>NC_031991.1:34363093-34393698 GCF_001879085.1 Nicotiana attenuata
AGCCCACTTCCTCCGCCCTCGGCCTTTTATTCTCATGATTGTTGCACTAATTCTTTGTGCAGCCTTTCGATTTTCATCTTGTAGCTCGACTACTTGCTTCATCATGTCCATAATATGAGCCATGCTTTCCATATCCTCCACTTCCTTGCTCCTATCAAACTCATAAACATTATTAGAAACATTATAATAAGAACTCTGAGAAGGATAATAAGAATTAGGACAACCATCCCAATGGCCACCTTGACCACCACACATATTACAAAAATTCCACACATCAAATTGAGATGCACAATTTTGCCACAAGTGTGGTCCTCTACAATATGGACAAGGATCACTATAATAAGAATAACCAATATTTGACCAATTCTCATTCCAAGATGCCATGTCAACAAAGATAATAAAATATTAAACTAAGTTAAAAATAAAAAAATAATAACTTGAATAGGCAAAAAGTAAAAATCCAATCTAGTAGAATAGTTAATTTCTAAGTCCCCGGCAACGGCGCCAAAAATTTGTTGCGGCCAAACGCACACGCAAGTATACGCGGTCGTCAAGTAATAAAGTGACTAAAAGTCGGATGTCGAACCCATGAGGACTTGTGATTAACTATTAACTAAATTAGACTGTCCTAATTATCTAGACAAGAATTAATCCTAGAAGTATTTGATTCTAAACTAATTAAAATAAATAAAAACAAATAATGAACCTTTAACAGAGAGAAAGAGCAGATTTTTATGATGTCAATGTAATGAAAACGATCTAGGGTTATGAGCTATCTAACATTCCTATTGTATTCTTCAATTGAATTGACTAACTAATTTATCGAGTTTATTGGTTGACAGGGTTAATATTGCTCAAAAGAATCTGTCGAGTTCTTACTCGCCTATTCAAGCTAACCTAACTCCTATATGTCTATGGAATTAGAATCAACAAGAACACATTTATAATTCCTGTATTTCAACCAAGCAAGGCAATTGGGTACATGTCTATCCTAACCGCGAATCCGTTCCCCGATGCCCAGGTTCAAGAACTTGCTCTACTCAATCCTATATGCAATCTAGAATTCCCACTTTCGAGTTCAACTCTAGATTCGTAAATAGTATTCAATTGGTGATCAAGCAATCAAATAATTAAGTGCAGGATTGAATAAATAAACCAATATGATAAACTAAACAATCAAAATCAATATCCGAACAACAATAGTCATGAAAGAACCACAACCCTAGAACGTGAAGTTTAGCTCCACATAGACATGGTAGCAAAACAACAGATCATACAAAGAAACATAGAAAGACTAAGTTGGTCGAAGAAAAGATGAAACCCGGCCTCCACGGCGGCTCTGTGCTCTTCCTTGGTCAAAAATTGATCTAAAAAATGTTCTCCTATGTATATATACCAAGTAGGGTTGGGCCCAAACAATTATACCTTCTCCAATGTGAAAAAGGACACTTTTCCCGGGCTTAACTAGCGTGGTCGCGCACCTGGATGCGTATCTGGGCGCGCTAGTTGACAAGTGTTCTGTTTCTGGGCGCGCTAAAACTAGCGCGACCGCGCTATTGCGCATTTTTCACCCTGTTGCGTTCCGAATTTGGAAAAACGTAAAATATGAAAGTTGTAGCCCTTTGAGTTAGCTTTCTAACCATATATTGTGGAGCCAAAATGGAGTTCTGAGCAAAAAGTTATATCTATTTTACTAGAAAGTGCACAATATGCCTGCTCGATTCTTCGTTCGCTCTAACTATCATCCGTTGACCCCCAAATGCGATCTCGGCTTGTATCCTTGGGCTTTTACTCAGATTTCAAAGCTCCAAATCACTTGAATTCATTCCATAACATCTATATAGCTCGGAATTACTCCTACAAGGCATAAAACACAGTTAGTGCAAGACACTAGCGATTTAAGCGCAAACTCAACTAAAGTGCAGTAAATTAGAGTGTAATAAGCGACTAAAATACGTAATTATAGCCTATCATCTTTCTTCTTCTCAAATCTCTTCACGCTCTTCATAGGTGAAGCACGAAGAAGAACCTTCTCACCCACCATGAATTCCACATCACGAGCCTTTCTATATAACTCTTCTGCCTAGACTGCGTGGTATGAAGCCTCTCCGGCATCAAATTCACTTTCTCTAGAGCATCACGAACTAGATCTGTTCCCAACATCCTAGCCTCACCCAGCTCAAACAAACCAGCTGGAGAACGACATCACCTCCTACATAAGGCCTTATACGGAGCCATCTAGATACTAGACTGGTAGCTGTTGCTGTAGGCAAACTCGCTAGAGGTAGAAACTAATCCCACTGGCCTCTTCAATCTATGATACAAACTCTCAACATATCCTCTAAAACTTGAATGGTCCGCTCTGATTTCCCTACTGTCTGAGGGTAAAATGCGGTGCTCAACTCAACCTGCATACCTAACTGAGTAAATCGCTCTCCAGAAATGCAAAGTCAACTACATGCCGTGATCTAAGATAATAAAAACATGTAGACCATGCAAGCAAACAATATTCTGGTTGTAGATCTTAGCCAATTGCTCCAAAGTGTGGGAGGTCATGATTAGAATGAAATGTGCAGACTTTGTTAGTCTGTCCACAGGCCCAAGATGCATCCAATCTCTTCAATGTCTATGGCAAACCTACCACAAAGCCCATAGTGATGCGTTTCCACTTCCACTTCTGTATCTCAATCTTCGGAAACAAACCACCATATATCTAATGCTCAAAATTGACTTGCTGACAATTCAAACACCAAGCAACATATTCAACAAAGTCTTTCTTCATCCTCCGCTGCCAATAATTCTTCTTTAAATCACAGTACATCTTCGCAGCACTCAGATGAATAAAATACCTCGAACTATGAGCCTCTTTAAGAATCAACTCTATCAACCCATCCACATTAGGAATACAAATTCGGCCTTTTAGCCATAGTACACCATCATCAACAATAGTCCACTTCTTACCACCACCTTATTGTACCATGTCCTTAAGGACAATAAAATAGGGATCATCATACTAATGAGCCTTGATGCTCTCAAACAAAGACGACTGAGATACAATACAATCAAGGACTTTGCTCGGCTCCAAAATATCCAATATCACCAATATATTGGACAATGACTGAACATCCATAGCTTACAGCCTCTCCCTGGCTGCAATAAATGCTAAACTCCCCGTGCTCTTCGCCTTTCTACTCAAGGCCTTCCCCGAATGATAAATAATGCTAATATCATAATCCGTCAACAACTCCAACCATCTCTATTACCTCAAATTCAAATATTTCTATTTTAACAAATGTTGGAGACTCCGATGATCAATATACACCTCACAAGACACGCCATATATGTAACGCCTTCAAAAGCTCTATTCACACTCATATGACCACATGAATGGAGCTTCCTTTTGAGTCAACTTAGTCAATGAGGCTGCAATAGATAAAAATTCCTCTATGAAGCGATGATAGTAACCAGCCAAACCCAAGAAGCTCCTGGTATTTATAGCGGCAGAAGGTCTGGATCAACTCTGAACTGCCTCAATCTTCTTCAGGAGTACCTTGATCCCATCACTAGATACCACATGGCCCAAGAATGCCACCGAGTCCAACCAAAACTTTCACTTAGAGAACTTAGCATATGGTTTCTTCTCCCTCAATGTCTAAAGCACGGTCCTCAAATCCTGCTCATGCTCGTCCCTACTATGGGAATACACCAATATATCATTAGTGAGAAAAATGATAAAAGAATCTAAATAGGGCTAGAACACACTGTTCATCAAATGCATGAGGCTGCTAGGGCATTAGCCAAACCAAAAGACATCAACCAAAAACTCATAATGCCCCTAACGAGTCCGAAAAATAGTCTTAGGAATATCCGAAGCCCTGATCTTCTGCTGGTGATACCTTGACCTCAAGTAAATCTTTGAGAACACCATGGCACCCTGAAGTTGATCAAACAAATCATCAGTTTCCAATAGTGGATACTTGTTTTTGGTGGTCACCTTGTTCAATTGCCGATAGTCAATACACATTCTCATAGACCCATCATTTTTCTTAACACACAACACTTTGGCGCACCCCAAGGTGAAACACTAGGCCTGATGAACCCCTTATCCAGCAACTCTTACGTCTATTCCTTCAATTCCTTCAACTCAGGAGCCATGTGATACGGTGGAACAACAATAGGTTTTTTGCCCAGTGCCAAATCAGTGCCGAAATCATTATCCCTATCGGGTGGCATGCCCAAAAGTCTACAAAACACATCTGAAAACTCTCTCATTATAGAAACTGACTCAACAGTAGGATTACCCGCACTACCATCTCTGATAAAAGCTAGATATACCAAACATCCCTTAGCCATCTGTTGAGCTTTCAAGAATGAAATCACTCTGGTAGGAGTTCAACAAAGACAACCCTTTCACTCAAACCTCGGAAACACTAGTATTGTCGACGTCACTGACTTAGCATGACAATCAAGAATAACATGGTACGAAGATAACCAATCCATACCCAAGATCACATCAAAATCCACCATATCTAATATTAGGAAGTCCGTCCTCATCTCAAAACTACAAATAGATCCACCATAATAGAATCACCTTCAGGTGTAGACACATGCACAGGAGCATCAAGAGAAATACGAGGCATATCCAGGCAAGAAGCAAAGTATGATGACACATATGAATAAGTAGAAACAGGATTAAACAATATTGAGCATCCTTGACAGAAATAATACCTATAATCATTACATCAAAAGCAACAACCTCGGTCCTCCCTGGGAACACATAGCATCTGGACTGACCTCTACTGGACTGAGGTCTCCCTTTAGGATGACCATATCCTAGATGACTTACACCTTGAGTTGGATGAGCGGGTGGTATAGCAACCAGTGCGAGAATCATAATATAACCTCCCTGCTGTACATGACCTCTGCAAAGCTGGGAGAAGTACTTTTGGACATGCCCTAAATTTCCACACTCATAACAACCTTTGATCGGAAATGTGTGTGGGGATCGAGTCGACACCCGTAAACCAGAATAACCACTAGAAAAACTCGGTACCAATGAACCCTAGATAGATGGAGTGCGATAAGAACTCTATGCTGGGAGTGCACTAACTGAAGACTGCACAAAGCTCCTCGACTAGGTGGTGGTGACTGATTATCTGGCCTACTAGAATGACCTCTCCCAAATCAACCTCGGCCTCCAGATGAGGTACCACTGAAGCTACCGAAATAATAGGACCTCTTGTCCCTACCATGCATCATCTATCTAGTCTCGATGCGAATGCGCTCTACACAATGAACTATCTCTACCACCTAGTGAAATAAAGTTCCGGTCTTAGTCTCTCTAACGACAACAAAGCGAATACTAGGGTTAAGACCCTCATTTAATCTCCTCACTCTCTCCTCTTCAGAGGGAATCAAAGCATTATCATGAGGGTACAACTTTGTAAACCTCATCTCATACATAGTAACTGACATCTAACCTTGTTGTAGGTACTCAAACTGCCTCCTCAACTCCTCTGTCATGGTGCGTGGCACAAACTACTCCAAAAAGACTCTAGAGAACTGATCCCATGTAAGAGGAGGTGATCCTGCTGGTTGAACCATATGATAAACCTCAACCACCTCTTAGCGGGACCCTTCATCTAGAAGGCGGTGAAGTCAACTCCATTGGACTCAACTAGTCCCAAATTGTCCAAAATCTCATGACAACGATCCAAGAATCCTCGGCATCCTCTGAAGATGTACCACTGATGTGAGGAGGATGCAACTTTGTGAACTTATCTAACCTCTTCAGCTCATCAGCGGGCATCACAAGCCTATATTCAGGTTGAGCGGCAATAGTAGGCTGAACTCCCCTAATTGGTAACACTACAGAAGTCTATTAACCATGGGCCACCTGCTCTAGGTACGAGTATCTGGGTTCTATGCTATGCCCCTACCTAAGAAGTAGCTGGTATAGTAGGAAATGCCCCTATCTATCCCAAACTCTCAAATAAACCAACAATGCGGATCAAGGCATCCTGAACAACCGGAAAACAATTAGCTTTGGGGAACCTAAGCTGGTACCTCTAGCTCCAAATAATTATGAACCTGCTCCTCAATAGGAACTACTGGTGGCTCCACAGCAGCTGCACGAGCAGGGGCTCTAGCTGCAGCGTGCGCTCTGCCCTAACCTCTGCCTCGACCTTATCCTCCCACAGCCCTAGCTTGGGGTTTCGAAACTTGCTCAACTACACCTGACGATCGTGTCCTCACCATTTGTGAGAGAATATATAAGCAAGATTCAGACTTAGGAACAAACAAATCTGTACGACAGAGAATGAATGAAAGAGAATTTTTCCTAATAGCCTTGTAGCCTCTCAAAGATAAGTACAAGACTCTACTAGACTAGCTCATAACTCGTGAGAAATAAGATACCTAGTGCTTTGATACCAACTTTTCAGGATCCAAACCCCCCACTAGAGTCGGGATGGTACCTAACAGTGCTTACTAGACAAGCTAACATTAAATAAGTAGCAATAAACTCAAATAGCATTATTAAATAGTCTTAACAGCAGAATAATCATAAATTACTCAAATCAATAGCAACAATACGACTAACAACCAGCCCATGATCTGTGTCGACGAGTACATGAGCGCTATAGAATGTAAATATAGAGTCTGATCACCAAAATACAATACTGTCTGAAAGATAAAACAATAATAACATGGACTAATTGAATAGGGACTTCAAGGCCTGTGAATGCAATAGTAGCTACCTCGGAATCTCCAAATTGATACTGGTGCCACTCTCTAGCAATCACCTTGGCAGTACCTGGATCTTCACATAAAATGCTGAGTATAGTATAAGTAAAAGTAACCTTATGAACTCAATAAGTAACAAGCCTAACATTGATATGAAAGAAGTAACGAGCTCGGAAAGGTCAAATACTCCTTGCCAATAGCCAATTACAACAATCACAGTATAATATGGCAAAACAAAGGCATCTCAAGTAATATAAAATTCAACCTCTTCACAAATAGAATGAAAATAAGCATGCCTTTCAAGAATACAAGTTAAGACATAAACTCTTCCACGAAATTAATCTATACAAGGTTTTATCACTTTACTGTGATTCCAAGTTCAGCACATCAAATAGAGGCATCAAGTACCAATAAGCATGGGGGAAGAAACACAACCTGGTACCTGCATGACAAGTATAAATGCCAGAATCAACAATATTATAGTTGAATCATCAAATATATCAAATCTCATCACAAGTATAGTTCCTAGCATAAATGTTCTTCAATCATCACACAACACTCAGCACTATACTGGGTGCCTAACACAAGTCTCTCACCGAGCATATATATGACATTATGCATGCGCCTAAATACCTGTCTCAGGAGGGGCGGGTCCTATCTCAAGATCTTAATAGATCTAAGTCAACGATCAATATCACCTAAACCAATATGGGTCTTGGCGCACATGTCACCTCACTATCAATGCAACTTAGCCTAATGGGGGGCTGGTGTATGCATCACCTCACTATCATTATTAAATTGGCTTTATGGCCCAAGATCGTCATCAACTGATAAAGTCTCAATTATTCACATCTCACAATACTGAACTCAAAATATGTTTCACATATAAGGGCATTAACAACATATGAGATAACATATCAAAAATGCATAGAGACAGAGATATAATACGTGGATGTAACACAATGACTGACAATATGATTATAATTCAGGCAACCATATCAATATAGCAAGAATAGCCCTATCATGTCTCAAACAAATAATCATACAGCCTCAACATGATTTCTAACATGAATAATAGCCCACTTAGTTAGACAAGTGAAGGAAACACAGAAATAAATGAGCATGATAGCAAAACAAGGCACATAATAGCCTATGCTCTACCAGGATCATGAATAACCTCGATGTACACCCATACGCCCGTCACCTAGCACGCGCGTCACTCCCATCATATCTCAAATATCATAGCCAACGGGAAAATTACCCTCATATCAAACTTAGACAAGTTACTTGCCTCAAAGTGCATAAATCAATACTCTAAAAGCCCTTCCCAGGTGAATCGACCTTCAAACGGCGCGAGTCTAGTAAAAATAACTCAATAACATCAAATACGGTTATAGAAATTTATTCCAAATAATAAAGTTATAATCTTTATCAAATTGCAAAAGTCAACCAAAAAGTCAACTCATGCCCACTTCTCGGAACCCGACCAAAATTACAAATCCCGACTATCTATATGAATGCGAGTCCAAATATACAAATTTCATCCAAATCCAACTCTTTCAAAATCCTATAATCCTTATATAATAATCCATGGGAAAATAAGATACTATGTTAAAATGAAGTAAAAATCACTTACCCTCTTTTCTTGTGCAAAAATCTCTTTCAAAATCACCCCTCTCCAATTCTAGGGCTTAAAATAAGAAATAATGTGTAACGATCCTGCCGGTCGTTTTGTGTATTTTAGCATCGTTCCCTTATTTATTGCCTCTTCTATGTTCATTTCTGGCTATGTGAGTTTCCGGTATAGTTGGTTTGGTTCCGGTGTTTCAGAGTGAATTGGGACACTTAGTCCCAAGGTTGGAAGCTTAAGTTGGAAGAGTTGACTGATGTTTGACATTTTTTGCAACGACTAGGGAATGAATTTTTGATGGTTCTAATAGCTTCGTATGGTGATTTTAGACTTAGGAGTATGTCCGGATGTTGCTTTGGTGGCTCGTAGGTCGATTTGATGATTCTTGGCGAAAATTGGAAGTTGAGAGGTTTGACCGAGAGTTATGGATTTTGAGTCGGGAATAGAGCAGTGGCATGCTCGACGAACCAACTTCAGGTCTTGATTCGTCCTCCGCAAGGAAGGAATGAGTCGGTTGCCCTTTCCGTCTTTACTTGTTTATTTAATTTAAGATTAACATTTATTTTATTTAACAAGGAACTTATGACTTTGTCGATATCAGGTTCAAATTTTGGTTTTGGAAGTTGGAGTATGTCCGTTTTGTCATTTATGGCTTGTGTGAAAAATTTGAGCCCATTAGGAATTGGTTTGATACAATTCGGTATTAGTTTTAGAAGTTGGAAGTTCATTAGTTCGTTAGGCTTGAATCGATGTGTGATTTGTTGTTTTGGTGCTGTTTGATGTGATTTGAGGCTTTGAGCGAGTTCGTATTGTATTTTAGGACTTGTTGGTTTGTTTGGACAGGGTCTCGGGGGCCTAGGGGTTGTTTCAGATGGTTAACAGGTCATTTGAACTTAGGGATGATGGTTGACGATTATTGAATTATGGTGTAATCGCATATGTGGTGGGCTTGGCTGCATATGCGGAGGCGCAAGTGCGGCTGAAGGCTCGTAGAAGCAAAGTTGCGGGCTCCAAGGAAACATCCACATATGCGGACAATGGCCCGCAGATGTGAAAAGTGAGTTGGGCAGAGGAGTCCACAGAAGCGGACGTAGGTGCGTAGAAGCATGTTCTCAGGTGCGAGGGCATGTCTGCAGAATCAGAATGTGGTTGGATGGGCTTTTGTCATAGATGCAGAAGGGTTTCTGAAGGTGCGGACTTGCATAAGCGGAAAATTGGCCGTAGAAGCGGTAGGTCGGGATTTTAAGTTGGTTTTGCAGAACCATAGTTTAAACCATAGAATCGGTATCACAGCTGCAAGTTGGAGGTCCGCAGATGCGCTTTCACTGGGCAGTCTTAATAATTCGAATGGTTTCATTGTTTTCTCATATTTAGAATTGTGGAACTCGATCTAAGATGATATTTGGAGTATTCCTCATCCCAATTGATGAGGTAAGTGATGTTTATTCGATTTAGGTATTAGATATTAATTACCCATCAATTATTATGCCTATGTTTCATAAGTCTACGATGGAACTTGGGGATTTTCGGACTATGTTATCGGAGAGTGAGATTTGAGGGTTTGAGGGTCGATTTGTTGTTGCAATTGGATGGTTTTGGTATGGTTGGACTCGAAATTCAATTGCTAACTTGTGAATTTTGTCGGGTTCCGAGGTGGGGGCCCAGGGTTAACTTTTTTGACATGAGTTAAATATCTTAGATTTATCTTTTGGAATCACTTCCTATTGCTTTTATTGATGGTAGACTAGATTCAGATCGTCCGGAGGTCGATACGTGCGGGAATGGCTTGTTAGTGGAGTGATTTGGCTTGCTTGAGGTAGGTATCTTACCTAAACTTGGTTGAGGCACTAGTTGCCTGAATTCTTCATGTTAGTTACTTGCTATGAGTGGCACATATGTGTGGGTTTGAGCCCATATGCGTGTACCGGGGTACTATTTTCATGCTCGGGGTAGTGATTAGGCTATGACATGCCTTGAATTGATTGCTAAGTTTTAAGCTGTGATGTTTCTCTCCTATTTTTACCCCTCTATGAGTTATTTGTACCACATATGAGATATCGTTGAGATCATTTCTTTGATTGACCTGATAAACTACTATTCCATGATGAAATTGTCTGCACTAGCTATGATAGCACACGTTGCAGATGCCTACACTATAGCATGTTCTTTATACCAATCCAGGATTATGAAACTTCATAATAATTGATCATGTGCATGTATTCTCGTATATTTGCTTTCTTTGTGTTATGAGCTGGACTAGTAGCCTGTGACCACGTTGGGCGGATTGTGATTGTTGGCACATGAGTTGTCAGTACGGTTGATATTATTGGCACGTGAGTTGTCCATGTGGATCCGGATATTGATTTTATTAGCATGTGAGTTGTGTGTGCAGCGTGTGGATATGGATCCATCCCCCTAGGGTCATCCTCTCATGTTTCTCTCTTGATGGTGTACACGCGGATATTTAGGAAAACTGATCAGTGGAGTAAACGCTGAGTACACGCGCATTTCATCTTTACTTGCAATTTCCATGGTTTATTATCTGATTTATCTGCATATCATCTTATATGTTGTACCAATGATTGAACAGAGATTTTGAGTAATATTACACACACACAGAGATAGTCCTTTCTGTTCTTTATACTTGATCACATTACTGTTCTATACTTGTTAGATTTATGAAACTGTACAGGTTGTAGGAGGTATCATTTATGATTCTCGCTTCTTTTACCTCGCCGAGGTTAGTTACGATACTTATTGAGTACATTGGGTCGGTTGTACTCACACTACACTCTGTGTTTAATTGTGTAGATCCAGGTGTCGGACTCACTCATCAGTAGCTGAGGCTTGTAGTTGAGCTATTTGCCGAGAGACGAGGTAGAACTGCATTCTCGACCGTAGTCTTGGCATCTGTTTCCTTATGCAATGTTGTCCTTATTTCAGACAATATTGTACTTGGTGATTTTAGGTGTGTATTTTTTTACTAGAGCTCAAGACTCTGTATTTACCAGTTTATGGGGGGATTTATCTTGTATTAGTAGTATTTTGTTAAATTGAGATTTCAGACTAATGTTAATTCTGCAAAATTCCGTTATTTTGGTTCTTTATTGTTATGTCCTGCTTGCCTAGCAAGTGTGTTAGGCGCCATGACAACGGGTTGGGATTTTGGGTCATGACAAGTTGGTATCAGAGCCCTAGGTTCATAGGTATTACCGGTCATGACCAAGTTTGGTCTTGCGGATCGGTACAGAGACATATGTACTTAGCTTTGAGAGGCTACTGAACTGTTAGGAAACTTCACTTTCTTGCATTATTGTCATGTGGTTATGTTATTTCCAAAGTTTGAAACTTGACCCTTCTATTCTCTTATAGATGGTGAGAAAACGTGCGAGCAGATCAGCGGAAGGCCACCAGTACCACCAATTTGGGCCGCGAGAGTCCGGGGCTGTGGTAGAGGCCGAGGTGTGGTTTTACTATAGCTAGAGCAGCACCTGTAGAGCCACCAGTCGCTCAAGCTGAGGAGCGGGTACTAGAGGTTATTGAGCCGATAGGACCAGCTCAAGAACCATCAGTGCACCATCAAGGAACGAGCCTGGCTCAAGCAGTCTTAGTTCTAACTACTCCAGCCACTTTATAGGCCAGGGGAGGTGCCCAGACTCCTACTGCCCCTACTCCAGAGCAGCTAGCTCAGGGACTCCAAACACCGGGTGTATTGCTAGTTCAGCTAGTTGTTGCTGCTCGGGCCAGGGTTAGTCCACTTATGAGTGACAAGGAGCAGAAGAGGTTAGGGCGGTTTGGGAGGCTCAATCCTCTACAGTTCAGTGGAGCAGAGTCAGAGGATGCTCAGGATTGACTAGATAGGTGTCAGCGGATTCTTCACATAATGGGTATTTTGGACACTAGTAGGGTTGCACTTGCTACTTTTTAGTTGATAGGGGCAACTTACAGATGGTGGCAGAATTTTGAGCTGCGCATGCAAGCCGATGCAGTGCCACTTACATGGCATGAGTTCTCAGTTCTCTTCTTAGAAGTTTGTCTCATCGACTCTCTGAGAGAAGTTGCATAGATATTTTGAGCAGCTACGCTAGGAGGGTATGAAAATGATTCAGTATGAGATGAGGTTCGTAGATTTAGATCGTCACACAGTATGGTTGGTTCTCACTGAGAGGGAGAAGATTAGGAGGTTCATTGATGGCCTCAACTATGGTTAAGTCTCAATATGGCTCGAGAGGTTGCCATGAATGTTAGGTTTGACCAGGTGGTCGAGATTGCTAGACGCTTAGAGATGGTTCGCAGGCAGGAGCGTGAGGAGCAGGAGGCCAAGAGGCCTCGTAGTTCAGGTGGTTTCAGTAGTGCCTCATCTAGAGGCCAGTCCCATTACAACAGAGGTTGTCTTTTTAGACCCGTCCAAGACACTCACCATGTTCCTCGTGGTTTTTAAGTTAGCCACAAATCCTACAGTGCACGCCAAACTAAATCATCATTCAGTGGATTATCGGCATAGAGTTCTTACCGCACCTCATCTGTGCAGGTCTCCACAGGCAGCTATTCAGATTATTAGGGTCAGTAGCTCTGTTATAGGAGAGGTTGTTTTGAGTGCGAGGACTTAAGTCATCTCAAGAGAGATTGCCCCAGACTGTTGAGTAGGGGTCCCAATGCAGAGTTTTCAGCCTATGATATCAGCAGCAGCGGCTACACCATCCACACAGCCAGCTCGGGGTGGGGCTCATTCAGCTTGAGGCCGCCCTAGAGAGGGAGGTCGATCAGGTGGTGGTCAGGCTCGTTGCTACGCATTTCCAGCTAGGCCAGAGGCTGTTGCTTTCGATGGTGTTATCACAAGTGTTATTTCAGTATGCCATAGGGATGCTTCCGTATTATTTGATCCTGATTCCACTTATTCATATGGGTCATCATACTTTGCTCATTATTTGGATATGCCACGTGATTCTTTAGTTATGCCTATTCATGTATCTACAAAGGTGGGTGATTCTATCGTTATGGATCGTATATGTCGGGCGTGTGTGGTGACCATTGGGGGAGCAGAGACGAGTTGGTCTTTTACTGCTTAGCATAGTTGGTTTGACGTGATTTTGGGCATAGATTGGTTGTCACCATGTCACACTATTCTAGATTGTCACGCTAATACCGTGACGTTGGAAATGCCGAGGTCGCCTAGGGTCGAGTGAGAGGTTCCTTGGATTATGTTCCTAGTAGGGTGATTTCATATTTTAAGGCTCGGCTGATGGTTGGGAAGGGATGACTGGCATGGTTAACCTTTATGAGGGATGTTAGTGTCGATACTCCTACCATTGAGTTAGTTCCGGTAGTGAGAGACTTTTCAGATGTGTTTCCTACAGACCTGCCGAGCATGCCACCCGATAGTGACATTGATTTTAGTATTGACCTGGTGCCGAGCACTCAGCCCATCTCTATTCCTTCGTATCGTATGGCACCAACGGAGTTGAAATAATTGAAGGAACAACTTTAGGAGCTACTTGATAAGGGATTCATCAAGCCTAGTGTGTAGCCTTGGGTGCACCGGTTCTATTTGTGAAGAAGAAGGATAGTATTATGCGGATGTGCATTGATTACAGGCAGTTGAACAAAGTTACAATTAAGAATAAGTACCCACTACCACGCCTTGATGACTTAATTGATTAACTTTAGGATGCTAGAGTGTTCTCTAAGATTGATTTGAGGTTTGTGTATCACTGGTTGAAGATTCAGGATTCTAATATTCTGAAGACGGCATTCCAGACCCGCTATGGTCATTACGAGTTTCTTGTGATGTCATTTAGGCTGACCAATGACTCAACAACCTTTATGAATTTGATGAACAATGTATTCTAGCCATATGTTGATTCTTTTTTCATAGTATTCATTTATGATATACTGGGGTACTTACGCAGCCAGGAGGATCATGAGAAGCATCTGAGGATTGTACTCCATACGTTGAGGGAGAAGAAGCTATATGCCAAATTCTCCAAGTGCGAATTTTGGATTGATTCGGTGGCATTCTTGGGCCACGTGGCGTCTAGTGAGGGTATCAAGGTCGATCCGAAGAAGATTGAGGCAGTCAGAGTTGTCCTATACTATCTTCAGCGACAAAGATTTGAAGTATTTTTGGTTTAGCAGGTTGTTAACACTGTTTTGTGGAGGGTTTCTCGTCCATTGCTGCACCTTTGACTAGATTGAGCCAGAAGGGTGCCCCATTCAGGTGGTCGAATGAGTGTGATAAGAGATTTCAGAAGCTCAAGACTGCTTTGACTACATGCCCAGTGTTCATGTTGCCCACAGGTTCGAGATCTTACGCCGTGTATTGTGATACAGCACGTATTGGGCTTGGCACGGTGTTGATGTAGGACGGTAGGGTGATTGCCTATGCATCTCGGCAGTTGAAGGTTCATGAGAAGAATTACCCTATATATGACTTAGAGTTGGAAGCTATTGTTCATGCATTGAAGATTTGGAGGCACTATTTGTACGGTGTTCATTCTGAGGTCTATACCGACCATCGAAGTGTCCATCACCTATTCAAATGGAAGGATCTTAATTTGCGGCATCGGAGATGGTTAGAGTTGCTGAAAGACTATGATATCACTATACTTTATCATTCGGGGAAGACTAATGTGGTGGTTGATGCATTGAGTAAAAAGACAGAGACTGTGGGCAGTTTGGCATATTTACCGATAGTAGAGAGGCCACTAGCCATGGATGTTTAGGCCTTGGCCAATCAGTTTGTGAGATTGGATGTCTCGAAGCCTAGTCGTGTTCTTGCTTGTATTGTGGCACAATCATTATTGTTGGAGCGTATCAAGGCTCGCTAGTTTGATGATCCTCACATGTTGGTGTTGAAGGATAGGGTGCAACGTGGTAGTGCTAAGGAGATTGTGATTGGTGATGATGGTGTTATGAGTCTTAGAGGTCGGATTTGTGTTCCAAATGTTGATGTGTTGAGATATTTGATCCTTGAGGAGGCTCACAGCTCGCGTTATTCCATTCACCCTGGTGTCACGAAGATGTACCTTGACTTGAAACAACACTATTGGTGACAGAGAATGAAGAAAGATATCGTTGCTTATGTTTCGCGGTATTTGAATAGTCAATAGGTGACGTACAAGCATCAGAAATTAGGAGGGTTAATTCAGACATTAGAGATACCGGAGTGGAAGTGGGAGCGTATTACCATGGATTGCATTGTCGGGCTCCTATGGACCTTGAAGAAGTATGATGAAGTTTGGGTTATTGTGGACCGGTTGACTAAGTCCGCACACTTCATTCCGGTGGTGACTTCCTATTCTGCAGAGCGGTTAGCTCAGATTTATATCCGGGAGACTATCTACTTTTATGGCATTCCCATTTACATCATTTCTAATTGAGGTCGTAGTTCACATCGCAATTTTGTAGAGCAGTGCAGCGAGAGTTAGACACACAGGTTGAGTTGAGTACATCATTCCATACTTAGACGGATGGGCAGTCCGACCGCACTATTCAGATCTTAGAGGATGTGTTACGTGCCTAAGTTATGTATTTCGGAGGTTCATGGCATCAGTTTCTTCTGTTAGCAGAGTTTGCCTACAACAACAACTTTCAGTTGAGTATCCAGATGGCTCCTTATGAGTATTATATGGAAGGAGATTCCGTTCTCCAGTTGGTTGGTTTGAGCTTGGGGAAGCAAAGTTGTTGGGCATTGATTTGGTCTGTAATGCCTTAGAGAAGGTAAAGTTGATCCAGGAGCGACTCTGTATTGCACAATCAAGACATAAAAGTTATGCTGATAGAAAGGTTCATGATGCGACATATATGGTGGGTGAGAAGGTTTTGCTTATAATTTCACCCTTGAAGGGTGTGATGAGGTTCAGGAAGAAGGGCAAGTTGAGCCTTTGCTATATTGGTCCCTTAAGGTGCTTGAGAGAGTTGGAGAGGTGGTGAACAAACTTGCATTGCCACCTAGCCTATCCAGTGTTCACTCAGTGTCTCCGAAATTATTATGGTGATCCATCATATGTTTTGGACTTTTGCACGGTTTAGCTAAACGAGGATTTGACTTATGATGTGGTGCCGATGGCCATTTTGGACCGGCAGGTTCGAAAGTTGAGGTCAAAGAATATAACATCAGTGAAAGTTTGCTAGAGATCAATCTGTTGAGGAGGCTACTTGGGATGACAAGCGGGAGATGGGGAGCAGTTATCCGCACCTATTTGAGACTCCAAGTGTCACGACCCAATTCCCACTGTAGGCCGTGATGGCGCCCAACGTCGCCGCTAGGCAAGCCAACGGTGAACTATCCATTTAATTGTTCTTTTTAATATTTTTAAGGTCATTGATTTTATTTATTAAAGATACTAAGAGTAAATGACCGTAGTGATATAAAATATAAAATAAACATAAGAGTGAAGAAATGGAATTGATAGACAAAAACAGTGAATATCTACTAGAAATTCCCAAAATCCGGTGTTAGAAGTGCAAGAGCAATCTAGTAGAATATACAAAAACTCTATAACTACTGTCTCAAGAAAGACATAAATAATAACTACAACAAGAGAGGCTACGGGTGCTGCAGAACGGAGCATGGAAAGCAGCTCACCACTAAACCTCCAGGTGATGCGGATGCGCGCCTGGATGGAAACAAAATGTAACCTGCCTCAGTGCCTGCAGAATTTGTGCCGAAGTGTGGCGTGAGTACGTAAACAACGTGTACCTAGTAAGTATCTAGTCTAACCTTGAAGAAGTAGTAACAAAGGGCCGACATCCACACTTACTAGAGGTCAATAAATAAAGTAATGGAATTATGAATAGGCATGAAATACAAAAATAACAATGGAATAAGAAGTGATAAATAATGATTCTTTAACATAATATCAATTTAAAACCTCCAACTATCACATGCCAAACTTTTAACGAATAAGATCCACCAAGTAATTATCAAGTCTCAAGTCAAGAAAGAAATATCAAGTATAATCGAACTCCTAGCAATATCACACACGATTTATGCCGAGGTCGTACGACCCATCCAGAATAGTGTGTACACTGCCGAGGGTCGACTGTCGCGAACCATAGATGCATCTAATATACTGTCAAGACGTTCGGCTCGATCCACAAGAGATGGAGAAATTCTACAATTTCTGATCAACGACTACAACACAGGATTAATACTCAAGAAGCATAGTTTCCATTAACAATCAAGCATTCCGCCAACTCTCAAGGTAATGAATCTCGGTCTCATAAGATCCCATATCCAATTTCAATTATAAATTCAAGTAAACTAACAAGTTAGGTTCAAGTAATACAGGTAATTGCATGGTAAATTCCTACATCTACGCGAACATAAGCATGATTTTAGCTACGTACGGGCTCTCGACACATCGCGCGTACGTAGCACCAACAATTATTAGCAAATGACAATTTAGAACATCTACAAGGATAATTCCCTCATACAAGGGTAGGCAAGAGACTTATCTCGTTTCCAAGTCCACTTCCCGGTCCACAATGATAATAATAGCCTCAAATCGGTGCCGAGAAATCTGAAACTAATCAAAGGTTGTACAAAATAATCAATATATGGTCAAAAATTCATATTTTAACTATTAGAGTAATTACCCAACCTAATTTGGAAGGTTCCTAAATTCACGCCCGGGCCCAAGTGCTCGGATTTCGGAAAGTTTTGTAAATAAATTTTACCCATAACCTCACGAACACAAATATATAATTTCTACTCCGTTCCGTAATTATTTTCATGGTCTAATCCCATTTTTACCGAAACATAGGCTTTTCAACAAATTCCCAAAATTCCTACCATTTCTATATCAAAATCCACCCATAATCTATATATTAAATTCATATTTGTGTAGAAAATACTTACCTCAAGATTCTAGGTACAAATCCCTCTCTAAAAAGATCCAAAATCGGCCAAGAGATATGTGAAATAAAAGAAATGGCCTAAGTCTCGTTTTTAAATTAGAACACTGCCTAGGCGTCCCTTCTTCGCAATCGCAAAAAGGGCCTCATGATCACGAAGGCCAAGTTTCCCAGGCTCTGAAAAAACCCTTCGCGAAAGCGACCAGGTCCTCGCATTCGCGATGGCCAGCCCAGCTCAAGCTACGAGAACACGACCTGCCCTTTGCGAATGCAAAGGGTAATGACTCACTGACCCCCAAGCCCTCTCCCCTTTTACGAGAACACGGACCTTCCAACGCGAACGCGAAGGCCACATGTCTTAAACCTTCGCAAACGAGACCATGTGATCGCAATCGCGAAGAAAAAAATGACCAGCCCCCAATTCATTCATCACGAACGCGACACCACCTCCGCATTTGCTAAGAAGGAAACCCAGAAAAACACTTCAACAATTTTAGACTTAGCTTTGGGTGGTCCGAAATATACCCGAGCCACCCGGGAACCCGTCCAAATGTACCAATAAGTACATAAACATAACATTGACCTGCTCAAAGCCTCGACACACCTAAAACAACATATCTAAGAATCGCACGCTAAAACCAAATTAATAAACTTATGAACTTCAAACATCTTCAACTAGCTTCGAACGCTTCAAATCATAATTAGACAACTCGGAAAGACACCAGATTTTGTGTATAAGTCATAAATCAACATACAGACATATTCCTAGGCTCAGAACCCCAGCGGACCTCGATAACAGTAAAGTCTACTTCAGACCAAATTTAAAGAACTTGAAAACCTTCAATGCGCCAACTTTCAACACTAAGCGTCGAAACGCTCTGTATCACCTGAAACTCGATCCGAACACACACCCAAGTCCAAAATTATCGTAGAAACATATTGGAACCATCAAATCTCTGTTCCAAGGTCGTTTACACAAAATATTGACTCAAGTCAAACTTGCCCATCTTAGGCCATTATTAAGGAACTAAGTATTCCAATTTCAACCCGACCCCTTCCAAACAAAACCAAGCATCCCCACAAGTCATAAACAGTAAAAGCACATACATGGAGTCTTAATTAGGGAAGTGAGGATCTAGAAAACAAAATGACTGGTCGGGTCATTACATACTCCACCTCTTAAACAAAAATTCATCCTCGAACGGGTCTAGAATCATACCTGGAGTGCTGAATAAGTGTGGATATCTGCTCCACATTGTAGACATGTCATTTTTTACCCTCCCCAAGATTTCATACATTTTAGTGTAAATATTTAGTTTAGGTTTAGTATCGCTATTTTAAATAGTTTTGACTCTTTTACTTTATTTTGTCGAAAAAAATGAAAATTACAAAAATATTTTCTTTTATTTAGCTAATTAATATTTTATCTAGCTACTTTTGATTTATCTACCTTACATAAAATTCAAAAATACAAAAAAAGTTCCACTTTGTTTTCAGGTATATTATTTTAATTTTACAATGATTTTTCCATTTTTTATCTTTGAAAAAACACCAAAAATAGGTTTGTTTTAACGGTTGGTTTTATGTTAATACTTATTTTACTTAAGTAGGACTAATTAGTAAATGGGGTAGTATTTTTGGTCTTGTTTTAGAAGAAAGAGTATGAAATTTGAGGCTAATTTTGTTTGGTCTTAATTGAAGAGGCCCAATTTCGGATAGCCCAAAACATTGAGCCCATACCCATTCCCTATTTGACCTAACATAATTCCTACTCCCTATAAAAGAATTCCTAATAACACACAAGAAAGGGTCTTCTCGCTCTGAACGAAAAGATAAACGGCGCACAAAAAACATAGGCTATCTATCTGTTACGTGAAGAAGGCTATCAAAAGGAATTGGATAATTATCATGCCAAATACATTGAAACCAGTTCTGTTGACCATCTTCTCCAATTATCCCTAACCTAGACACACACCCATAGCAGCCATTTTCTCATCTTCAGCAACCTAACAGCCGCAAGACACAAAGAGGAGCCATTCCCTCTGACTTTGAGACCTAGGGACCGGGGAATTTCTAGAGTAGCAGCCGCATGAACCCAAATGACCCCCCCTTTTCCCCATTTTTCTGGTTGACCCCACACTCGATTTCTAGCGGAGAAACCATCCAAACACCACCTATCTTCTCCACCATAATCGACACAAACCTACACCAAAGTCTAGCCCCAAAAATAGCCCATTCAACCCCTAAAGCCACCGTAAATCAACCATTAACACCGCAAGACACCACACATAAAGAAAGGAGGTTACGAAACAGAGAGAGAGTTGAGGGAATGGACAAAGAAATGGGGAGAGCAAAAGAAAACGGGTCTCAGCACACAGCTCATCGCTCATCGCCTAAAACAAAACTCAAAAATCTATTCGAGTTTGGATTCTGAAGTTCCGCTCGAGGTTCTGGCGTGATTTTCCTCTGCCGATTTTAATTTTTTATCAAGGTTCATTTCTTTTGTCTCACTCTTTATTTTCAATGAATTAAATTGGTTAGTTGTCTGATTCATGTTCCTTTGTGTTGGTTTATGTCTAAAAATTAATTTGAGCTTAACTTGTTGTCAGACTCTCGTTCTTTTTGTGTTTAGCATTCTCTGTGGGCAATGACATTTGATAACAATGTTGAAAGGAATTTTAGTTTGTTCAATCTAGTTTTACATTTGATAGATATGAGTCTTCAAATTGGAAGTAAGATTTGGATTAATTCTGTTTAAGTAACAAAGTGGATTTGGGTTGAGTTCTCTAATTAATGGGTTAAACAATATAGAACTCAATCGTTTGGATATGTTAGGCTTGAATTGTCTGAAATTTTCTATAGACTGGTTCAGCTATTCATGGGCTAGAATCGTGTTTTAAATAACATTACGTTAACGCAGGAGCAATTTGCTGCACGATGTGTAATTCGTTTGGATGCCATTTATTTTTCTTGAGTGTTTTTTTAGATTTATATTTAATTGAGATTTCATGTCGGGCTGTCGGGTTGTTGGGATAAATTGAAATGAAATATTGAAACAGTAACCTTCATTGCATTATTCAATTGTTTTTGACTGTTAGGAGCATGCTTAGGCCGTTAATATTCATAAATTATCACGACCCTAAAACCGACCCGGTCGTGATGGCGCCTATCGTGAAACTAGGCCAGCCGGCACAACACCCGAATTACCTATTTAATCAATAACAATCATTTTTTAGCCATTAATTAATCAGATATCTCATAATCTAAGTCTAAATGAACAGTGCGGAAGGAATACACAAGCCCGACATCGGGGTGTCACAAGTCACGAGCATCTAATAAGGTCTTAATACAACAATGAGTCTAAAAATGTACTAAATACAGTCTAAGGAAGACAAGAGGGAGAAAAGCAGTGCTGCAAACATCGGGCAGCTACCTTGCTAACTCCAATGACTCCGCCACTCAGCAATCAACACCCGCTACTGGGTTCAAAAATACCTGAATCTGCACACAAGGTGCAGGGAGTAATGTGAGTACGAAAACTCAGTAAGTAATAACAATAAATGAAAGATGAGCAGTAAGAAAACATGTAAGCCACGTCATAACGCTACAGCAAATGCAGTACATTTCCAAAATAGTACAGAAATCGTTTGCTTCGTAAATCATGCTCAGTTTCAGCAAAACCTTTTAAAACAACTTTCAATAGTTTCAAACGAGTGATAAAACAGTGAGTAAAAATGATAGAAATGTCAACAGCCCCTCGGGCAAAACATGTACCATAAACCGCCCCTCGGGCATAATATCAACAGAACCAGCCCCTCGGGCTACCTCACAATCACTCGTAATCAGCCCCTTGATAACTAGAGATTTTGACGCATTTTATACTCCTTCTTGCTTATGCTTCGATCAAATATTCATACAAAATAGTCCCAAAAGGCTCATAAGTTGTGCTTGATTGCAGGTTTGATCAACAAAGTGACAAAATATCAGAGATTGGCTCAAAAGGAGTGAAACTTGCACAAGCGCCAAAGACAAGTCAAGTGCAGTCAAAACAGGCCCAGTGCGGCCGCACTACACTTTGTGCGGTCCACTCTGAGAGATTCAGAGAGCTGGTATTTCAGGCATTAAGGCAGTGCGGCCGCAATAAAGGCAATGCGGCCGCACTACCATTATGTGCGGTCCGCAAAGCCAAGCTTCAGAGAAGATGAAGAATGAAGTTTTGAAGCCTGTGCGGTCCGCGGTCCATCCTGTGCGGACCGCACTAGAAGCCTCCGCGGCCGCAGTCCATTCTGTGCGGTCCGCAGAGCCCAAGTTCAGAGAGCAAGAATTTTGAAGTCAAGAGCCCAGTGTGGACCGCGGTCCATTTTGTGCAGTCCGCACTAACCCCGCAGGGGCATTTTTGTCCAGATTTTTCATCCTAGTATAAATAGCTTCTTTTTCCATTTTTAGGGTATCAGATATTGTATTACATCAGCTACGCTCGTGGGTCGACTTTTCTTAGCCATTTTGGGCATTTTTACTTACTTTTCATCATTGAATCTTTGTATTTAGCTTAGCAATTAATTAATATGTGTTTATCTTCTTCTATTTCTTGTCTTTCTTCTTTGAATATGAGTAGCTAGAACCCATAGCTAGGGTTGTGGCTCAACCCTAATGTGGGTAATTGATGGGTCTTGTATTTTAGGGCTAATTTGACTATGGGTGTTTGTTATTTGGGCCAATTTCATGGTTAATTTCCGAATTAGTGGTTGCAAACACTAGTTTGTGTTGAGTTGACTTGAGCTCTTCTTGAGAATGAGATCCTAAGTCTCCGAAATTGGTCCAACAATGAATTGGGGCGTACTCAAGAGATTGATAGCCCCAATTAAAGGGTTAAACCTCGAGAGAGTAATACCCGAATTGAACCCTAGTTGCTTGAGCAAAATTGCATACCCAATTGGTCTTGAGAAAGCCAATTCGGGCAAAATCACTCGAACCACCGAGAGGTGTAGAGTGAGTAAATTCGTGCAACAGTTATAACATACTCCCCAAATGTGTCAAACGTGCCTTAGATTCAAGTACCCGTTAATTGACCACCTAGGCGATAGTCACTACCCTAGTGCATTTTAAACCTATTTGAACAACTCGTAGCATTATAACTCTTAGCATAATTTAGTTGCAATTACCATTTGTAGTTTGATAATAGTAGAAGTAAACAAAAACCCCAAAAATGAATAGAAGTGTAATTTGGAACTCATACACAATCCTAAACTAGATAGATACTCGATTCCAATTTCTAGCTCTCTGTGGATATCGATCCCGACCAAAAATCGGTTATAAGCTATTGCGACCCTCTCTTGCTACTTTTTAGTAGTGCGGAGTTGGCAGCGATCACTTTTTGGCGTCGTTGCTGGGGAGCTAACGATTTTGGTTATCTATCTAGTTAGATTTGTGTTTTGTTCTTCTTTCCTTCTTGTTACTAATTTGTGTGTGTCAATACTTCAGGTACCAAAATGGCTTTAAATGCTAATGACCCTCTTGGAAATGTGAATGCGGGGGAGGAAGTAGGTGACATTGGAGAAGAAGAGGTGCCTCTTGTACCTCAAGGACAACGTAGAGGCCGCCAGGCCAATGCAAATGACAATATTCCAGACCCTCCTGCGCCACCTCCAAGAGTGGCTTCCAAAGTTCTTCCCAACCAAGGCTATGCAAGTGCTATTGTTCCGCCTCGGATTCGGCGGGCGCTTTTCAAATAACCAACGTGATGCTGACATTATTGGAGCAGCGTGGGTATTTCACCAGTTCTCCCACTCAAAATGCGTACAAACATCTCAAGGGATTCGTGGATACCTGTTGGGGGAGCAAGCAAACCAATGTGTCCGAGGATGCACTTCGATTGAGGCTTTCCCTTTCTCACTTAGGGGGAAAGCATTGGACTGGCTTGAGCGACTTTCCAACCATTCCATCACAACTTGGGATGAGTTGACGGGTAAGTTCATTTCCAAATTCTTCTCACTGGGACACATGGCAGCACTACGGGATAAGATCTTAGCCTTCAAGCAGGAGCCTACTGAACCATTGCATGAGATTTGGGAGCGATACAGAACTATGGTGAAAGAATGCCCCAATAATGATATGACAGAGGCCATGATACAACAAACCTTCTATCGGGGCATCAATACAACAAATCAATACATAGTGAACCAATTGGCTGGGGGTAATTTCATGAAGCTGCCTTATGACGAAGCTTGTGAGATTCTTGATGAAATGGCCGACACATCCTCCGCTTGGAAAAGTCAAGCCAATGTGCCTCAGGGTGACCCCACGATTACTCATTTGCATATAGAACTACATGACCATGGACATGCTATAGTAGAACTTACAACAACAATGAACCAATTGGCAAAGGCACAATTGCAACAAGTCCAAAATCCTCGCCAAATGAATGCTATGAAGGGTGTTAACATGCTAGTGAACCAAAGAAGGCGAAGAAGTCAACAAAACCAAGGGAATTTGGATCAATTTGACAATGATGGTAATGGATTTCAAGATGATGGCTATGATAAGCAAAATGAGGAGGTGCAATATGTGAATAGTTACCAAGGCTAAAGAGGAAATTCTTCCAACCAACAACAACAATGGCGATCCTAGGGCAATTGGGGTAACCAACAACAAGGCAACAATAATTGGAACAATCAACATCAAGGGATCAACAATTGGGGAAATCAAAATAACAACCGCAACAATCAAGGAAACTGGGGCAACAACAACAATTGGGGTGGAAATAACAACAACCAAGGCGGGTGGAACAATAACCAAGGAAATTAGGGGCAAGGCTTTCAAAGGCCCCCAATGTACCAACAACAGAGCAATCCACCACCTTTTCCTTCCGGGGTCCTAGTTCATCCGACAATGAAATGGGTAGAATTGAAATGATGTTCGAACAAATGATGAAAAAGAATGCGGATTCCGATGCACAATTGGCTTCTCACAGTACTTCAATTAGGAATTTGGAGGTGCAACTAGGTCAAATCTCTCAGTCTCTAAATACAAGCCCTAAGGGTGCTCTACCAAGTGATATGGTAGTAAACCCAAAGGGAGGTAACAATCATGTTATGGTTGTGACAACTAGTAGTGGACGAGGCGGTGATGTGAATGCCTCCAAACAAACGCAAGTCTTGGGTGAAGAAGTAGAGTTGCAAGAAGATGAAGTTCCTTTGGTGGTTGAGAATGTGGTTGATGAAAATGTGAATGAAGAAGTGACGATCAATATTAAAGAGGCCGAGGTGGAAACACAAAGTGACGTGAACCCGTCTAGGGAGCACGTAATTGACATGCCGGAGCCGGTTGTTCCAAAAGCCAAGGCACCTTTGCCTAGGCCACCTCCCCCTTATCCTCAGAGGCTAGCCAAGCAGAAAAATGAGAATCAGTTCAAAAAGTTCATTGACATGATGAAGAGCTTATCCATCAACGTGCCTTTGGTGGAGGCTCTGGAGCAAATGCCCGGTTATGCTAAATTCATGAAAGATTTGGTGACAAAGAAAAGATGCATGGATTGTGAAACTATCAAGATGACCCACCAAGTTAGTGCTATAGTACATTCAATGGCTCCAAAATTAGAGGACCCCGGTGCTTTCACTATCCCCTGCACTATAGGGAGTGCAGACTTTGCTAAAGCTTTATGCGATCTTGGGGCTAGTATCAATTTAATGCCCTATTCAGTTTTCAACACTTTGGGTATTGGGCCTCCGAGACCAACTTCCATTCGATTGCAAATGGAGGACCGATCTATGAAGCGACCATTGGGTATTGTTAATGATGTGCTCATCCGGGTGGACAAATTTATCTTGCCGGCTGATTTTGTGATCTTGGATTGTGAGGTAGATTATGAGGTCCCGATCATATTAGGGAGACCTTTCCTTGCTACGGGGAAGGCTCTAGTTGATGTGGAAGTAGGGAAACTCACTTTCAGGATGGGTGATGAAAAGGTAGTCTTTCATGTGTGCAAGTCAATGAAGCAGCCCAATTGTACCGAAGTGTGCTCATTTGTGGATTTAGTCACGGCTGTGATAATTGATGATACCAGTGCAATGATCAACGTCGAGGACCCTTTGGAGGCCGTATTGTTGAATTTGGATGTCAATGATGATGCGGGCCGAGTGGAGTGAGTGAATGCTTTACATGGAATGGGCTCTTATTCTTACGAGCCTAGGAAACTTTCTTTGGATCTTGAAAATAGAAAGACGCCTCCAACAAAGCCTTCAATTTAGGAACCCTCGGTGTTGGAGTTGAAGCCATTACCTCCACACCTCAGGTATGAATTCTTGGGCTCTAATTCAACTTTACCAGTTATTCTTTCCTCTTGTCTCACTAACATGCAAGTAGATGCCACATTGGCGGTGCTCAAAAAGCGGAAAAGGGCAATTGGATGGACTCTAGCTGATATTCGGGGAATAAGCCCCGCATTCTGTATGAACAAGATTATTCTGCAAGATGATGCAAAACCCTCCTTGGAACATCAAAGGAGGCTCAATGAGGCGACGCAAGAAGTGGTAAAAAAAGAGGTGATCAAGTGGTTAGATGATGGCGTGGTGTATCCTATCTCTGACAGCTCATGGACTTCTCCGGTGCAATGTGTGCCGAAGAAGGGTGGTATGACCGTGGTGACCAATGCTAATAATGAACTTATTCCAACCCGGACAGTGACCGGATGGAGGGTGTGCATGGACTACCGCAAGCTGAACAAGGTGACCCGCAAGGATCACTTCCCATTGCCTTTCCTGGACCAGATGCTAGATCTCCTTGCTGGGCGTGCCTTCTATTGTTTCTTGGACGGTTATTCAGGGTAAAATCATATTTTGATAGCTCCCGAGGATCAGGAGAAGACAATATTTACTTGTCCATATGGCACCTTTGCTTTCTCTCGGATGCCCTTTGGGTTGTGCAATGCACCGGCAACATTCCAATGATGTATGATGGCCATTTTCACCGATATGGTGGAAGACATTTTTGAGGTGTTCATGGACGACTTCAGTGTTGTGGGTGATTCATTCGATGAGTGTTTGAACAATTTGGATAGAGTTTTGGCCCGGTGTGAAGACACCAATCTTGTGCTAAATTGGGAAAAATGCCACTTCATGGTTGAGGAGGGCATAGTGTTGGGCCATAAAATTTCAAAGCATGGGATTGAAGTTGACAAAGCCAAGATAGAGGTGATTTCAACGCTTCCTCCCCCCACTTCTCTCAAGGGGGTGAGGAGTTTTCTTGGGCATGCGGGGTTCTACTGGCGATTCATAAAGGATTTTTCGAAGGTAGTGAATCCTCTTTGCTAGTTGCTAGAAAAGGATACAAAGTTTGTGTTTGATGAGAGATGTATGCAAGCCTTTGAACTTCTCAAGCATAAGTTGACCACCACCCCGATCATTACCGCACCCAATTGGAGCTTGCCTTTCGAGCTCATGTGCGACGCGAGTGATGTTGCAGTTGGGGCAGTTTTGGGTCAAAGAGTGAACAAAATGTTTCATCCAGTGTACTATGCGAGCAAGACTATGAATGAAGCTCAAAACTACACGGTGACTAAGAACGAATTGTTGGCAATTGTGTTCGCCATGGAAAAATATCAGCCATATCTTATGGGAGCCAAAGTCATAGTGCACACTGATCATGCAGCCCTTAGATATTTGATGACAAAGAAAGACTCCAAATCTAGACTGATGCAATGGGTCTTATTACTTCAAGAGTTTGATTTGGAGATAGTGGACCGAAAAGGTAGTGAAAACCAAGTGGCGGATCATTTGTCCCGCTTGGAGGAGGAAGGAAGGCCGTGTGATGGCCTAGAGATCAACGATACATTCCCCAATTAGCAACTGCTTTCTGTTTCGATGAGTGATATGCCATGGTTCGCGGACATTGCTAATTTCCTTATGACTGGCATCATCCCGTGTGAGCTCTCTTCTAACCAAAGGAAGAAGCTCAAATGGGATAGTCTGGACTTCTATTGGGATGAGCCATATTTGTTCAAGATTTGCACCGATGGAGTAATCCGGAGGTGTGTACCTGAGGAGGAGCAATTTAGCTTCCTAGAGGCTTGTCATTCCTCCCCCTATGGTGGCCATCATGGAGGGGCGAGGACAGCTTCAAAAGTTCTGAGTTGTGATTTTTATTGGCCAGCCTTGTTCAAAGATGCAAGTGATCTAGTAAAAAGGTGTGATCAATGTCAACGAGCGGGCGGGATTTCCAAGAAAGATGAGATGCCTCTCAACACCATTCTCGAAGTTAATATCTTTGATGTATGGGGTATCGATTTTATGGGCCCTTTTGTAAGCTCGTGTGGAAACACTTACATTCTTGTAGCGGTTGATTATGTCTCAAAATGGGTTGAGGTCGTTGCCTTGCCCAACAATGAAGCTAGGAGTGTGGTGGCATTTCTGAAGAAGAGCATTTTCACAAGGTTTGGTACGCCTCGGGCAATTATTAGTGATGGAGGATCGCATTTTTGTAATAGAACTTTTGATGCCTTGCTTTCCAAGTATGGTGTCAACCACAAAGTGTCTACGCCTTATCATCCTCAAGCAAGTGGCCAGGTTGAAGTGTCTAACAAGGAGATCAAGAGCATTTTGTCCAAAACCGTCAATGCAAATAGGACCAATTGGTCTAAAAAGTTAGATGATGCTCTATGGGCTTACCGGACCGCTTAAAAGACCCCAATTGGTATGTCGCCGTACCGGTTGGTGTTTGGGAAAGCATGTCATTTACCAGTGGAGTTGGAGCATAAGGCCATGTGGGCCTTGAAGAAGTTGATTCTTGATTGGGATATAGCTGCTAATCTTCGGGTGGAGCAACTCAATGAGCTTGATGAATTTAGGTTCCATGCCTACTCTAGTTCGTCCCTGTATAAGGATAAAATGAAATACCTTCATGACAAATACACTCGGGGCAAGGAGTTCAAGGTGGGAGATTTGGTGGTCTTATTCAATTCTCGTCTAAGGTTGTTCCTGGGAAAGCTGAAGTCAAAGTGGAGCGGACCATTTGAAGTAGTGTGTGTGACCCCGTTTGGTGCTATTGATTTAAAGAACAAAAATGGTGAAGTTTTTAGAGTGAATGGGCATAGAGTCAAGCATTATTTGGGGAAGTTTGATGATAGCCATGTGGTGGCTCTTGTGCATTTCAAATGATTGGATGGTAACATGCATCGTGCCGCGACGTTAAATCAGGCGCTTCTTGGGAGGCAACCCATGTGTTTTTCATTCTTGTTTTTATTTGATTTTCATTGTAGTGTAGGATTAATTTTTGGGCTAACTGGTTGTGAGATGTTACAGGATTGAGTTGATGCAGTGCAGGACATAATTGAAACAATGCACAGGTCTCTGAAGTTTCCAGTGCAGCCGCACTACCATTTTGTGCGGACCGCACTGGTGAGGGTAAAATGTAGCCTCTCTGAAGTTTGCCAGTGCGGCCGCACTACATTTTGTGCGGTCCGCACTGGACCTCTGCGGTCGCAGTACATCTTGTGCGGACCGCAGAGTGTTGCCTTCTCAAACTTGCACAAAACAGGGAAGTACGGACCGCGGTCCATTTTGTGCGGTCCATACTCGTAGGTGAGAATGGGCCCCACGGTTTTTCTATAAATAGTCCCTGAGGGCCTCCTTTTACCCTTTTCGATCTCTTCATTCTCAAACATCTAAAAAGCACTGTTCATCATCGAAATTGCTCATAACTGATTGCTTGGACTTATCTCAACCCACTCGTCTCATAACTGGTAGCGTAGATTCATTTTAATTACATTCATTTTGTTATTTTCCTTTAGTTCTTTTGTTTTTCTTTTCATTCTTTTTCTTCCTCCCATATATTTCCTCATTGTTTAGGTTAGATGAGTTACGTTTTTTATTCCTGCATATTTAGTTGGTTTAATGAACTGGGTAGTGATCTAGGGACACTACTTAGGTGGTCAATTAGACTTAAAAATCAAAAATAACGGAACCCTAAGTGAGTGCCATTTTTGGGCACTCAGTGCGGACCGCAGTCATTTTTGTGCGGTCCGCGGTGTCCCAGTGCGGTCCGCACTACCATTTTGTGCGGACCGCACTGATGAAGTCTGGGAAGCAGAACTTTGGGCAGTGCGGCCGCGGTTGATTTTGTGCGGTCCGCACTGCCAAGATACAGAGGATGGGTTTCTGAACCCCACACCTGTGCGGACCGCGGTTGATTTTGTGCGGTCCGCACTGGTCCCTGTGCGGCCGCACACCATTTTGTGCGGTCCGCACTGGGCTATTTTCTGCAACATGTCTGCAACAATTTCATTATGTTCTGCAACACTATTTTATCTGAGACTACTGATACTAACAAGTTATTTGAATTGTAATTGCAGACAATGGTGAGACAATGTGGTAAACAACCG
>NC_031991.1:34393798-34398752 GCF_001879085.1 Nicotiana attenuata
GGTTGATACGGGGTTCGTATGTTGGAAACAGGCCAGGCATAGAATTCCGGATGTTGGAATTGGGCCCTAAGGCTTATTTACCTTGATAAGAGGGAATATCTTCAGAATTGATCGAGCTGATGTGCTCAACTGAGTTGTGGTAGCACGGGAAGGTGCATGAGAAGTTAACCAGTGATTTCAGACTACTCCAGCATAGTTCTCGGCACGTTCGAGGACGAACGTTGTTTAAGTGGGAGAGAATGTAACGACCCGACCGGTCGTTTTGAGTCCTAGCGCTCCGTTCAGCAGTCGGAGGCCATGAACAGCTTCATTTCGAGTATTATGACTTGTACGCGTGGTCGGAACTAAGTTCCGGGAAGTTCGGAGTTGATTTAGAAAGAGAATTGTCATTTGGGAGGCTTGCAGTTGAAAGAATGAACTAGGATTGGATTTTTGAGTAAACGACCTCGGAATCAGGATCTGAAGGTTCCAGCAGGTTCGCATGATGATTCCGGACTTGGGCATATGCCCGGTTCAGGTTTTGGATAACCCGGGAGCGTTTTGGCGCCTATTGTGGAAGTTAGCATTTTAGAAGAAATTTCATAAGTTTGGTTTGAAGTGTATTTTAATGTTATCAATGTCCGTTCGGGATTCCAAGACTGTGTATAGCTCCGTATGGTGATTCTGGAGTTGGAAGCGCGATCGGAAGTGAAATCGGAGGTCCGTAGGTCATTTTGGAGCCATTTGGCTAAAGATAGAAATTTGAAGGCTTTTGAGAAGTTTGACCGGAGGTTGACTTTTTGATATCGGGGTCGGAATCCGATTCTGGAAGTTGCAGTAGGTCCGTAATGTCAAATATGACTTGCGTGCAAAATTTGAGGTCAATCGGACGTGATTTGACAGGTTTAAGCATCGAAAGTAGAAGTTGGAAGTTCTAAAGTTCATAAAGCTTGGATTAGCGGTTGATTCATGATTTTAGCGTTGTTTGATGTGATTTGAGGCCTCGAGCAAGTCCGTAATGCGTTTTGGGATTGATTGGTATGATTGGTCGGGGTCCCGGGGGCCTCGGGTGGATTCCGGGTGGTTAACGGATCAAAAGTGAAATTTGGGAAGGCTTGAGATTTGATGCTTCTGTCATAACCGCATCTGCGGTTCTTGGACTGCAGAAGCGGGACCGCAGATGCGGTCAAAAGCTCGCAGAAGCGGAAGGGGGCCAGGTCCAAGGAGACTGTAGAAGCGGTCAGCCTCCTTTTGCCCAAAGCCGCAGAAGCGGCGAGAAGTCGCAGAAGCGACATCCGCAGAAGCGGAACTTTTCCGCAGAAGCGGAAGCAGCTGGGGCAGTGAGATGTTTTAAGTTCGGGGTTGAGTTCATTTCAACCCCATTTTTCTTCCATTGGAGTCGATGGGGAGCAGCTTGGAGACGCCATTTTCGTCACTTGTCATGAGGTAAGTAATCTATACTAGCTTTTGAGCTAAATATATCAATTATACATGTATTTAGGCGTGAAAATTAGTATAAAAAGTGGGGTTTTGGTGGAAAACCTAGAAAATCATATTCTTGGAATTTAGCTACGATTTTGAATATGGAATTAAGAGAAAATCCTATATTTGAGTTCCTAAGATCATGGGTAACCTTTGTCTTCGAGAAATTTTGGATTCCGGGCACGTAGGCCCGAGGGCATTTTGGTCATTTCACTAAGCAGAGTTGGGAATTGGTATAATTTGCATTGTTAACAAGTAATTGAGAGTATTCTCATTTGTTTGTCGTTAATTGGCTAGTTTTGGAGCAATGTGCGTTGGTTCAAGCCTTCGGAAGAATGTAGAATGCCGGTTATGAGTCTTCGGAGCGAGGTGAGTCTCCTTTCTAATCTTGTGAGGGGGAATTTACCCCATAGGTGAGTTAAATTGGTTATGTGCTCCTATTTGCGGGGGCTACGTACGCACGAGGTGACGAGAGTCCGTGCGTAGCTACTATTTGCTATTGTCCGGGTAGCTAGGACCCAAAAGCATGAATACTTGAATTAATTGTAAACTCTTGGATAGCTCAAACTGCTTGTGTCACATGAAAATTGTAAATGAATTTCCAAAGAGATTTAACCTTACTTGTAAAATGTTGTTAAAAGAGGAATTTATATATATATCGATAAACACTCCGTGATAAGCTCTTACTTGATTGATTGAGCATGTTATATTTGGATTAATTGGGAACCCTTTGAGGGTTTGAATTGCTTGAATCACACTACATTTATAAAAGGATTTCTAAAAAAAAAAGACTTAAGCTTCGCTTCCTCAGATTATTTAAAGAGTTGGCTTTTCTTGGACAATTGCTCCATATTGACTTATTGACTGACTGTCTATCTGTGTGTGTTTATTTTGGAACGGGCCGAACACCTCGGCAGATTAAATAGATGCATCTATAGGCGCGTCTCGACCCTCGGCAAGTGCACATTTACTTTCTGTTGGATCGGGCCGTCGCCTCGGTATGATTTGCGCATGATATCTTTTATATATGGATGCATGATGAATCTTAAATGATGACATTGCCTTTCATGGCTTGAGATGAACTCATTAAATGAAGAAAATTAAAATTTTGAAAATCCTTTGCTAATTGTTAAAAGGTGTTTACCTGTTTTACAGCTTTGTGAACTAGAATATGTTATATGAATCCATGATTTTCCCACACATTTAATATATATTATTATTGGACCGCTAGTGAGTGTCCAGGTTGACCATCTCGTCTCTACCTCTTCGGGGTTAGACGGGATACTCACTGAGTACACGTTGATTACGTACTCATACTACACTTCTGTGCATTTTTGTTGCACAGGTATATGTTACCTTGGGTAGCAGCACGGATGATTTGGGGACTTGGTGAGCCGCATTGTTCGAGATGACCCGCAGCTAGAGTAGTCCCCTTCCAGTACTTTATTTATTGATTCTCTGTCCACTGTATTACATTTGTATTTTACTTTCCTTATCAATAGTTGCTCATGCACTTGTGACACCAGGTTCTGGGATGGTTTTCTTTGAAGATGTGTATTAATAGTTAATTTCTTCATTTGAATTGAAACAGAGATTGTTTTATATATGAAAAATGGAAGTAAAACTCCTAGGTTTTCAAAGTTATAAAAAGAGAATTTAATTGGTGATTTAGCCGGCTTGCCTGACAGCGGTGTCCGGCGCCATCACGACCCGTAGTGGATCTGGGTCGTGACAACATGGTATCAGAGCACTAGGTTCTCAGGGTCTCACGAGTCATGAGCAAGTCTAGAAGAGTTTCGCGGATCGGTACGGAGACGTCTGTACTTATCCTCGGGAGGCTGCAGGACTGTTAGGAGTACTTCCCTTCTTGATTCCTTATCGTGCGATTCGATTTCATGAGAGGCTTGTGCCTTTGTTTCTTTCTTACTCAATCCTATGCAACGCGAACCGCTTGTTATAAATCGAAAATTGAAGAAACGTAATGGTACTACAGATGTGATACGGGATGTTTCTCCCGGTATAGCTAATCAGATCATTGTCGTCGCCTTATAGAGGAGTATTTTATTGTTTCAGCCCAGTAGCGGTATTTTCGAGGGCTTTGAGGCTAGGCACAAGTTGCCGCAATGCTTATGAATGACTATTCTGCAGTAGTAATATGATGGTAGGGTATTGCCCACGTGTCAGGGTAGTGAATGATTTCAAGGGAGGTTTACTCAATGCATAATCAAGAGATTCAGTACGTTATTCCCGGTAGGGGGAAAGGTAATCGAACTAAGGAGGGTCAGCTGGATCGGTGGAAGTAATGAGACTTGGTAATTGCAAGCGTGGTGGACTTTTTCTTCTATTATTGGGGTGCAGTCGTCCTAATTAGACGTATAAAGTTTGTCGGTGTTATGATTTTCTACAATTCGCCTTTGAGGCAGGGTATTGTGAAATAGTATTGGAGATTCAACTATCAGATATCGCTGGATACGGTGGTTCAGGATTGAATCAGTATTTCTATTGTTGACGGTTCGAGAAAGACGACCTTCGGAAGGGTTTGGAGTTAGTAGCAAATTGAGGATTCAAGTTCTATGAAGACAAATTTTATTAAGGCAACAACCGAGCAGCAAAAGATGAGAAAGGCACGCGAGAAGTGTCAGGCAGAGTTTTAAATTGCTAAAAGGCCAGGAATATGAAGCAAAGGTTGTGTAATCGATTAAGGGGATGAGCTCCGCCAAAGTGGGAGAGTGGCGGAGATGCATATGGGCTTGCAGTGGAAGGACCACGTACCTTAAGAAGAGTTTGGAGTGATTTGATAACATTATTGATTGGTGATTGGGGTCTACGGATTCAATTTGGAGCAGGGGGTTCTTGTGCGGCCGGAGGTTTATTATAACGGGAAGGAGCCGCTTAAATAAAGAAGGATGCAGCATGGCTTTGAATTGGGAGGATGTGGTCGCACATTTCAATGATGTCCACAAGGGGTAAAATGGACCTGTGCAACTGGAGTGTGAGCTCAGACTCAGGAAGGGTCATTGATGTCATAGTAATTGCACCCTGTGCAACAGTGTCGGAAGGTGCCGGGGAGAGCCTTCTATAGGTGGATTAGCCAAGTGAGCAGATTAGCAGTCGCGTGGTTGGCGAGGCTTCTGCGAAGAATTTTATCGGGTGTGTAGCGAAGGGATCGATCGTGCGAATGAGGTGGATGATTTAGAGTATAAGAAAGAGGTTTTACAGAGAGATCTCGAGAATTTTGCAGTTGATTGTGCAAAGTTATGTCTATAAGGGATAAAAAGGAGGAGTGAGTTCCAGATTGGTGAAATTATGGCTTCAAGCTAAGTGGGGGAGTCCCACCGCCTGTGATAGGGTTGCAGAGTTGATTGCTTGCAAGGTATCTGGTTATTAGTATGTTGATGGGTTATTCCAGCTACGGGAAAAGAACATAAGAGATGAATTGAGCAAAGGGATTGTTGAAATGCATGTTATGACTGGCCTTATTGGCCCATGTTCA
>NC_031991.1:34401784-34450705 GCF_001879085.1 Nicotiana attenuata
TGACTGACTGTCTATCTGTGTGTGTTTATTTTGGAACGGGCCGAACGCCTCGGCAGATTAAATAGATGCATCTATAGGCGCGCCGTCGACCCTCGGCAAGTGCACATTTACTTTCTGTTGGATCGGGCCGTCGCCTCGGTATGATTTGCGCATGATATCTTTTATATATTGATGCATGAGGAATCTTAAATGATGACATTGCCTTTCATGGCTTGAGATGAACTCATTAAATGAAGAAAATTAAAATCTTGAAAATCCTTTGCTAATTGTTAAAAGGTGTTTACCTGTTTTACAGCTTTGTGAATTAGAATATGTTATATGAATCCATGATTTCCCCACACATTTAATATATTATTATTGGACCGCTAGTGAGTGTCCAGGTTGACCATCTCGTCTCTACCTCTTCGGGGTTAGATGGGATACTCACTGAGTACACGTTGATTACGTACTCATACTACACTTCTGTGCATTTTTGTTGCACAGGTATATGTTACCTTGGGTAGCAGCACGGATGATTTGGGGACTTGGTGAGCCGCATTGTTCGAGACGACCCGCAGCTAGAGTAGTCCCCTTCTAGTACTTTATTTATTGATTCTCTGTCCACTGTATTTCGGACAGACATTTGTATTTTATTTTCCTTATCAGTAGATGCTCATGCACTTGTGACACCGGGTTCTGGGATGGTTTTCTTTGAAGATGTGTATTAATAGTTAATTTCTTCATTTGAATTGAAACAGAGATTGTTTTATATATGAAAAGTGGAAGTAAAACTCCTAGGTTTTCAAAGTTATAAAAAGAGAATTTAATTGGTGATTTAGTTGGCTTGCCTGACAGCGGTGTCCGGCGCCATCACGACCCGTAGTGGATCTGGGTTGTGACAAATTGGTTCAGCATCTTCAATTTTCTTTTAAAATCATTTTCACTATTTTTATAAAATAACAGGGGAAAACTAGCTATTTCAATTTTGGCCACATTTCATTTCAATTATAGCCTCAATTTCATTTTATCTTAAACCCAATTGGCCCCAATCCTAATGCCCAATTGGGCCAGCCCAATTCCAATTTAACCCAACCCCTGACCCATTAAACTAAACCCGCCCGGGATCCCTTTAAATCCAGGCCGTTGATCCTTTTGATCAACGGCCACAAATAACCCTTTCCTTTTTAATTCCAAACGACCTAACCCTAACCCTCATTTCTTTCAGACAGCCGCCCCCAAACTCTCTCCTCCTCTCAAACGCTCCCTAGCACTCGAAACCCTAATCGCCTCCGCCGTCTTCTCCGACAATCTCATCGGAGTCCATGGCTTCTCCGGCCATGGACATCCTGTGCTTACCTTCCTTTCCCCCAAACCGTGGTTGTTCGAGATTTCGAGGCCTGACCTCGATAAAGTCCGTTCAGATCTGTTGTAGATCTGTGGTTCTATGGCTTCTCCGGCCATGTCCCGGTGTGTTCGAGCTTTAAGAGCCTAGCTATGGCTCAAATCTGTTCGAGACCAGACCCTTTCCACGCCTTCTCATTTCTAGGGTTTCTCAGAAACCCTAAACTATTCGAGGTTCTTTCTTTGTTTATTTGCCTAGATCTGTGTTGAACCTATGCTATATTTGACGTTTTGAGTGTTTTCCCCAAATTTCCTTTTCAAAATCGTTGGTTTTTCAAAATTAGGGTTTCTGAAAGTCTTTCGATTCTTGTTGTTCTTTTCTTTTAGATGTTTTCCTCCTCTATTACGCATGTATTGTCTTTCTACTTTTATATGTATGCTCACATGATTAGTCTGTTTTTCTCACTCTTCTACCATGCATATTTACTACTGAGTTTCTTAATGTTTGCTTTCCTGAATGTTCGTGTTCTTGTTAAGCATGTATTCTTAAATGCCAAAGTTTTTCTGAGCATGTTCTTCATGCCTTAAAGTGATTTCCTTTCTTTGATTGTTTCAAGCCCGCCATTGTATTTGCCTGATTCTCATGAGACTCCTTGAGTCTGTTCACTTGCCTTCTCGTTTCTGTGTTTGATTCGATGGGGAAACCCTAGAATTTGGGGGGTTTTCTTGGTAAATTGAATTAGGGCTCCACTTTGGGGACCCTGTACCTTCAGACTCACTATGAGTCTCTGGTTGAACTCGTATTCTTTTGTTTACGATTCTAAACACTTCAATGTTAAACTCTTATGTATGAATTGCTTGCTTTATATGCAAGAAGCTCCTCTTCCAAGGTTTTTGGTGATTGCTTGATTGATTTTGGATCCCTTTGATAGGGTCTTAATTGATTGCCACTGATTTTCTTTGGTTAAGCCCTCTTTACCTATTTCTGGTTTGGTTCATTCGATTTAAACTTAGTACTTTGATTTTGTTAATTGTTTGATTGATTCCATTTCCTTTCTCTTTACAAATCAAGTACTATTGAAACCTTTCCTTAAATATACCTCGTGTATTTTCCCTTCTTATGCTACTGTGAAGGATTTTATTCAAATTTCCTTTCCTTGTTTACACTTTTCCGTTTGAAATTAAATCCCTTGACTAAAGGGAGAATATTTGAGACTGATTTTTTTTAAAAGGGTTTTCTTACCTTTCTTGTTTGCTTCTCTACACTATAAAAGAGGCTACCCTTCTACACTTTTACACACGAACACAGAATACCATCTGAGTTCACAATTCCCTTTCACTTAAATTCTCTCTTTCTGATACTCACACTGCTGTGGACTTTGCTCGCTTTCTTCTGCATTCTTTACTTCTATACCGGTATGTTTCAGTTAGTTTATACGCCCCAAGAACAATGTGTTTAATTCTGTCCACATGTTTTCTAGCATATTATAACGTGTTTCCCCTTCTCTTACAGTCCAGCTTTTAAATAGTCTGTGCAGTTGTTTGTTTGTTGTGAATATGATGCTTTATGAATTCCCTTACCCCTTTTACCCCTTTGTATGTGAGTTTATTGTTCAGGGCATAGCAGCACCCCAATATTGCTGTCTATGATCATGAACTGGGTTCATTGAACTCCTTAACTCGATCAATTCCCACTTCCCATTCTCCCCATTATGTGCTTGAGCTTTGACTTAGGTCTGATAGTGTCCTAATCACTATCCAGACCTTTGTCTGACCATCAAAAGGTCTGCTCCTAACTTGTTCATCTAGCAAGTGGTCAGGGGTGTGCCAGCCTACCTTATGGCTAGGTATGACCACCACCTGTCATGGCCCCCTAATTCCCTTTCACTTTGCACTTACTCCTAGCTATAAGTTCTGCCCCTCTCTTGCAAGCCATGCTTTGGGACCCCTGAGCTCCCTCTGAACTTGGATGCCTGAGGGCTGGCTATTCCACTACACCATCCTGTTCATAATGGCATCCTGGGTGTAAGCAATGCCTGGAATCCCTGAGGTTCCTTGAAACTTTGAAACACCCTGGATAATGAGAAGGCTTTGGAGATCTGGACCCCGGAGTTGGTTAAATACATATTATTGGACATTAAGATTGAATTAGGCTGCTTGGATCTAGCTGTTAGTTTTTGATGTATTTTTATTATTTCAGTTGATTCATTGGGTTGTAATAACTTGTATAGAACTCGGGGAATCTAGTAAAAGGGTGTGGGAGGGGTTTTACTTTCTTGCATCAATAAAGGGTAGATATCATGACTTTAGGACTTTAATTTTTTCACTAGAAATACTGCACATAAGATGGTTCGATGTTTCTGATTCAAGTCACCTAGATACCATGCCTATAGGGTTTAACGTTTAATTATGATATAAGTCATCTAGAAATCCTGCCTATAGGACCTTAACGTTCATGTAATCAGTGCATATAGAAATCATGCCTATAGGGAATGCATATGCATTAGGCAAACTGTAGGGTAATTAAATAATTACCTCTTCTTACCAGTTCTTAACAGACTTCTTAAAATCAGATATAGATACCATAGGATTCCGCATCAAGTTCGTCCGATTCTTCTTAAGCAATAACAATCTGTTAACTGGTCTCTAATGTCTTAATGTTTTCAGCCTCAATCTTTTGACAAAAACTCTTTTGAATCAGCATACATTTGAGTCCTTCAAATCAGCACCTCTTCGGAAATGGTTTCTTTCTAAAATCCTGCCTAAACATTTTCCAACTAAGTTTTGGTCTTCCTGAAATTGTCTTTAAAATAGTTCTGCAGTTTACTCTTTCCTTAAGTATTTCTGACTCTGGAACTCCTTTTATGGTTTATACTCATGATTCTCTTAGAACTTATTTCTAAACTGACTGCAGTCTGTACTTTCCGGCATTAGACTACTTTTCTAGAACCAGTACTTTCTAAATCACTCGCTTAAAATACCTTAAGTTCTGACAATTGGATCCAAGTTGCCTAATGTGGGCTTCTTGTCTAAACGTATGTATCGAACCAGTCCGCTCGCTGCTTAATTTTTAATTTTAAAGACTAAACCAGTATGTGTAAAGGCATGCTAAACTATATGTTATCTGATTTACGGGGTTTATGTGAGCCTTACCTGTTTGTCTGTTCATTCCCCCTACTTGTTACTTGTTTTTGAATGTCGATTAGAATTTTTATCCTTTAACTCCATAAAGGCCCCCCATCCCTTTCTTCCCCTTTTAGGATTAGAAGTCCTAATACCCCGGGACTGATAGCTTGAGACGGGTAATAGCATGCAATAGGCAAACGATACCATTCCGCGCTCCAATACCTTAACGGGGTGGGAAAGGGTAGACATGGAGACGATGATTACACGATAACACTATGCGTACAATTGAGTACCAGTGTTGTGCGAATGATCCATGTAATATATAAACCTAGGACCACTCCCTCTTTATTAGTTTAACAATTTTCTGAATCTTAAAAAGTTGTTGCACTTTCGACTTCTGTTTTTCACATAATTTTCAGATTGTCTGCACTAAGTACTTGACTTCTTCCTACTTGCACTTTTAACTAAACTGCTCCTTCCCTAAAATTCAGCACTTTTTTTTAACCTTTTGTGCTCCTGATTTGTAATAGTTTTCTCGTATTTGCAATGCTTGCTTGTTTACTTGTTTGTTTGCATTCAAAGTCACAATTGTAGCATGGTCGGGAACCACACTAGTGGATCTTGAGGGGTGCCTAACACCTTCCCCTCGAGATAATTTCTAGCCCTTACCCAAACTCTGGTTGTTCATCTCAAATTCTTCCTTAAAGTGTCCTAATGCACTATAATCATTAGGTGTCGACTCTTCAAACTAAAAAACTCAATTCTCGCAAGGGAATAGAGTTGTCCTCCCGAATGTCGTATACCCGATTCCGAATTCCGTTTTGGAAGAAAAAGGGGGCGTCGACATCAGCGACACCTAAGCTCCCAACAACCAAAAATACACGCCCAGCACACGCCCTCCTCATCCCTTCACACTCTGACCCCACATCTTGCCACGTGGATTCATCTAATCAAGTCAATTTTAAATTAATGGTCAAGATCATTTTTTCTATCTTATAGAGAATTCCAAATAAATGCTTGCTTTATTTATTTTATTTACTTATATCAGGATTAATCTCAGCCATTAGATGCATCTAATCTAACGGTTGGATTTCTTTCTAAAATTAAAATTAATTTTGACTAGGGTTCCATCTCTTTCACTCTTTCAAAGAAAAGAACGTCTCTTTTTTTCTCTACCATGGTAAAGGGTTTTGGCTCCTTCTCTTTTCTTAGCAAAATTTGACTCTCATATCTTATAATCAGAAATTTGTGTGGCTACTCTAAGGAAATTCTCTGCAAACTCAAAGAAATTTGACTGAAGAATTCAAAATTCATTTGGCATTTACAATGAAGTTGACAAAGGTAAAAAGGATTCCTTTTTTAATCTCTTCACAAATTCGGCAACTGAATCCCTGCTCCCTTTGCCCATATCATCCTTTGTTTCCTGCTATTCATCATTTCAAACGGTTCTTTAGCCGTTTGAAATCCTAACCCTTCAAGAATTCAGCCCAAATTAACCCTAGACGAACCCTAGATCGTCTCCTATAAATAGGGGTGTTGGTGACAATTTCGGGGATATGGAAAAAGCCATCGCTCTTACTCTCTAAAAACTACAGTTCTCTACTTATTTTAACCCCCCCTAAGATACTCTCAGAATTTTCGACTTGCTCTCCCTTACCTTTGTCGTTCCCAGCTGTGACTGATTTTAAGTTTGTCAATCCGAATCCGAAGATTTGAGTAGCCGCTAAAAAATCGCTCTAGTTTGTTGCACTACAAAAGGTTGATTATTTTTTTTTACTCTCCTTCTTTTGGATTGTGCAATTTAAGATGAATCCATGTTTCAGTGTTTGCTTGTGAAAATGTCTGCTTTCGCTTTTTTTTTCTTTTCTGCTTTACACATCATGACTTTAAGTTTTCGATATGCTTTGTTAAGCCGTTTACTCAAGTTTGTCATTCTATGTTAATTGCTTTTTTCTGAAATCATGGTTTAGGGGCTACTATTTTATCTACAAGTTATGTGTTTGAGGAAATATATTCGGATGTTGTGTCTTTAATACATGTTTTAAAGTGTCGCCGTGATTTATTAAATTTGATGCAACATTGGATGCCCGAATATATGTTCTGTTCTGAAATCGATTTGAAACCATGCTTTATTTGAACCCTTACTGCTTTTCTTGAAAATGTATCTTTTGTTGGACTTTATTTAGTTTAGTTCCTTTGTATCTTTTTTAATCATCAAAGACCGTTTAAGTTCAAGTATCAGTTAGAGAATATGTCTACAAGGATTTCCTGTAAAACTGAAGTTGCTATGAAGCCACATTGGTATTATGATAAACTTAAGACTTAAGTTAGGACTTTTCTTCCTATATCAGTACTTTTCCTTTTTTTTTTTAAAAAGAAGAAGAAGAAGGAAAGGTTTACCTTTGTATTTGTCTTGTTGCATTAATGAATTCACATTTGTTATTTTGGAAATCATAACTGAAGCTATATATCATTTCTGCTATCATTAGGAGTTACTATCTATAGGATTAAGACTATTATATATGAGACTGTTCATCATCTAGATATCATACCCGTAGGACTTTAATAAAAATGAAAACGGATTTAATTATTATTTTATTTGATAGAAGAGTATGTCTTTAGGATTCGGCATGAATTATGGTGCAAGTTTGAAGCGCTCATATGAAAAGTAGGTCCGGAACACCTGTCAATTACCATTAAGTCTTTACCGTGATTCTATCAACCATGTCGATTTGGTGTGAAGAATTTTAGTTTAAAAATAGTTTTTGTAGTAATGAATGAGGGTTGCTAAATAAGGTGTAGAGCTTGTTGTTAAAGTGATGATTGTTAAGGAGCATTGCCTATAATAGGTTTGGATTGTGTTGGAAATAAAAAAAATGAAAAGGCCGCTATAGAGTAGCTCAATAAAAATGGCTTTCTAAGACTAATTTTATTTTATTTTTTCTTTCTTTCTTTTTTTTTCTATTCGATAATTGCAAAAGAGAATTATTCTGTCGATAAGTTAACGTCTTTTTTTTGAAATCTTGCCTATAGTAGTTTAAGTTTAACTTGTTGCTTTTTTGAAAGCATGAACCAGAACCTATCGAAAGATCTAGACCTTTATTCATGGTAAATGTGTGTTTCCTTGTGAGATATGGAATTAGTTCTTTTTATTTGCTGCGGTTTCGTTGCCTTACTGTCATCTAGGACCCATGCCTCTAAAGTATTTCAATTAGTTTATAATCAACTAATGTTATAGCTTCAATAAGCTAAGAAAGTAATCTGTCAGCGGTGTTTTTGGGACATATTCGTATTTGGAAATATGTATATTTTGCAATGTACGAGCTTTCTGGAAAATGTGAAACGATGCGCCCTTTTATGAGTATGTGATTTACCTTAAGATCGGTTTATGTCATTTGACTTTTATTTTCTTGTTTATTTCAGAGTTTTCATTACTAATTCGATTTTCGTTTTCTTTGCTTTGCATATACACTTGGAGTAATATGAGTCTTAATGCAAGACTCGCCACAACACCGCATGGAATCATCACATCCTTTATTCTTAGAAGGCATCTAGAAGAAGAACAAGCGAAAAGCTTGGGTCGCCTATGGTGGCCTTGTTATTTACATTTACTCTGTTTCAGATTTTTAATCAATTTGATTATATTCTTTTGATTAGTTTAATTCTATACTTAACTTGGGATTGTTAATTTACTTTTGACTTTTTCACCTAGTTATTGGCAGATATTATCTAATTTTATATAATAGTTCTCTTAAATAATTTTTGAAGAACCCTTTAAGTTTCGAGTTTCTATTATATAAGTTCGGAATTGAATTAATTTTTTTTATAAAAAAACAAAAGACGTGCTTCAGTTGAAATTGACAAACTGTTTCTTATAACATCATGGAAATGTGAATATATTGTTTTAAAATATACAAAAACATGATTTTTTTCGTTGGCAGACGTTTTTTTTCTAATTGAAAGGTTTATGATGATCTTTTACCTTGATTCTTTTTTTTTGAAGACAAGCAAAGAAAAAGGTAACCTTTTTTTAATAAAAATATTTAATCAATCAGCAAATGTCTTTCTCAAAAGACTATATCCTTTCAAATTTATATATGTATATTAACTAGTTATAAGCTTTGTTTACGTAATAATATTCTTCAAAAATTTATTAAAGTCTTTCAAAGTTAAAATACTCTATTGTAAGCTATATTTTGTTAAAATACCTCAAATGATATTTCTTCATATTTTTGTATAACTTATTAACCTAAGTTTGGTCGGTTAACTGTTATTAACGGATTATAAAAGGTGCTTTAAAAAAAACCTTCCCTTTGAAATAATTAAAACCCTTATTCAGAATCTTTAGGTTAAGACCATAAAACAGAGTTTGACTTAAGCTTTAAAAATAGATGTCCTAATTCACCTTAGATTAATTAGGTGGCGACTCTCTTAAAATTAATTAAATCTCATGATTACCAATATGTTATACTCTAATTTGACCCGTGTTAAAATGGGGTATAACAACAGAAATCACGCATGAGGCACTAGTGAAATTATTAGAAATACACAAAGGTAACTAGGTAGTGGGCTTCACCAAAGCAGTCCAAGCCTACAACCCTAAACATGCATAATTATTGGCACTCCAAGCAGGGTTACAACTCACACAAGATAAAGGATTAACTCCCCTAAAAAATAGAAACTGACTCTACAGAGATGTCACGATCCCAGTTTGCCCTCCGTGAACTATCGTGACGGCACCTAGTCTCTACGATTAGGTAAGCCTAACAAATTACGTAAAAAAGAAACAACAGAATAAAACAAATAAAAACTTTCGGAATAAACATAGTGAAGGTTTAAAGATGTCGCTCGGCATATACAATACAACTCTCAAACTGAAACTGCGTTTCCCAAAACACGGAATCTCATGAAATCACAAGCTGTGGAATAACTACAGTGTTCTAACTCCAGAGTGTCTAAACAAAAGTAAATACAGAAGGGCTAATACTATGAGAGAGAATGGAAAGGGACTCCTCGGTCTGCGGACGCGGCAGACATACCTCGAAGTCTCTGATGGATCACCCCGCCTCAAGAGTAGTAGGGCTGAGTGGAAGTACCTGGATCTGCACATGAAAAACATGCGTAGAAAGGGCATGAGTATACCATAGCGGTACTCAGTAAGTGCCAAGCCTAACCTCGGTCAAGTAGTGACGAGGAAGGTCAGGGCCCTACTGATTTTAGCTGAAAAATGAGATAAAATAGCATAGAATACGACAATATAATTAAATGCTAATAGGGTGAAATAACACGGGGCAATAAGAATAACAACAATTATTACAGAGACAGAAGTAATCACGGAAAGAATACAGCTCACATAGAGATAACAACCGGGGATCTCCCAGGATACCGTCCTGCAGTCCCAAATATCAATATCCAGTGGATCTCCTGGAATACCGTCCCGTATTCCAACTCATAGTGCGCGGGGATCTACCGGAATCCCGATCCGTACTCCCAGATGTAAATACCAGTACTGGGGGAATCTACCAGGTGCAGTCCCGTAGTTCTAATATAAAAGTGCAGGGGGGGCTCCCGGAATACCAATTCCTAGTCCCAAAGTAAATAGGCAGGGGGAGGATCTCCCGGGATACCGTCCCGTACTCCCAAAGTAAACACACAGCAGCAACATGAAGAATACTCAATTAAATTCCAATTTCATACCAAGGTAAAATAAGTATTTCCAACCTAGCATGCTGCACATAATCCAAATAAGGTAGATTGAGCAAGTAAAGCAATTAAGTCAATTAAACATGCTTCCTTAAGCTAACAGCAGGCTTAAATTACAGGCAGTATAAACAGGAAAAGGAATCACAATAATAGTTACTTAATGAAAACGGATTTTCAATAATTAGCACAAGTACGCACTCGTCACCTCATGTACGAGGCATTTCAAATATCAACAATACCAAATCCTAAGGGGAGTTCCCCCACACAAGGTTAGGCAAGCCACTTACCTCGAACCGGCTCAAAATCAATCCGAAACCACGCTCTTGCCACGAGTACTCGACTCCAAATGGCCCAAATCTATTCAAATCAATTACATAATGTAATAACACTTCAACTAACTAATTCAACTAATAAATTCTAAGCTAATACGCAAAATTAGGAAAAATGACCAAAACGCCCCTCGGGCCCACGTCTCAAAATCGGGTAAAACTTACAAATTCGGAATCCTCACACTCTCACAAGTTCAGTCATACCAAAAGTACCAAAATCGGATCCCAAATGGTCCCTCAAATCACCACTCAAAACTCTCCAATTAACCAAGCCCTAACCCCCAATTTACCACTGATTTTCCTTCAAATTTCATGCTTAAAATGATAAAAATCACCATAATAACGAGCTTAGGAACCAAGGACCATACCTCAATGAATCCCTCTGAAAATCTCCCTTGAAATTGCTCCCAAAAGATCCACCATGCATCTGCGGCTCGATCTCCGCTTCTATGTGTTCGCACCTGTGGTCCCCTAGCCGCAGGTGCGGTTATGACAGCAATAGAACAACTTCAACTGTCAAACCCAACTAAAAATCTTCCGTCAACCATCCGAAATTACCCCGAGGCCCCAGGGACCTCAATTAACAGCATGAAAAAGTCATATACCACTATCCAAACTTATACCAATCTTCAAAACACCTCAAACAACATCGAAACACCAAATCATCATCGAATTCAAGCCTAAGAATTCCAAAAACTTCCAAATTCCGCTTTCGATCAAAAAGTCTATCAAACCTCGTCCGAATGACCTGAAATTTTGCACACACATCACATATGACCCAACGAACCTACTGCAACTTCCGAAATTTCATTCCGACCCCTATATCAAAATCTCACCTATCAATCGGAAACTTCGAAAATTCGACTTTTCGGCATTTCAAGACTAATTAAGCTACAGACCTCCAAAACACAACCCGGACATGCCCCTAAGCCCGAAATAACCCAACGGAGCTAACGGAACCATCGAAATTCCATTCCGAGGCCATCTTCACACTGGTCCGACTACGGTCCAGATTCTAAAGCTTACTCTCTCCTTTAGGGAGTAAGTGACCCAAAACACTCCGAAACTCAAAACGAAACCTCCCGGCAACTCAGAATAGCAGAAATAAACACGGGGAAAATAGTTAATAGGGGATCGGGGCGTTAATTCTTAAAACGACCGGTCGGGTCGTTACATCCTCCCGCACTTAAACATTCGTTCCTCTTCGAACGGGCGTAGAGACATACCTGAAGTAGTGAAAAGATGAGGGTAACGGCTGCGCATATCCTACTCGGTCTCCCAAGTCGCCTGCTCGACCGGCTGACCCCGCCATTGAACCTTCACTGATGCAATGTTCTTTGACCTCCGCTTTCGAACCTGCCTGTCCAATATCGCCACTAGCTCCTCAACGTAAGATAGGTCCTTGTCACACTGGACTGAACTAAAATCCAACACGTGCGACGGATCACTGTGATACTTCCGGAGCATCGAAACATGAAATACCGGATTAACTCCTGCCAAGCTGGGAGGTAAGGCAAGCTCATAAGCAACCTCCCCAACACGCCCTAATATCTCAAAAGGGCCAGTAAACCTCGGACTCAACTTCCCTTTCTTCCCAAATCTCATAACGCCCTTCATAGGCGAGACCCGAAGTAGGACCTGCTCTCCAACCATGTAGGAAACATCACGAACCTTCCGGTCCGCGTAACTCTTCTGTATGGACTGGGCTGTGCGAAGTCTATCCTGAATTACCTTAACCTTCTCCAAAGCATCCTGAACCAAGTCTGTACCCAATAATCTAGCCTCATTCGGCTCGAACCAACCCACCGGAGATCTACACCGCCTACCATATAAGGCCTCATACGGCGCCATCTGAATGCTGGACTGATAACTGTTGTTGTATGCAAACTCCGCCATTGGCAACTGATCCCAAGACCCTCCAAACTCAATCACACACGCACGGAGCATATCCTCAAGAATCTGAATAGTGAGCTCGGACTATCCGTCCGTCTGAGGGTGAAATTTTATGCTCAACTCCACCCGAGTACCCAACTCATGTTGTACGGACCTCCAGAACCGTGATGTGAACTGAGTACCTCTATCCGAAATGATGGAAATCGGAATATCATGCAGACGGAAAATCTCCCAGATATAAATCTCCGCCAACCGCTCCGAAGAATAGGTAGTACTCACAGGAATGAAATGCGCGGATTTGGTCAATCGATCCACAATCACCCAAATGGCATCGAACTTCCTCAAAGTCCGTGGGAGCCCAACTATGAAGTCCATGGTGATCCGCTCCCACTTTCACTCCGGAATCTCTACTTGCTGAAGCAATCCACCCGGTCTCTGGTGTTATACTTTACCTGCTGACAATTGAGGCACCGAGCTACAAACCCAACTATATCTTTCTTCATCCGCCCCCACTAATAGTGCTGCCTCAAATCCTGGTACATCTTCGCGGCACCCGGATGAATGGAATACCGCGAACTATGGGCCTCCTCTAGAATCAACTCCCAAAGCCCATCAACATTGGGTACACAAACCCGACCCTGCATCCTCAATACCCCGTCATCACCAACAGTCATGCCTCTGGCATCGCGCAGAACTTGTCCTTGAGGACAAGCAAATGAGGCTCATCAAATTGACGCTCCCAAATACGAACAAATAGAGAAGACTAAGAAACCACACAAGCAAGGACCCGACTAGGTTCCGAAAGATCCAATCTCACGAACTGACTGGCTAAGGTCTGCACATCCATCGCCATGGGCCTCTCTGCTGCTGGTAAATAAGCCAAACTCCCCAAACTCTCCGCCAGGCGACTCAAAGCATCGGCCACCACGTTAGCCTTGCCCGGGTGATACAAAATAGTGATATCATAGTCCTTCAGCAGCTCTAACCACCTCCTCTGGCGCAAATTAAGATCCTTCTGCTTGAACAGATGCTGTAAACTCCGGTGATCAGTATAAATCTCACAAGGCACACCGTACAAATAATGACGCCAGATCTTCAAGGCGTGAACAATAGCAACTAACTCGAGATCATGGACAGGATAATTCTTCTCATGAACCTTCAACTGTCTGGACGCGTAGGCAATCACCCTACCGTCCTGCATTAATACCGCTCCAAGGCCAACCCTCGAGGCATCACAATAGACAGTATAAGACCCCGAACCTGTAGGCAATATCAAAACTAGGGGTGTAGTCAAAGCTGTCTTGAGATTCTGAAAGCTCTCCTCACACTCTTCCGTCCACTGGAACGAGCACCCTTCTGGGTCATCCTGGTCATAGGCGCTGCAATAGATGAAAATCCCTGAACAAATCGACGATAATAACCTGCCAAGCAAAGAAAACTACGGATCTCTGTAGTTGAGGATGGTCTGGGCCAACTCTACACTGCTTCCACTTTCTTCGGAACCACCTTTATTCCCTCACTAGATACCACGTGATCCAAGAATGCCACGGAATCCAACCAAAACTCACATTTCGAGAACTTAGCATATAATTTCTTCTCTTTCAAAGTCTGGAGCACTGTCCTCAGGTGCTGCTCATGATCTTCCCGACTTCGGGAATATACCAGAATGTCATCAATAAAGACAATGACGAACGAATCAAGATATGGTCGGAATGTACTGTACATCAAATGCATGAAGGCTGCTGGGGCATTGGTCAGCCCAAATGACATAACAAGGAACTCGTAATGACCATACCCAGTCCTGAAGGCAGTCTTCGGGATATCTGGCTCCCGAATATTCAACTGATGATAGCCTGAACGCAAGTCAATCTTAGAAAACACATAAGCACCCTGTAACCGATCAAACAGGTCATCAATACGAGGCAAAGAATAACGGTTCTTCATTGTGACCTTGTTCAATTGGCGATAATCAATACACATACGCATAGAACCATCATTTTTCTCCACAAACAAGACAGGAGCACCCCAAAGTGATACACTGGGCTGAATGAAACCCTTATCAAGCAATTTCTATAACTGCTCCTTCAACTCAGGAGGAGCCATACGGTACAGAGGAAAAGAAATGGGCTGAGTGCCCGGCAACAAATCAATGCCAAAATCAATATCTCTATCGGACGGCATGCTCAGAAGATCAGCTGGAAACACATAAGAGAAACCCCGTATTACTGGGACTGAATCAACCGTAGGGGTATCAATACTGACATCTCTCACATAAGCTAGATACGCGTCACACCCCCCTTCTCAACCATACGCTGAGCCTTAAGGAATGAAATAACTCTACTGAAAGTATGATCTAAGGTACCCCTCCACTCTACTCGTGGTACACCTGGCATAGCCAGCGTCACGGTTTTCGCGTGACAATCAAGAATAGCATTATGGGGCGACAACCAGTCCATGCCCATAATAACATCAAAGTCTACCATGCTGAGCAATAACAAATCGGCTCTGGTCTTAAAACCACTAAGAGCAATCAAACACGATCGATAAACGCGGTCCACAACAAGAGAATCTCCAACAGGAGTAGAAACATAAACATGAGAACTCAAAGAATCCCGAGATACGCCCAAATACGGGGAAAAATAAGAGGACACATAAGAATAAGTGGAGCCTGGATCGAATAGAACCGATGCATCTCTATGACAGACCAGGATAGTACCTGTGATGACAAAATCGGAGGCGACAGCCTCAGTACGAGCAAGAAGGCATAGTATCTGGCTTGGCCTCCCCCTCGAGGGCGACCTTTACCTCCCCGACCTACATTTCTAGCTGGCTGAGAAGGTGGGTAGCAACTGGTGCTGTGATCATAGCCTGAGAACTCTGCGGGGCACATTGTGGCTGAGAAGTCTGTGGAGGTGCACCCCTCCTAAGTCCAGGGCAAGCCCTCACCATATGGCGTCTGTCACCACACTCAAACAAGCTCTGGGAGGACGTGGTAGTTGTGACTGGCTCAGGCCAGGTCTGCTGGACTGACCACTGGAAGCACCCCGCACAGGAGGCGCACTAGATACTGGAGGTGCATAATAAGGCTCCTGAGGTCTAGGAGGAGCTGGAATACCACTGGCTACTAGAAGAGCTGAATGAACAGGGCGACTCATATAGCCCCTACCATGACGAGCTGAAGCTGGGGCACGGGCACCAGAATAATGGCCCGACTCTCGAGACCTCTTGGCCTCCCTCTCCTCTCTGTCCCGAGCATGCATACCCTCTAGTCTCCTAGCAATGCTCACCACCTGCTGATAAAAAATATCCATCTCCAACTCCCGAGACATACTAGACCTGATGTTGGGAATGAGCCCCTCAATAAACCGGCGAACCTTCTCACGAACAGTAGAAACCAAAGCTGGTGCATGTCTAGCCAAGTCGGTGAAACGGACAGCATACTCCGAGACAGTCATAGTACCCTAGCGCAAATACTCAAACTCTGCGCGCCAAGCGTCCCTGAGACTCTGGGGAACATACTCTCTCGTGAACATATCTGAAAACTGAGCCCAAGTCAGGGAAGCTGCCTCATCCGGACTGTCTAACTCATAAGCACGCCACCGCTAATAGGCGGCTCCTCGAAGCTGGAAGGTAGTGAAGGAAACCCCGCTCGATCCTGATATACCCATGGTATGGAGGATGTGGTAACACTCCTCTAGAAATCCAAGAGCATCATCTGAGGCTAGTCCACTGAATGTAGGAGGCTGATACTTCTTGAACCTCTCAAGCCTCTTCTGCTCCTCCTCTGAAGCTACTGCCCTCTCCTCGGGCTGAGCTGGGGCTACCGGCTGTACAGGAATAATCTCTATGACCTGATCAACATACACTCGCTGCTCAGGAGTGGGGGCGGCGGAGTCTGTGCTCCTCCCCCGGCCTGGGATGTAGCCGCAGCAAGGGAAGTAACCCTGCCTGAGCTAGAGTGGTGTACATAGTCATAAACTGCACCAGAGTCTACTGGAGTGCTGGAGTAGTAGTAGTTGTGGGCGTATCAGGCGCCTGGGCTCCAGCTGGAACTGCTGGTGGCTCCTCTGAAGCAGCTCGCGCGGGTGCTCTGGCTGCACCGCGTGCGCGCCCTCCGCCTCTACCCCCGGCCCCGACCTCTGACGGCTCCAGTAGGGGGCGCGGGTGCCTGATCATCTTGGGTAGCACGAAACCTCCCGGCAACTCAGAATAGCAGAAATAAACATGGGGAAAATAGTTAATAGGGGATCGGGGCGTTAATTCTTAAAACGATCGATCGGGTCGTTACATCCTCCCATACTTAAACATTCGTTCGTCCTCAAACGAGCATAGAGACATACCTGAAGTAGTGAAAAGATGAGGGTAACGGCTACGCATATCCTGCTTGGTCTCCCAAGTCGCCTCCTCGACCGGCTGACCCCGCCACCGAACCTTCACTGATGCAATGTTCTTTGACCTCAGCTTTCGAACCTGCCTGTCCAATATCGCCACTAGCTCCTCAACGTATGATAGGTCCTTGTCCAGCTAGACTGAACTGAAATCCAACACGTGCGATGGATCACCGTGATACCTCCGGAGCATCGAAACATGAAATACCGGATGAACTCCTGCCAAGATGGGAGGTAAGGCAAGCTCATAAGCAACCTCCCCAACACGCCTCAATATCTCATAAGGGCTAATAAACCTCGGACTCAACTTCCCTTTCTTCCCAAATCTCATAACGCCCTTCATAGGTGAGACCCGAAGTAGGACCCGCTCTGATACCAACTTGTCACGACCCCAGTTCGCCCTCCGTAAACTATCGTGACGGCACCTAGTCTCTACGACTAGGTAAGCCTAACAAATTGCGGAAAAAAGAAACAACAGAATATAACAAACAAAAACTTTCGGAATAAACATAGTGAAGGTTTAAAGTTGCCGCTCGGCATATACAATACAACTCTCAAACTGAAACTACATTTCCCAAAACCTGGAATCTCATGAAATCACAAGCTGTGGAATAACTACAGTGTTCTAACTCCACGGTGTCTAAACAAAAGTAAATACAGAAGGGCTAATACTATGAGAGAGAACGGAAAGGGACTCCTCGGTCTGCGGACGCGGCAGACATACCTCGAAGTCTCTGATGGATCACCCTGCCTCAAGAGTAGTAGGGCTGAGTCGAAGTGCCTGGATCTGCACATGAAAAACATGCGCAGAAAGGGCATGAGTACACCACAACGGTACTTAGTAAGTGCCAAGCCTAACCTCGATTGAGTAGTGACGAGGAAGGTCAAGGCCCTACTGATTTTAGCTGAAAAATGAGATAAAATAGCATAGAATACGACAATATAATTAAATGCTAATAGGGTGAAATAATACAGGGCAATAAGAATAACAACAACTATTACAGAGACAAAAGTAATCACGGAAAGAATACAACTCACATAGAGATAACAACCGGGGGATCTCATAAGATACCGTCCTGTAGTCCCAAATATCAATATCCAATGGATCTCCCAGAATACCGTTCCTTAGTCCAACTCATAGTGCGCGGGGATCTACCGGAATTCTGATCCATAGTCCCAAATGAAAATACCCAGTACTGGGGGAATCTACCGGGTGCAGCCCCGTAGTTCCAATATAAAAGTATAGGGGGAGCTCCCGGAATACCAATCTGTAATCCCAAAGTAAATAGGCAGGGGGGATCTCCCGGGATACCGTCCCGTAGTCCCAAAGTAAACGCACAGCAGCAACACGAAGAATACTCAATTAAATTCCAATTTCATACCAAGGTAAAACAAGTATTTCTAACCTAGCATGCTGCACATAATCCAAATAAGGTAGATTGAGCAAGTAAAGCAATTAAGTCAATTAAACATGCTTTCCTAAGCTAACAGCGGGGTTAAATTACAGGCAGTATAAATAGGAAAAGGGATCACAATTATAGTTACTTAATGAAAACGGATTTTCAACATTTAGCACAAGTATGCACTCGTCACCTCACATACGAGTCATTTCAAATATCAACAATACCAAATCCTAAGGGGAGTTCCCCCACGCAAGGTTAGGCAAGCCACTTACCTCGAATCGGCTCAAAATCAACCCGAAACCACGCTCTTGCCACGAGTACTCGACTCCAAATGGCCCAAATCTATTCAAATCAATTGCATAATGTAAATAACACTTCAAGTAACTAATTCAACTAATAAATTCTAAGATAATACGCAAAATTAGGAAAAATGACCAAAACGCCCCTTGGGCCCACATCTCGGAATCGGGTAAAACTTACAAATTCGGAATCCTCACACTCTCACGAGTTTAGTCATACCAACAGTACCAAAATCGGACCCTAAATGGTCCCTCAAATCACCACTCAAAACTCTCCAATTAACCAAGCCCTAACCCCCAATTTACCACTGATTTTCCTTCAAATTTCATGCTTAAAATGATAAAAATCACCATAATAACGAGCTTAGGAACCAAGGACCTTACCTCAATGAATCCCTCTGAAAATTTCCCTTGAAATTGCTCCCAAAAGCTCCACCCCGAATTGAAATATTGAGAAAAATGACCAAAATTGCGAAGGAAGTCTTTTATACTTTCTGACCCAGGCTTTTCGCACCTGCGGTTCCTACACCGCACCTGCGGTACCGCATCTGCGGCCAAAGCACCGCATCTGCGGTTTTCACTTAAAAACCCATTTCCGCATCTACGACAAAACGTTCGCACCTGCGATAGCGCAGGTGCGCTCCAGTAGCTGCTTCTGCGGTTCCAGCTGACCTCTGTCTTGGCCGCATCTGCGGCTCGATCTCCGCTTCTGCGAATCTGCACCTGCGGTCCCCTAGCCGCAGGTGCGGTTATGACAGCAATAGAACAACTTCAGCTGTCAAACCCAACTCAAAATCTTCCGTCAACCATCCAAAATCACCCCGAGGCCCCCGGGACCTCAACCAACAGCACGAACAAGTCATATACCACTATCCAAACTTATACCAATCTTCAAAACACCTCAAACAACATCTAAGCACCAAATCATCATCGAATTCAAGCCTAAGAATTCCAAAAACTTCCAAATTCCGCTTTCGATCAAAAAGTCTATCAAACCTCGTCTGAATGACCTGAAATTTTGCACACACATCACATATGACCCAACGAACCTACTGCAACTTCTGGAATTCCATTCTGACCCCAATATCAAAATCTCACCTATCAACCAGAAACTTCAAAAATTCGACTTTTCGGCATTTCAAGCCTAATTAAGCTACGGACCTCCAAAACACAATCCGGACACGCCTCTAAGCCCGAAATCACCCAACGGATCTAATGGAACCATCAGAATTCTATTCCGAGGCCGTCTTCACACTGCTCCGACTACGGTCCAAATTCTAAAGCTTACTCTCTCCTTTAGGGACTAAGTGACCCAAAACACTCCGAAACTCAAAACGAAACCTCCCGGCAACTCAGAATAGCAGAAATAAACGCGGAAAAAATAGTTAATAGGGGATCGGGGCGTTAATTCTTAAAACGACCGGTCGGGTCGTTACAAGAGATCATCCAGCTACTTGAGCATAATAGCTATCCAGCATATGCTAACATTATTTTTGAATGCAGATGCTTGTTGCGGAGATTGAGAATCCAGTAGTCCGGCATAGTTTTCGTGAAGGCAACAAGGTGGGACATGTTTGAAGTAAAATTGGCTCCAAACAACCAACTCTTTCTGGCGCAACTATTTTGTTAACTCCCCTAGATCATGTCAAGAGAATGGTCCAAGAAGAGAAGGATGAAATAGCTACTACTAGACTTATATCTAACTCCATATGGCAATATTTTTTTTTTTTCATCCTTTCCTCCAAAAACTCCCCACCTCACTCTTGGGGTGACCCGAACTCACAACCTCTTAGGATGCTTACATATGGCAATGTTGGAAACTAAAGTGTGGTCCCTAGTAATAGTACAAGTGATGTAATCAGCTTAGTAGTTTATTACTATTATTATATTAATATAAATATCCGTTTCTCCGAAAAAAAGTTAAAAATTAAAAATTGGAGGGAGAAAAGCGAAGAAACACGTGGCTGCACCTTACAAATAAGTAGTAGAACATGGAGTGCACGAAAAATTCGCAATAACATTAAGCAGTAGAGTGAGAGTGTGTCATCATCACTGTCGACCAAAAAAAAAAAAAAAGAACCGACCCACCTGAGTTTCGATCTCTCTCTCTCTCTCAACGACCCAGAAAAAGCGCAAAATCTAATTTGCTTTTTGTAAGAAAAAAGAAAAAGCAATGACCAATGAGTATCAACAACAAAACATGTACTCCCTTCAGGCACGCGCTCTTTCTTTCCTTCAAACTATTAGGAGAGTACCTTTTTCTATTCAAATCAACACACTCATGTCCTTTCTTCCTTTTTTCAACAAAGAATAACCCATATACGCATCGCACATTAATCATTATGAGCTTTTAGTGTGTGTATATCGTACTATATAGATCTGAGTTATCGATTTATATTGCTTATTTTAACGATCTTATAAGTGGGGAAGAAATTTTATGTATTATGCAGAAAGAAGATGAGAAAGACTCCTTCGAGCTGGGATCGGAGGAGCCTGAGGCTCCGTTGCCCCTCACTGTCACTTCTCGGGTCTGTTTTTTAATTTTTACTAATTTTTTATTAATAATGTTTTATTTATTGAGTAATGTGATTGAATAATTGAAGGGTGGAGCATTTGCATTGCAATTTGCAGGTGTTGTATATGTTGGGGGATATAACGGCGGGACCGGCGTATCGGTTTGCCCAATGGCTGGAGCTGGTCCGTAAGCGCAGCGGCAATTACCGCTCTTCTGGATTCCCTCATCGGATCCCCAGAGCCCATAGCATGCCATTAAGCTTAAGGTTCATACTTCTTTAACACAATGACTTATATTCATCATAATATGATCTTATAGTAAAGAAAACTGACATTGATGCTTAATCATGCTATTAACCCAAAAATTTGTGTATTGGGCAGCACAACTTTGAGAGTTGGATTTAAACAGTGTAACAGTCTTCTTCAAATTTGAGATTAGTGACTGTGGTTTTCTTTAACCTGATGTGAGTTGTCTTTCTTGAAATTTTTTGTTATGCTGCGCTTGAGTTTATTGCCAAGAGCTATAACTAATTATGGACCACAGTTTGCAAGTTGTGCTTTTAGATTTTTAAATAGTTGCAAGGTGACAGTTATTATTACATTTGTTTCATTTTATAGAGTGGTGTTTGGCTATTTATGATGTTTTAAGAAAAAAAAAAGGAAGATTTTTGATACTAAAATCAAAGTACCAATAGTATCTTGTTGTCTATAGATGCGACTTCAATTTTCGAAGAGTATGCCGTTAAGGGCAAAACCAGAATCTTAAAATCAAAGAGTTCCGAGATACAGAAATGTGTTTATCTTTGTGGAATTGGCCAAAAAGGAAAGAATACCATGTAAAATGAAATGTAGGAGTTGTAAGGCTTGTTCTGTTCTGTTTCTATACATAGTTCTCGTAGCAAAAGAACATCTTCTTCACAAGGAAATCAAGTGAAAAATAAGTACCTAAGTTTGGCAAAGCTCTTTCCTCCAATGGTAGCTACTAAGCTGCTTAGAGTTGAGGGATGAAGTTTCTTTTGAGTGTGAGCCTACAACCATGTTGGCACATCCTAAAAGAAGGGAAGAATGGGAACTGTGTTTTCCCTTTCAATATTGAGATTAAATAAGTGACACCATCTCTTTCAAAGTGCTTGTTCTAGCACATCTTTCTTTCAAGAAAAATTTCAAACTTTCAGATGAGAGCAAAGTATTAGGTGCTGTTGTGGGACATATCCTTAAACGAATAGGAATTCAGTTCTCTGTCTATTGTGCAAATAATTGCATGGACTCATTGAGCTCTATAAATGTACAGACTGCAATTATAATGTAGCTCTAGTATAATTCTCGTTCAGTGCAGAAGAGTCAAGTCTTGATCAGGTTGATCCTCTACCATCTGAGCAAACACCAGAAGTAAATTTATGGGAGAGACTTGGCAAAGCTGCGGTTTTGGACATTGAATCAAGCACCTTTTCGTGGAACATGCTGTCTTCTCTTCACCACACGGAACACAGTAGTAGTACCGAACAGTCCGAGGATGAAACCAATAAAGCATTAGAGGTATTTCAGTTTTGATATTTTGTTTGCTCAGTACTTGATTGTCTGAATAAGAGGTAGAATTGACTGAAACAAGCATAGCGTGGTCCTTATTTATCCAAAAGAAAAAATTAGTAGCATTTGCCTTAGTTATCTAACAACTCTTTTTTCTTTCCAAGTTCCTTAAAACTTTTGTTTTTCTTCTTACTGAGGAGCTTCATGAATGCTATTTTATAATCTTATGTGTCATTTTCAACTCAACATACTTTCTGGTATGAGAGATTAATGAACCTATTGTATAAAATCAGCTTTTATATCTATTAGAAGTAACAAACGAGTGGCAAAAGGAAGGTCAACTACGCATGACACTTTAAGCATTTTACAATTATTGCTGTGTTCTTAATAATTATTTGCTCATGCAACTGAACGCAGGTGACTGTAAATTCTGGGGGTGTTGTATTCTTTGCGCTATTTAACGAACCTGAAAATGATGATGCTTCTCCAAAAGAAGCTGCGGCTGTTATAAAGATATCATCTTCGAGGATGGCTACACAATCAGAACGTCTGGGTTATGAATTTGCGAAGTGGCTAGGTGTCCAAACTCCACAAGTTGTTCCTTCTCACTTCATTATAATTGTTTATATGTTTTATTAGGGAGATTTTGTATGTCATATCTTTAACTATGTTCCAAAAATATTGCAGTCCAGGGTTATTCATAATTGTAGCCCAGAGTGGCTACAGATCAAGGAAGCTGCAGAAAAAGCAAAAGATGCAGCGATTTTGGAAGGTGATGGGATTGTGGAAATGACGTGTTCAGAACTTCTGGAAGCTCTTGAGCTAAGCCGGTGCCTTATGTTAATGAAGTGCGTATACGACTTGATGTTTTTGTGGGGCGTAGAGCACATGTGCATTAATTTCCCTATTTCTTGATATCTCTTTGCTGGTGAATGGGTGCATGAGACGGATGGTAATTTAGATAGATGCAATTTGAAAATTATGAGAATGTAGTCAAGAGGCTGTTTCTCACGGTAAGCAAATTTATTTCATAGGTACTTTTGCTCTTTTTAGGTTGTAAAACTCATCAAATTAGGCCTCTCTTAGAAAGCATAAGCCAAAAGCCGATGAACTGTTACTGGATCAGGCAATCTTTTCTACTAGCTGCTGCCTACTTGTGGACGGACTAGCAACTATTTGCTTCATTCTTGTGTTAATATGTGTGGAAAAGAGTAAGATACTTGAATAATTTCATTCATATCTTTCAATGTCATGTACATGGCTTTATATACCAAAGAGGTTGAGAAGCAGAATCACCTAAATCCCATAAAATCTGGGATTATACAGAATCATATAAAATACAAAAAGAATCAGAAATCTGATATTCTAGATTACAACAATTATCCCTAAAATCTTAGAGGATCAGTCTTGATATGGAGAATATCTTCCTTGAAATTCTCTATCATTCAATAGTATGTATGGTTTACCAATGTATGCTGACGCACAAATCATTTTGCGCTTGATGCATACACATATTTATTTTTTACTGTTTGGCTTGAATATATTACTAGAAAATGTAGAATATTTTATTTTATGATTATGAAAAAATATATATATAAAGGAAATAGTTAATTGCGAAAGAGAGGAATTACACTTGTTAGTTGGTGCTGCATGTGTAAAAGCTTAGGGGAAGAAGTTGATCATCTTTTGTTGCATTGCCCTGTGTCCTCGACTTTGTGGAGGGCAATCCTGAATCTTTTTGGTGTTCAATGGGTGATGCCAAGCACTGTAAAGGAAATGTTATATAGCTAGGTTGGTTTCCGTAGAAGAAGAAAGCAAAAGGCATGGAAGTTCGCCCCGTTAGTTCCCATGTGGATAGTTTGGGGGGAGAGAAATAGGAGAGCTTTTGAGGGGATTGAGTCTCCTTTTTCGCATCTTAAGAATAGTCTTTTATCTTTGATCGCTTTTTGGTGCATTCATATAGCCCCTACTTGTATAGAAGATTGGGCGTCTTTTGCAGAGAATCATGTTCTGATGTAAATTCTCTACTTTTTGGTATGCTTCCTGTATACGGGAGTTCTCTCCCTTTTGATTAATACAATTTAGTTAAAGATGATGGAGCCGAAAGTAGGAAATGGAGTGAAAGACCAAGTTAGGTAACTCTACTTTGTTGGGGCTTTGCTAGCACTGCAGATTATATGTCTAGTTTTTGGTGCACTAGTACAGCTACCACTTTGGCTTCCTCGTGTCACATTTCTCCTTTTACTATCCTAAACGAAATAGGTAGCTTTGGTCTAAGAAAATGTTATAAGTCACTAGAATTGTATTTTGATACTTTCGTTGGCCTTATGACTTGCTATTTTAGTTACATACATGGGTCCCCTCTGCTGGAGAGCTCAAATGCATTTGATTCACGAGAAGCAGGAGAAAGGACTGCGGCAGCACTAGGTAGGGTTTTGATGTTGGATCTTGTCATCAGAAATGAAGATCGGCTTCCATGTCGCCATCTCAGATGGCGCGGTAACCCTGCAAATTTATTGTTAGCTGATAAAGTGAATGCTGCAAACTTGGACGCACTAGCAGCAGCCTTCGATTCTGCAATTGATAGATATAGGCCAAGAGTGATTCGGGCGCTTCAGAAAGAAAGAAGAGCTAATTCTGTAGATAGCAGAATAAGCACTCCTAACCCAGGATTAATATCACAGAGTTCCGACCTTTCAGACATCACAGAATCTCCAAAATCCAGCAATATGAGCGTAAGTCAAACTTCAAATGAGTCATGTCCAGATTTTCACGTTGTAGCAATAGACTCTGGGGTTCCTCGAAGACCACCTGCAGGAAAGCGTGCAAGTGATCAAGAAAATTATCCTAAGCTGGTTGAGCTCCTAATTAACAGTCCCGAGTATGCTTCAAAAATATTATATGAGATTACAGGAGGAAAATTAGGATCTCCACCAGAGGATTCTGATATAGTGAACAACTATCAGGCAGCTGATGCAGCTTCAATAGTGCATGAATTCCGGAGTGGATTTCGTGCAGCTCTACGTGACTTGCAGGGATTTCATATATTCGTTGTCACACTTCATCAGAAACTGGATAGCCTTTTTCGAGTATTTCTTAATATTATCAACAGAGCTTCTGCTGGCGATCTTGAGAAAGAAGAGTTGGTAATTCCTGAGTCACCTTCACAATCTGCTGGCGTTGCGGGGCATTGCCCATCAACACCAAGTAAAGAACGCACACCAAATGATAATTATTTGGATTCAAATGAATCAGAGTGTCAGAGAACAGCTACTAGACCATCATCTTCAGGATGCAGAGACAGCTTGGATTCTACCGTTTCTCCAAGTTCACGTGATAGCTGGCAAGGAAAGCTCTGTAAGGGCAGTGGTGAGCCACTTCGTAGTCTCCGATTGACTTCAAAACTCCGTGACTTTCACAAGTTTGCTAAGGTTTGTGATGACGTTGGAAATTTACTTCAACAAGAAAGTGTTTACCTCTTTGCAAAAAAATCTACTTTATTTGCTGGGTATCATTAAAAGTATTTCAGTAATGTTTTAAGAATTTTATTTGTCTCTTAACACAAAATTCTTCCATATCGTGGAGATTTTTTCTATGAAAAAGAAGATTCTAAGTCTTGAGCAAGTTCATTCTCTCAATTAAAGGCATTTGCTTCTCCTTTTCAGGTAGATGCAGAACTAAATAAAGAGTTGGAGCAATGGAATGAGATGCTTAAAAGTGATGCAGTTAAACTGTGCCAGGAAAACAATTTTAATTCAGGTTTCTTTGAAGGAAGTGATAGTAATTATGTGGTTGATGCTTATGAGCTGAAGGTACTAATGTCCTACTCAGCTTGTCCCTTGAGACACTATGGTAATTTGTCTTTGTTGTAATCCTTTTCATGTTCGACTTTGCAACTTATAGATCAGGCTTGAGCACATTCTGGAGAGGATATCATTAATTTCTGATGCTGCAAATACAGAAAAACCATCTGCAATCTCAGCCAGCTTGTTTATTGGTGGCGCACTTGCTGCTAGATCTGTGTACACACTGCAACATTTAGGGATCACACATATCTTATGTCTCTGTGCAAATGAAACTGGGCAGTCAGACTCCCAGTTTCCTGATTTATTTGAATATAAGAACTTTTCTGTGAGTCCTCAAAACATTCTTGCTTTTGTTTGATATAAATTTTTCATGCTGGCTAAATTCTGGCATTTAATTTATGATAGTCCCTTCTGTTTGATCCATCTCTGACTACTTCTATCTTGAAGTCTTCTAAAGCAGTAGAAGTGCTAGAATTCTACTATTTTTGAGTCTTCATCATGTGGCTACTGAGATGACACCTGTTTCTCTTCACAAGATGCATCCCGTCTTCCATTCTGTATAACTTTTTTTGGTTGAGTATCCTAAAAAGTTAGGTGACCTGTATAGTCTTTGCATACTATGAAATAATTATCCTAAAACCTTTGTTCTTTGACTCAGGAGGAAGTAGTTTTCAAACCTGTTAGAGTGTAGAAGCTACAAATTTGAAGAGTTTCTTACTGATGTTTCCATGTTAGCAACTATGTTATCTGTTGTTTGTGGCATTTTTTTTAAATATCTACTTGACTTGCTTGGGATTGAGGAAAAGTATTAGTAATAGTTGTCATTATAAACAACTCTTAAACACACTTAGAAGCTCTTCAACTCTTATATTTGTAGTATAGTAACAGAGGTTGAATGTGTGGTGATACTTCTCTTGTATGGGCAGATATGTGATGAAGAAGATTCTAATATCAGTGAACTCTTTAATGAAGCTCATGATTTTATCGATCTTGTTGAAGAAAAGGGCGGGAAGGTTCTGGTTCATTGCTTTGAAGGGAGAAGCAGGAGTGCTACAGTAGTTCTTGCTTATTTAATGCTCAGGAAGTAAGTGCAAATCTTTCTGGTTTCTTTTGCTGTTACTGCTGCATAGTTTCGTTCCATCTTCGTGTGCTGAGGGTCTATCAGAAACAGCCTCTCTACTCCTCCAGAGTAGGGGTAAGGTCTGCGTACACACTACCCTCCCCAGACCCCACTTGTGGAATTTCATTGGGTTGTTGTTGTTGTCGAAGTAAGTGCAATAGATTTAATAAATGGTTTATGCATTAACTTACGTTTTGTAGACTGATGTGAAGCTGAATGTCAAATGAATGGACATTAGCTGACTTGCTAATTCCTTAGAAGATTGGCTGTTATCATTTTTGAAGCACTTAGAATAGTTGCTTTTTTGTTGTTAAAACTTGGCCTGTAGACTAGTGATGCGGTTTGTTTTCCAGAAGTCATGCAAGAAACTTCATAATGGAAAGTTTTATATGGTGCAGGAAGTTTACTTTGTTGAAGGCATGGAATACGCTGAGACGAGTTCATCGTCGAGCCCAACCTAATGATGGTTTTGCAAGGATTCTCTTGGACCTAGACCGCAAGTTGCATGGTAAGGTTTCTATGGAATGGCAACAGCGGAAGCCAAGCATGAAGGTTTGCCCCATCTGTGGAAAGAACGCTGGCTTGAGTAGCAGTTCGCTGAAGCTGCATTTGCAGAAAGCACACAGGAAACTATCTTCTGGGAGTGTGGACAGTGCTATGAACATGGAAATACAGAAGGCCTTAGATGCACTCAAAATAAGTCGAGGTGGAAGTGTCAGCCCTACGCAAAGACAATCTTCCATGATTGAAGATTTGGAATCATGAGGTTAATAGTGTGCTACTGGCCTAACCTACCTGAGCGGGTATTGGTCATTGCAGACGGGAATCATGAAGCTTAAAGTCATCCTCATGATTATGTAGTTTCAATATCAATCAAAAGGGTAAAACGTGTAGTTAAGTACACAAGCTTAATCTATAAACATGCTGAAGTGCAGGTGTAAGAGTTTTAAGAATTGATGCTCTGTAGCGTATCCTAGCAGTAATTTTAGGAAGTTAGATACCTTATTTGTTCCCGCCATGGAAAATGTAAAATTATGTTGGAATTTTTACATTCCTATACCACATAGGAAACCTTTTTACCCTACATGTTTAAGGTTTGAGTAAATTACACTTAGTATACCAAATTACCAATCCTATACCATGCTTAATTAAGGGTCTAATTAATGGGCTGTTTTTACTCCTTAATTAAAGGTATCCATATCTAATTAATGGGCAGTTTTTACTCCTTAATTAAAGGTATCCATATCTCTCACGTTTCTCTCTCTTTACCCCTCACCCACGTTTTTACCCATACCCTACATTATTTCTTGTTCTTCATCCACGATTGCAAGATCAATCAACGAAAGATGTCCTTGAGATGCATTAGCCAGCGAAATCTCATTATATTTGAATGTCGTGCCAATTTCCTCTGCAACAATTGTTTTTGGGTACCAAACAAAATTCCCTCTTCTGGAAAAGTCAAAAATGAGAAATTTATTGGTAAAGAGACTAATATGAAAAGCTGCCGACAACTTCTCCAAACGACTTAGAAATACTGACTGTTGAAGTCCTCACCTAGATTTACTGTTTGTCGTGTATTTTGTAGTGTAATTGCAGTGTAATTGTAGTGTAATTGTAGATTTAGTGTAATGGATATGATTTGTTGAAGCTCTCACCTAGATTTACTGTTTGTAGTGTAATTGTAGTTAGTTTGTAGTTTATGTAGAACATTTCACGATTAATTGTAGTCTAAAATGTAGATATAATGTAGACATGATTGTGGATGATGTGTTTCCTGTTTGCCCTGTAACTGTAGGTAAATTGTAGTTATTCTTATATTAGGTACTTAAATTGTAGGTAATTTGTACATTCACTGTAGTTATTCTTATATTAGGTACTTAAACTGTAGGTAATTTTTAGATGTTTACCTCCAAGTTCTGTGTAATATTTGTATATAACTGTCAGTTGAATATAAATTACACAACAAAAAATAAGAAATAAATACTCCAATCGTAGAAATGTGTTATCCGCAATTAATCTGCAAATTGTCTACAAAATTTTACAAAAACTACAAATTAACTACATTTAACCTACATTATAACTGCAATCTGGAAACAATTTACACATGGAAGTTCTTCAAGTTAGAGTTGGCCACAACTACATTTCTTATTTTCTAGACACACAATGTACCGCTTCACACCATCCAACACAGCATGTATATGATCAGTTGAAGCCCTCACCTACATTTTCAGAACAAACACAAAGAAAAAAAATTTACAATATTAAAAATATAGTATCTACAATATATCTACATTTTATCTACAATTTATCTACAAATTAACTACAAACTACAAGTAAACTACAATTTGCCTACAATTTATCTACAATCTGGAGACATTGTATATTAAAATATTTTTTTCCTGCACCAAATAAAGAACTTGTAGTCAAATTGTAGATATATGTAGTAAATTTGTAGATAATATCATAAAACTAAAATTCTAAGCATTTTCGAACTACAAAAACCTGCATTCTCATCTACCACAATGGCATCAACTTCAAAATCTCTAAATCTGCCATAGTTATCCCAATTCCCATTCAATTTTAGCATTATTGGGATTTTTGACATGATTTCGTGTAGTTGAGAGAAAAAAGATGAAGAACAGATATAGGTTCGACAATTTGAGTATTGAGGACGATGAAGAACAATTTTGAATTCTACAATTTATATTGCTTTGTTGAAGCTTCTGAAGCTCTACGTTGTTTTTGAATTGTAGTGAAAGAGAGAATTACGCAGCAATCAGATCTCTTTCCGTTTCAAATTTCGAATTTAATGTGGAAAGAATCCAACGCAGATTTTGTGCCTTTTTTTTCGCGCGTTTTAAATGGCAGAATCTGCCTAATTATGGATTGGTATATAAATTGTAGTTAAAGTGTGGACTGGGCGGGTAATTAACAAATTATGCACATTTTTGGTAATAAGGTTTCATATATGGTATAGGAAGGAAAAAATCCCAATTATGTTTATTAGTGTAACAACCCGGCCCACTTTGGGCCTAGGCCCGCACGGCTATCTCTCACGTATTTTGTCCATCGTTCAAGGTTACACATGGAGTGACTCTGATACCATACGTAGCAGCTTAGTCCATTGCTTTGAGCTTAGGCTTGCACGGCTTTAAAATGCATCACTAGGGTCTAATGCATGTTTAAACATATATCTAACATTTCTCCCGTATTTTGTCGATGTGGGATTCGCCAAGGGTGTCACAATTAGCATGCATAAATTTTGGTGGACAGAGTTGCTACCGGTGGAATTGTGAGGCAGATTCTTATGTTTGATGCATGTACTAGTTATGATTGTGGACACACATGGAAGCATGTACTACTGTTTTCGTGGATGTTATCCCATCATATTGTAGGCGCAAAATCTTGCACTAGACTTCTCTGTTGGCTTCTCGTTACGTAAAGCAAATGAGGATCTCGTAATCTTTTTTACTCCCCGTTTCCAACTAGAAACTTTGATTTGTAATTTGTAACTTCTAAGCAACTGCTTTATTTCTGTCTGACCTTTAATTCAGTCTATTGCATTTTTCATATTTGGTTTTATTCTTCTTTTCTGGACAAAAGAAAAGAAAAAGAAAGGAAGAAAAAAGTGGGTGACGTGAACAACAAGGGGTTGAATCACAAACAAAAAAACAAAACAAATGTTAATGTCAGTCCAAATATAAGCACGATTTTTTTGCAGATTGCTTAAAATGAGAGGACCTACTTGTTCCAAGTTTCCCTATCTAAGCCCCGTTTCCAATTTATCAGGAAAATTGCCCCAAAAAAAGAAGAAAAAATCTTGAAAAAATATCCAGTATAGCGGAGTTAAGATAGACCTGGGAACGGTAAGCCAATTAAGAAACTTTTCACGACCCAAAAGATCCACCTAGTAGTGATGACACCTAGCTCAATCAGCTAGGTAAGTCATCAATATAAGTTACAATTGAACTAAGAAATCAACAATATATATAATTGAAACTACAACCGAATATTATACAACTACCAAAGGACGGGTAATACAAGTCACGAGCGACTATGAATAAGAGTACAGCTTCAGTTTGAGGAAAAATACATCATCTATTTGAAATTATATAAACCGAATTACAACTTCTAATCTACGATGAACAAATGGTAGCTTGTATCAGGAGTGTTGGTACGTCTTCAATGCACTCTCGAACTCCGCAGTTGCTTTTCGCCAAATATCTACACACAAGATGCAATAGTGTAGTATGACCATCAAAAAATATAATAGGAAATATGGGAGGTACGAGAAATTTATGATAAGCATTTTTATTTAAACGAATCGGAATGAATTGAAGGTAAATTTCGAATACTAGATAGTTATAAGAAATTACAGCCAAGGCTAAAGAGGGATTAAAATTGGGGTTGAGATAGATCCTTTCTCTTCCCCCTTCTCCTCCCTCAATGTAATAAAAAAAACTAAAAACTAAAAATAAAATTGAGATCAACCAGCAGACACGTCAACAATGTGGGCCCATGCATCATTTTTCTTTGATGGTGAATGGACCAGTAAGATCAAATCTAACGGTGGTGATTTGCTTAGGCGAATTTCCCGAAGGAGAAAGCCAACGATGTGGAGATGAGAAGAGAAGAGAAGAGAAGAGAGATATTTTGGGGTGTATGACGGTGCATGGGTGGTCAATGGAGTGGCAAATATAAACACGAAAGCCAAAACACAAGCCTAGAGAGTAGAGAGAGAGAGCGGTCTTTTATAATTACATCCACAATCCTATATCTATCTTTATAGCAATATACGGCCGACCTTTTTCAAGGTCTCTATTTCTTTTCCCTTTCTTCTCTCTATCTCGTTTCAGTTTTGAAGAATCTTTTGGGTCTTTAGTATTATTGAGGTGAGTATCTCTTGACCTAATCAATTGAATAATCTCTCTCTATACATATTTATTTGTAAAAAAATTAGAGATTGGTATTAGGGTTGGTTCTTTCCACGATTTGTTTTTTGGGTGGGTGTTGAATGCTTTAATTAGGTGTTTTATCTGTTTAGTACTCTCGAAGCCTTTATTTCTTGTGGTTCAATTCAAGCATACTTACTCGATAGAGCGGTAAAAATTGCAACTTTGGAGCTGATTTTGTTCATTAGAGTTGTTTTTGAGCTGTTTCTTCTGTTCGACTTTTGCTTCTACTTGTTTGTAGTAATTTCTGAGCTTGTCTTTGTCAAGTTGCTTCTTTGAAAAGGATATGAGGTAACTCACCCTTTTGAGATTTAATTAAGCATTTATTTTGGTTCTGGTTGACTTGTTGTGGTATTCAAATTCCGGCCTCGCTGCTTCACTAAATTACTCTGAAGTGTTTGAAACCAGTTGGTACTTGGAATATTGAATAGAACTGGCTTGTCTTAAGGGCATGAGTTTTAGTAATGTCTAGATTAGACCCTTATCCATTTTGTTTCCTATGTCCAGTTCCCCAGATTGCCATATCTTTTTAGCTTTTGCCTTTTGGATTGTAGGTTAATCAGATTCGTAAAAGAACTATTGTGTTATATCCTATTTATTTATATATTGTGATTGAAATCAAGTAACATACTGAGAATGAGTAATAATACCAACAATCAACTTACCGCTTTCGATGTCCCGCGATTCTTCTAGTTTAGAAACTAAGGTCCTTGCAGCTTGGCTGCTTCATCCTGGAGAAAACAGTTACACCATTTGGTGGCTGCATAGTTTTCCAGCTCTTCTAATTTAAAGGCTTTATTATTTGGTTACGTAGTAATTTTTATGTTGACATTTGTATCTAGCTTTAAGCTAATGCGTCAGCTGTGTATTGCTCAAATACTCTGTGAATATAGGGAAAGGGCATTTGCATAGTTTTTGAAGTTTGGAATCCCCAGAATGATCTTGTTTCTCTATATTATTTCACCCAAAAGTTGAACATTCAATTGTTATGTCTACTAAATGGGAATTCCAGTTGATCATATCCTTATTCTGTTATGTAATATGAACCATGATATTTTACCAAATGTCACAATTGAGTTTTTCTGACATGCTATCATATCAACTGCAGGTCCATCATGGCTAGAGCTTTAGTTCAGTCAACCAACATCCCATCTTCAGTTGCCGGTGAAAGGACTAGGCAATTTAGTGGATCTGGGAAAAACAAAAAAACTGTTAAAATGCTATGTAATGTACAATCATCCTCCATAAGGTTGACCAATTTTACAGGACTGCGAGGGTGCAATGCAATAGATACACTTGTAAAATCTGGACAAACTCTCCATTCAAAAGTGGCAGCTGCAACTTCTGTCAGACGGCCAAAAGGTTGCCGATTTGTCCCAAAAGCAATGTTTGAGCGCTTCACCGAGAAAGCAATTAAAGTCATTATGCTTGCACAAGAAGAGGCCAGACGACTAGGTCATAACTTCGTTGGCACAGAGCAGATTTTGTTGGGTCTTATTGGTGAGGGAACTGGTATTGCAGCTAAAGTTCTTAAATCCATGGGCATCAATTTAAAAGATGCTCGTGTGGAGGTGGAGAAGATAATTGGAAGGGGTAGTGGGTTTGTTGCTGTTGAGATTCCATTTACTCCTCGTGCAAAGCGTGTTCTTGAACTCTCCCTGGAGGAAGCCCGCCAACTAGGTACCTTATCTAATCATTTCAGTCTTTTCTTGGGTTGTCTTTCAGACAATAAAAGAGCTTCTCTTTTATATCTATTTTAATGTAGTTGTTGTAGACACAATTTTCTATAGTTAATATATTTTTTCTCATTTTCCTCTCTTGTCCTTTCCATGAACGAGCTTCATTGAGTTCTGAAAGTCATTTGGTTATGTCTGTGCTGATTGGTTTTTCATACAGGGCATAACTACATTGGCTCGGAACACTTGCTACTTGGGTTGCTCCGTGAAGGTGAAGGTGTGGCTGCCCGTGTTCTTGAGAACTTGGGTGCTGACCCCAGTAACATTCGCACACAGGCAAGTAGTTTGTGCTTCCTTTGGGTATCTTTTTTCTTTCTTTTTTGGCACTTTGGTGGGGCCAGGGATGTCTAAATCACTTGAATTCATTGTAATAAATTCTTTTTGTTTTGTTTTATAAATAGGTCATTCGAATGGTTGGCGAGAGTAATGAGGCTGTTGGTGCTAGTGTTGGTGGTGGAACTTCTGGACAAAAGATGCCTACATTGGAGGAGTACGGCACCAATTTGACAAAGTTAGCTGAAGAGGTACTTAGAAAGTTAAATTTGTCATGCAATGGTGATTATACTTGGTTTTATTATCTTTTTGCTGTTCAAAATGGAGTTATATTTGTCATATTGTGGTGATTGGCTCTCTTCGTTTATCTGATCTGGCCATATTGTGTTTTCAGGGGAAACTGGATCCTGTTGTTGGAAGACAGCCGCAAATTGAGCGCGTTACTCAAATCTTGGGTCGGCGTACAAAAAACAACCCTTGCCTTATTGGAGAACCAGGTGTTGGCAAAACTGCTATTGCTGAAGGTTTAGCTCAAAGAATTGCTAGTGGCGATGTCCCTGAAACAATAGAGGGAAAGAAGGTAAAGACGTGTATGATAAATATGCCGAACATGATGTATGCTTGTGCATTTTTTCCTATTTTTTCAATGTTATATTAACTGTATAGCAGATCTAGTCATAGGTGGGAAGACTTAAAATCATATTTATAGTGTCTTAGAATTTGTTTTATTAAGTAATTAATTTTATCAAATTAGAAGTCAAAAGACCAGATATATACAAGTAGTACGAAGTGTAGAAAATGCCATACTGTTATGTCAATCCCCATTTACAACTCAATACCCCCCCCCCCCCCCCCCAAATAAAGAAAAAAAGGAAACATGATTCTCCACAAACTATCAAGGCAGAATAGCCTGGGAGACACTTGTACTTGTTCCGGTTTGTCATCCCGATCCCTATACTCCATAAAGTTTCACCTAGACACTTCAACTTAATCAAAACAAGACTTTTAAACCCTCCGGAATCGCGTGATACTCACTTGCCTGACGTGGATGACAAATCAGCATCCACATCAGATTCTATGCCAAAATAATACTATTATTTAACAAAATTTTAATTTCTTAAACAAAAAATAAAATAAAATAAGCAAAAAATTAAAATTAAAGAAAACCCCTCCCTTCTTCAAACCCACCCACTCAACCTTCTTAAAATAATAACTCACCTTCCATGGCTTCTCCACCATGAGTACCACTGCTTCTTCGCTTGAGTTTATACTCAAGCGAATTGAGATTGAGATTGAGATTGAGATTCTTCGCTTGTTTTAAGTTTTATTCACCAATTAACCAAGAGTGAAAATGTAGCTTTGCAGTAGTGGAAAAAGTTCGTCAATTTTTTTTTGTCATCGTTTTTCAAATCAGCTATGTCAATAAACCTTTCTGTTTAGATTTTAACTTCTTAAATCCTTTGTCTTAAACTCGTCTTTATAGCTTCTTGTTTACAAACTGAGAATTCCACTACTTGAGATTATATTTTACTATTCGTGAAGAAGACGAGGAGAAGGGCCGGGGGATCAGAATGAAGAGGGAAGGGACTGAAGAAGAAGGAGGGGTGAGCGAAGGGGGAAGGGATTGAAAGAAGGAGGGGGAGGGGGGCAGAACGAAGGGGGAAGGGGCTGAAGAGAGAAGATAGGGGGGGTGGGGGGGGTGGGGGGGGAGGCGGAACGACGAAGAAGAAGAGGGGGGGGGGGGGCGCAGAACGAAGAAGAAGAAGAGGGGGCAGAACGAAGGGGTAGGAGCTGAAGAGGAAGTAACAATGTTTTTATTTATTTATTTATTAATTTTTATTTTTTAATAAAGAAAAATCATTAGCTCACGCACCTAATGTGCGTGTAAATCACTTATTTTGTCCACCTCAGCCATATCAATGCCACATAAGCTCGGTCAACGGTCAAAAGGGTTTAAAAGTCTTGTTTTGATTAAGTTGAAGTGTCTAGAAGAAACTTTATGGAGTGTAGGGACCGGGATGACAAACCGGAACAAGTACAAGTGTCTCCCAGGCTATTCTGCCAACTATCAACCATCTATGCTCATTAATATTTTTGATAGATGCTCCAAACATTTACAAAAAGCTATGAATGATACAAGACTTGTACGAGCTTGTTTTCGAATTCGAACCTCCTTAAGCGTACTCTACATATTTCCTTCAGTCATTGGTCTATGGACTCAGCTATGAAGTATTGGAGAAAAACAAGTTGTAGTTACCCTCTTACTTTAATTCTATTCTAACTAAAGCCATAAGGTATAGGAGAGCCTATTTTTTGAATTTTGAAATGTAACTGATTTCGATATGTCATATGTGGTATTACTTTTCTTTTAATTGTAAATACCTTGTCTTATGCGACTTGCTATTGGTGATGATTAGGTCATAACCCTAGATATGGGTTTGCTTGTTGCTGGGACAAAATACCGTGGAGAGTTTGAGGAAAGACTGAAGAAACTAATGGAAGAAATTAAACAAAGTGATGAAATAATACTCTTTATTGATGAAGTGCACACATTGATTGGAGCTGGAGCTGCAGAGGGGGCAATTGATGCTGCAAACATCTTGAAACCTGCCTTAGCTAGAGGGGAACTACAGGTTAGTTATCCTCCTAGACCTAGTATGTTCCTTGTAAATTTAATAGAAATACACTTTTTAATTTGATGATTAATCATTATCTTGATCCTGAGTTAATCCTTGTAGAACTGCAAAAGAATGTCGAAAGGTAAATCTGTTAACGTGACAAAATATTTACTGCTGGTGTAACTGAGAAGTATTTTATTTGGTTTCACTTGTCAGTGTATTGGAGCCACAACCCTGGATGAGTACAGAAAGCACATTGAGAAAGATCCTGCGTTGGAGAGGAGATTCCAGCCAGTTAAAGTCCCTGAACCTACTGTGGATGAAACCATACAGATCTTGAAAGGGCTTCGGGAGAGATATGAGATTCATCACAAGCTCCGTTACACCGATGAGGCATTAGAAGCTGCTGCCCAGCTTTCTTATCAGTACATCAGGTGTTTAATGATATTTTCACTTTCCAAATTTCCCTTAGTCTCTCCTTGCTTTGAGTTGTTGGTACATTTTGACATTGGGTTTTCATAACCAACTGATTTTTACGTGTATATTAAGATATATCCTTCCCAAAATGGTATTATGTTCTTTATATAGTGTCTTAGAAGTTGGTTTCTTTTGTATCGATATCTGAATAAGCTTATGCATATTTTTATCTTCTCCTGAAAATTGGCACATTTATCTCCACGCCGAAATATTTTTCCTAGATTCCATGATAACTCATTTATAGTTGACCACGCTTTTAACTTGAACCTTCACTTGTTCCAGTGACCGTTTTCTGCCTGATAAAGCAATTGATTTGATTGATGAAGCTGGTTCTCGTGTTAGACTTCGCCATGCACAGGTATAAAGTACTCTCTTAATCTACCTTTCCCTGTCCTCTTTTCCTAATGGAGCCATAACCTGTTTTCTTGATACGATCTAGCTCCCTGAGGAAGCAAGAGAGCTCGAGAAAGAACTTCGTCAGATTACAAAGGAGAAAAATGAAGCCGTTCGCGGTCAAGATTTTGAAAAGGTGATTGGTTTTCTCCGATTCTGTGCATAAAATTCCTGTGAACTGCTTTCTTCCTTAGTAAAAGCATTGAACTACTTTTGATGCTAAATAGTGTAATTGCAGAGTTTGCATTACATAATCTCGTATCTTTCAATGCATTTGACAGGCTGGGGAATTGCGTGATAGAGAAATGGATCTTAAGGCACAGATCTCAGCCCTGATAGACAAAAACAAAGAGATGAGCAAGGCTGAATCTGAGGCTGGAGATACAGGTCCACTCGTTACAGAGGCAGATATTCAGCACATTGTGTCTTCATGGACTGGCATCCCTGTTGAGAAGGTTTCTACAGATGAGTCTGATCGCCTCTTGAAAATGGAAGAAACACTTCACACCAGAATCATTGGCCAGGATGAAGCTGTTAAAGCCATTAGTCGCGCTATCCGACGTGCTCGTGTTGGGCTCAAGAATCCCAACCGACCTATTGCCAGTTTCATCTTTTCTGGTCCAACTGGTGTTGGGAAATCAGAACTGGCTAAGGCTTTAGCAGCGTACTACTTTGGTTCTGAAGAAGCAATGATCCGGCTTGATATGAGTGAGTTTATGGAGAGACACACTGTCTCTAAACTCATTGGTTCACCCCCTGGTTATGTTGGTTACACTGAAGGTGGTCAACTGACTGAAGCTGTGAGGCGTCGACCTTACACTGTTGTGCTCTTTGATGAGATTGAGAAGGCTCATCCTGATGTCTTCAACATGATGCTTCAAATTCTTGAAGATGGAAGATTGACAGACAGCAAGGGCAGAACTGTCGACTTCAAGAATACACTTCTCATCATGACATCGAATGTTGGAAGCAGTGTGATAGAGAAAGGAGGCCGTCGTATAGGTTTTGATCTAGATTATGACGAGAAGGATAGCAGTTACAACCGTATCAAAAGCTTAGTGACTGAGGAGTTGAAACAGTACTTCAGGCCAGAGTTCTTGAACAGATTGGATGAGATGATTGTATTCCGTCAGCTCACTAAGTTAGAGGTGAAGGAGATAGCTGATATCATGCTTAAGGAGGTCTTTGAGAGGTTGAAAAATAAGGAGATAGAACTTCAAGTGACAGAGAGGTTTAGAGACAGGGTGGTTGACGAAGGGTACAACCCAAGCTACGGAGCAAGACCGTTGAGGAGAGCTATTATGAGACTGCTGGAAGACAGCATGGCCGAGAAGATGCTTGCAGGTGAGATCAAAGAAGGTGATTCAGTAATTGTGGACGTGGACTCTGATGGCAATGTGACCGTCCTCAATGGCACTAGCGGAACTCCCTCAGATGCAGCTCCTGAGCCTATCCCTGTGTAGATCCGCTTCTTGCTTTATCTCTGCAAATTTGCTGTTTGTAATGTTGCTTTCATTTGTCTTGGCCACTAAGCTCTCCTGGGGTTATGAAGCAACTTGTGAGTAATTTATGGGGTCATTGGGTGATGAAATTCTGCCAAGTTGAGAAGGGTAGCACCTCCATTATATGCAGAGCTTTCAGGATTACACACCGTATACTGAATTTCGTTTAAGACTGTAGTGACCTCGCAAGATAGTGTAAAATTGCGACAAAGACTATGTAGAACCATATATTCTAATTTATGGTAGGTGATAGTCGGATTTGTCATTGTTTTCAGCACCTTTTTCCTGCTGTCTGGCTCAGATCACAATCTATATAGAATGATTATAAGGAAATAGGTTATGAACATATATTTCTCTAATGCTACGTTTCATTAACTTTCCGTTAAATGGCTGAAGTATTTGTGCATCGCACACAGCACAACCTATTATTTTTTTCTATAAAATATGAAGACTTCATAGGCCTTATATTCAAGTAACAGTCAGGATTTATTTTTATCTTTTTTTCTTTTTCTTTTCCATGTAATGGATTTCATAAACCCACCTCGTTGACTTGAGCATGTTTTGGCTCTGAAGTGATCGTGAAAAAAAGTGTAAACTAGAGTGCCTGCATAAAAGTTGAACAGGACTTGTTGAGCACAAAATGCACAACACTAAAATGTGAAAATAGCACAGTATAGTCAGTTTTCGGACTGGTCAATCAAAAATAGTTAGCGTTTACCAAGTCAATGAAAAATAGTCACTATTTTGCTGCAATAGAGACCGGTCCAGCATAATATACTGGAGTACGGTGCACTTGTGTATGAACTCTAGCATATTATGCTGGACCGGTATACTTTGCTGGCTCCAGTATAATATACTGGAGACTGGAGCACCGGTGCTCCAAACTCCAGTATATTATACTGGACCAATATACTTGCTGGAACTCCAGTATATTATGCTGGAGTTCTAGTGTACTTATGCTGGAACTCCATCATATTATGCTGGAGTTCCAGCATACTTATTCTGGAACTCCAGTATAATATGCTGGAGTTCAAGTATACTTATGCTGGAACTCCAGCATAATATACTGGAGTATTTTTCGGATTTTGAACAGTGTTTTCGCTCAGATTTATCTTTATATAAAAAGTGGTTAAATTTCGATTACTTTTGAAATTGGGCTATTTTTGAACGACCAGTTGTAAATCTGGCTATTTTTAAAATTTACCCCACTAAAATGCACAAAAATGTCGCCACATCACAAGAAAGATCTTATTCCTAGCCTCTCTACGGTCATTTAGATGCAAACAACAACAACCACAACAAATCCAGTGTAATTTCACAAGTGGATTCAGAGAAGGTTAGAGTGTACGTAAATCTTACCCCTACTATAAGAAAGTAGAGAGGCTGTTTCCGGTAGACCCTCGGCTCAGAAAAAATAGAGAGAAAAACATCTTTCTATCTTAATATAGATGATAACAGCTTAATATATTTTTCGCTATCTGTCAAGTATTGAATGCATTAGCCTTTTTTTTTTTTGCGGACTTTGACCATATTTTTTTCCTCGATATGTTTTCATCTTCTATGATATAGTAGACAACAGGATATTTGTATAATTATGGGATCATGTCGCTGGAGATTTTTACTGGAAAACGGCCCACAGACAAACTATTTGATGACAATGTGAATCTCCACCTTTTCGTCAAAGAGATTTTTACATTTCTATACACTATATGAAACTATATTACCCTCCCTACTCAAGTTTTACTATAATTACATCTTATATAACCAATTATCATTTATGTACGTTTTAAGAGAATTAATGATAATAATTAGTGTCCTAAAATTACTCTAACGTATCTTCCACACCCCACGTTTCTCTCTCCACATCCCCACGTATCACCCTCCCCCACGTTTCACTCTAAATCTTTCTTCACTTTCAAATTTAGTCGTCGTAAGAAAAAAAACATTTCATAATTCTCCATTGTTTTTAGCTTCTTTTTTCTTTTGTCTCATAACAGTTGTGAACTTTAGAATTCCGATAAAGGTCCTCTGACCTCTGGTATAAGTAGACTGTTATTTAATACTATTTTTGTTTGTTTTTCTTTTTCACCATTTTCTAGTTTAAGCACAAGCAAGCAAACATTAAAAATTATAGATACAGCCTTAGGCTTTTTTTTTCTTTAATTAGTTCGTTCCGACATGACGATACCTTTCTAATTTAAAAATAACATAACTTGAACTTTTCATCTTATTATATAATTCACCAAAAAAAAATTTGTTTGAATTAAGTGTTATTGCAAAGAATTGGGAATTCTCTCTACGTCTCTCTCTATCTCTCAATCCCTAATTTCAGTAATGTAAAGCAAAGGAAAAGAGAGCACCAATTCCACCATTGACAGCCATTAAAAAGCTTTGAAGCTTTGAATTCAAATTTGGGTTTTGAAAAATCATTATTTGTTTGGATTGGGTGTTGTTGCAAACAATTGGGAATATGATTTGAAGTTTATATCTCAATTTTGAGGGTGTTTCGGTGAAGACTACACTTGATTTTGGCTGAATTTCATATTAAAACTCGTAGAAGAAGAAGAAGATATATATATATATATATATATATATATATATATATATATATATATATATATATATATTATTTAACTATTGTATGAAAGTTGAACAATATTGTATAAAAATTATATTTAAGTTGTATGATATTGTAGTTGTATAAAACTGAGTAGAAATAATGTAAGAAAATTGTAGATAACTTGTAGATAAATTGTATAATATATAATTAGTTGTATGAAATTTATTTTTACCATGTATAAATCAGATCCAAAATATACAAAAGACATATTGTATAATTTTTGTATAAAATTTGTATTTAAGTTGTACGATATTGTAGTTGTATTTAACTGAGTAGAAATAATGTATGAAAATTGTAGATAAGTTGTAGATAAATTGTATAATATATAATTAGTTGTATGAATTTATTTTTATAATGTATAAATCAGATACAAAAGACATATAAAATTTGTATTTAAGTTCAAACAACAGGCTGATGGTTTTGTTTACTTAGTACTGCCTAATATCCACTAAGATGGATTCATGATTTGACCAGTTTAATTATCAGACGGCGTAAAAACTCAATGTTGGTGTTTATAGTGTAAAACACAAGCGAATTAAAGGTCCTCTGTAACAATAAATTTGTTCAATTCTGCTGATCTCATGGCCTTATACAAATGGGACTTCAATTTAGGGGGGTGTATCATTCAGATAAAATCGAAAACCAAAATTGAATGGAAACAATTAATTGGTTTACTGTTTGATTTCGGATAACTTTTTAATTTTTAATTTTTTGGAGTTTTTGGTTTGTATATTTGGATCTTCGAAAAATCAAATTACTCATAATATAAGTTTTCTATTGTTCTTTAGCATTTAAATATCTTGTGTCGTCAGAACGTTAGTGTTTCACAACTTTATATGGTCCTAAATACGTCTTTCTGCAGTATTTCTCTGTCTTCAAATTTTTTCATTTGCAAAATCTAACAGGTACTAAGATTTTATTTGTTATATTCTTTATATATATATATATACAAAATTACTTTAAAAAAATCATATATGGCTGAAAGAATGATAGTAGAAGGAGCTCCATTTCTCAGAGTAATTCTTTCTTTACTTGAGTTGTTTTCTGAAATTTACGATCTTTGTTGTCAAATTGCCACTATAATAATTATTGTGGAGAAAAAAAGAATGCATGAGATCAAACCTAGAGACTATTTGGGCAGATAATCTCGACGCCCAATTAGAATAGTTATTAAGTGAGCTAATTAATTAATTAATGTCAATAAGAAAAAGCCGAGATTCGAAAGGATGTCCCAGCGTAAGATTGCGTCCAAACTGACAAAAGATTTAAAGTATAGTTTAGTAGTTGGCAGAAAAAGACTTTGTAAACCTAAAACTAAGAGATGTTTATCCACAGACTGTAATGTTAAGATAAGGAAAACATATTGAAGATATATTTATTAAAAGTCACGCAAAAAATTATTTGGAGTGTGGGTGGAAGATCAGGAGAGAAAAAGGGGAAAGAGGAGAGAAAAAAAGAAAAATGGTGTAACTATATCCCTTGATTGAAGGCACAGATAATAGATTGGGAGCTTGTATAGATTTTGTAAACAAAACTTGTTTATGCGGGTAATTAACTAAACATGGACATTAAGGGTAATAAAGTTTCAAATAGTGTATAGGAATGAAAAAATCCCGTTCGTCAAACTATATAAGTAGAAATGACACCAAGTAGCCATTATAGAGGACTGCTATTTAAAAGTTAATCAATGTGTCCTGAATTTCAGTTTTCCAAATTAATTTTTCAGGATACAAAGTCCTAAAATTAAGATTTTTAATTCAAATTTTCGAACAAAATAAGTATTGGCTAATCCCTAAAGAGCAGTTGTAAACATGGCTATTTGTTTCTATCTTCCAACTTGGGCTAGCATGTTCAGAAGAAACACCACAAGAGAGAATTAACATGGAACAGCCGAATAGGTTTACAGGGAATTGATAATAGTCAGAGACAGGTTTCCAAACTGATCGGAATCCACTGCTAAGCAGTCCCTAAAAGACAGCTCAAAGAAAAGCTTGATTAAGGGTGTGTTTGGTTTTTTTGGAAAATATTTTCATGGAAAATGAGTGGTTTTATCACTTATTTTTTCTTGTTTGGTTGGTGAGTAAAAATATTTCTAGTTTGGTTAGAGAGTAGAAAATAATTTTGTATGCTACTCTCCTCACCTCCCTTCCCCCAAATCCCCATGTTTCATGTGCTTCCCCCCCCCCAATAACCAACATTTTTAGGACTCTATTTTCTTCAAAAATTTAATTATTCTTCTAAATATTCACACGAACCCAAAGGAACTAATGAGATGCTTTACTTTTTTACGCAAAAACATTGATATTTGTGCTCCATAACTAGAAAAGAAAATACTCTTTTTTTGGTTGAAAAAGGAAGTATTTGTTGAAATGAAAGAAAATACTTTTTCTACATCATGAAAAGAAGATACTCATTTTGTTGAATGAAAGAAAATACTTTTTCTACATCAAAAAAAATTGTTAAAATAAAAAAAAATACTTTTTTTATATCATGAAAAGAAAATACTCATTTGTTGATATAAAAAGATAAAGTACTCTATTCATAACATGAAAAGAAAGTAGTGTTAATACTATTTCTATTTAGGGTGGGGTTGGGGATAGGGGGTGGGACGGGTTGGGTAGGTGGGGGTGTGGGGGTGAGTTGGTGGGGGTTGGTGGAGATGGAGAATAAAATAGGAAAGGTTGAAAAAGAGTTGGAAAATGTTTTCCCTTCTCTTGATAGGGAAAATATTTTCCTCCAATTAGAAGAAAATGAGCTCATGAGTAAAATGTTTTCCAAGACACTGAAGTCAACCAAACATGTGAAAATTGAAAAATATTTTCCATCGTACCAAACACACCCTAAGTTGTTAATTATCAATTGAGTTATGTATGGTCAAAGTTATATATCAACTTCACATATGCATTTTGTTTAAGACATACGGCAGTTAACATCACTGTGATTCATTCCGTTAGTGAGGTACCAAAGCTCGACCACTGGATATATAGATCAAATATGAAGAAATTATTCATCTCCATCTAGGCCAAATTTCAAGTCAAGTTTTTGAGATAGCAATTTGTAAATATAGAGATAGAAGCTGCAAAAGTAAACCTCGCATGATCTCATAGAGTAAATATGTATTTTATCCAGATGTAGCCCAAAAACAAGAACAATAAAAAAAGAGATGGGATGCATAGATTCTAACAAAACTATAACCAAAACGGAATCATTCAATCCCTCACAACCAGTAAGTTTCTTTTCTCCTCCTCCACTCACAACAAAATAAAAAAGTTCCCTACAGAGTAGCTCACAATTGCTAGGAATTTCTCTGATCACTAACAGTTCGCAAAACCAGAGAAATCAAGACAAAAGGGAGAAGAAACAGAGCTAACCCGCGAAAGCAGCTATATTCAGAAAGCCGTAACATTGTCATGTGATTCTCATTGTTGATCATTTTCTGCAACACTTGGCCAATCGATAAACTTATAACCTTGAAGAGACGGTGGCAAATAAGTCTGGGCTGATGAGTCTGGATTGTCAGGAGGATAAATATAGTCCTTTCCATAACCAAGATCTTTCATTAGCTTAGTTGGTGCATTCCTAAGATGAATAGGCACCCCCTCATTTTGTCCAACTGATTCCCTTACCACTTTTTGAGCTGCCCCTACTGCTCTATAGACGGCAATAGATTTAGGAGTCAATGCCAAATAAGCAACACATTGAGCAAGTATAACATTGCACTCGGGCATGCCAATAAAATGGCAAGCTTGGTAGCAAGCGACAGCCTGGCAAAGAGCCGATGGATCAGCTAACCCCACATCTTCACTAGCAAACCTGACCAGCCTGCGCGCTATGTAAAGAGGCTCCTCGCCCCCTTCCAACATTCTCGCCAGCCAATAGATTGAAGCGTCAGCATCACTTCCTCTCATAGATTTGTGAAGTGCGCTGATAAGATTATAGTGTTCATCCCCTGCTCTGTCATAAGCCAAGTGCTTACATTGCAATGCTTCTTTTACGTCATCCAGAGTAATAACTGCAGACAAACAAGACTCATCAGCATTTTCTGCGTTTTCCTCTAATTCCCCGTTTAATCCTATAGCGATTCGCGTCCGTGCAGCAGCAGTGGTGGCAGAAATTTCCAAGGCATTCAATGCCACCCTAGCATCACCATCACAATTAGTCGAAAGAAACTCTACACACTCATCATTTACTTCAATTTTCATCATCTCTCCCATAGAAAAGCACAGTCCTTTGTCAGAATCAGTCACGGCCCGCCTAAGGAGAGCAGCAATGTCGTGGGGTTTTAAGGGATTGAGAGTCAAGACTCTGCACCTGGACAATAACGGCGTAATCAAATGAAACGATGGATTCTCCGTAGTTGCTCCCATGAAAATGACACTGCCATCTTCAATAACCGGCAAAAAGGAATCTTGTTGGGCTTTATTGAACCTATGAACCTCATCAATAAACAAAATGGTCCTCTTGTTGCTTTTCTTTTTCAGTCTTCTCGCTTCATCAACCGCATCTCTAACATCCTTAACACCGGAAGTAACAGCCGATAAGGAAACAAACCGATATGTATTTTTGTTACAACCGCCAACAGCTTCAGAAGCAGAGCAGGTGTTAACTATGGCTCTAGCAATAGAGGTTTTGCCAGTACCTGGTGGACCCCACAGAAGTATTGAAGGGAGACGACCGCAATCAATGGCTGATCGAAGAAGGGATTTTGGCGCCAAAATGTGGTCTTGCCCAACAACGTCGTCTAGGGTACGAGGTCGCATTCGTTCGGCTAACGGTTCATGAGGCGGTGGAGCTGGTTTCTGTTTTTTCCCTTGCTCATTTTCTACTAATTTAGGGCGCTTTGTTAAATGGAGTAATTGAGCTACGTTGTCTTCTTTTTCTTCTACTTCATCATGGGCGGTCACCACCGCCTTAGGGTTTAAGACTTGAAGTGTTGGTACGGAGGTGGGAGTGAGGGGTTTAGAGTGAAATTGAAAGAATTGATCGATTTTGGGCTGGAATGGATGATGATCGTGGGCGGCGGTAGTAGTAGGGGAATCAGAGGATGGAGAAATTGGGGGGTTGAAATTGGGAGAATCTTCGCCGGAATCATTGTGGTGGTGGTTGCGGTGGCTGAGAATCCACTCGGTGGCTTTAACGATATCGCCGCCGGTAATGGTAAGTGCTTGAGCGACTAAGTCTCCCGGAAAGCCCATCCCTAGAAGCTGCTGTTCTGCCATGGTCTTCTTTTTCCCGCTTCCTCAACTCCGCTTTGGCGCGGTTTTGTTGAAGAAAATGTTGTATTAACGATTTCAATCGTCATTATAGGAAATGGGGAGTACTATTTCCAAAAATGATTAATGTCAAATTTAATAAATAAATAAGTACTCCATCCGTCTCAAATTATATATTAGTACTTTATCTCAAATTATTTATCATTTTAGAAATTCAACACTTAAGAAGGCCATTAATCTCTATCCCGTCAAACAAATTCTAAACTTTAAAACAAGGGTATAGAGTGTGAGAGTGCTCGAAAATGTGTAGTTTGTTACGGTTGGTCGTCTCACATTGATAGCTGGAAAATTGAGAGTACATGGCCTTTTGAGAGTATAGTTTCCAAAGTATAATAGTCTTCTTCACATTTGCTAATTCTTAAATAATAGTCCTTTAGAGTGGTTATTTAGTATTATTTCTACAAGAAAACGACCAGTTGGGCTTCTGCTCATGTCATTCTGTTTGAAAGGGCTGGAGCCCACAAAACCGCTTTTCAACCGGCCCAAGTTTGGTACATAATCGGGCTGGGCTTTTGTCCATAGTTAAACAAGGGAAGAGAGAAATACAGATTGTATTCGAAATGACAAAATTGTGGATTGAATGACCAGGGATCAATTGACAGTACCTGCGGATGAGTATTAGGAGACTAAGAGCCCGTTTGGACATAAGAATTTTTTTACTTTTTTTGGAATCTTTTACTTTTTGTTCGAAAATAGTGTTTGACCGTAAAATTTTCAATTTTTACTTGAAGATAAATTTTGGAGTTTTTCGAAAATTTGAAAAACTCCCAAAAACTGTTTTTTCAAAATTTTCACTCAGATCACTCACAAAACTTCAAAACAACCCAAAATTATATTCATGTCCAGACACAACTCTAATTTTCAAATACCATTTTCACTTGAAATTCTTTTTTAATTTTTTTTGAAATTTTACAATTCTGATGTCCAAATGCCCACTAATAGCCTTCAAAATATGCAGAAGGGGTAGGCTGTATAATCCCGAATATTATCACTCGTGTGTAGACCAAATAATATACTAATTCTTTCTTTGAAAAAAAACCAGCTTTACAACTTGAAATACAGAAAGGGAAGAAGTCATTTAAATAAAAAAAACTCAAAGCAAGAAGGGATTGTTGGAAAAATATTGGATGATTATGGAGAATAAAAGATTTAGCTTGAGGCGTGTTAAGGATACTGTCCTTAAGGATATTTCGCCTACACAGTGATAAATAAAATTAGGCGTATCCGTCAGGATTCAACAACCTCTTCTAGTATAACTAGGAGCAAAAACAACAACGATAAATCAAAGAAAACCCAGCACAAAAGAAGGGGAAGAAAAGTTTTTACTTTTTCACACACTTGAAAGTAAAAAGAACTTGGAAATTTATAGATAAGAAACCATCTTAAGATTGCTAAAATGCTCCAACATATATAGCATTAAAAAACTAAAGAATAATAAGAAAAGATGTTACAAAACAAATCTTAACATTTTGTAACTTCCAAAGCCACTAAAAGGCTAATTACTAACGGACGTAATAATTTAGTAAAANTTCCAAAGCCACTAAAAGGCTATTACTAACGGATAATAATTTGGAAAAAAGAATTCAAAAGCCGTTAATAGCTAATCAAAGAAGGTTTTGTATGAATATTAATAAAAGTTCAGATTTGTT
>NC_031991.1:34450784-34569594 GCF_001879085.1 Nicotiana attenuata
TAACAATCCCCCCGCATATCTCAAAAATAATATCACTAAAATAAATAAATAGAAATTTTGCTAGGTTTTCACAAATGAGCATAATGCGTCGAATCTGGTGTCTCTTGGACTATAAACCAGGCCTAGATAAAATAAGATTAAACTTACAGTACAATTGGTGAAGTTTAAAACTTCTATGAACCAAGAATTCTTTTGTAAGTTTAGTGTCTTATCTATCACATTATACCCCCACACATTTTGTTGTTTATCGCGGTTTTGCGCTAATAGGCCATGCGCGCGCCTGGTTTTCATGAGTGCTCTAGAAATTTCGCCACAGATTTCATAGGAGCGGCCCCACTCCACACTCATATAGGTCCATCCATCAAGTGTATTCTGCAGCTCAATACACTACCTATAAAGTGCTATGGATTATTGGTAAGAGTATAATAACTCAACCTCACATTCCTTGCAGTCTTGCACTATATATACACACACCATAGGAAGAGACATAATTTAATAGTGCATATTTGATCAACTAATGACTTGTTATTACCCATATGAACCTACTTCATGGGATCTCCAATCACATAGGTTAGGTTACCATCATTGTTGATATAACTCAAATTGGCAATAGTCTCAACCCCTCGATGTTTCACTTATAAGTCAAAGGGTCGGCCAAATCCTTTTTTTTTTACTACACATAATATGTATAAAAAATTATCATCTCTAAGCAATTGCTTTATGACATTATATCTTTAAAAAATGTGTCTACTTTTCCAATTGAAAGATTTATTTTCTTACAATGGTTATTACGCTTTGGCAATCGCAATTCATCAACATAATTATTGTCGGTTTAACTCACCAAGAGGTTTCTTAATCAACCTCACTTCCATACAATTTTAATACCACAACACCCACCAAAAGGTGATCACACAATTTCTATTGAGTTCTTCTCATTTGAATCTGAGATTCAATATCATCACTGTATCTTTCTAATACAGTGGAAAATTCACATACAAAATACTAACTCATAGTATTTCTCAAGTAAGGCATAAAATTAAATAAAACTTGACTTTTGTAGAAGTGCCTTTTGAAACATCTTTCAACACATCAGAGTTTATTTTCTTTTTGTATCTTCCATAGTCAAGTACCAAAGTAAAATTTTCTAAATATAGAAGCAACTTTAATTTCTATAAAAATATCTCAAATTAGTAGGAAACGAGTCATAATTCAATGATTTTTTCATCCAAACGACTAAAAGACCCGAAGCAAAATAATTTTTCAAAACCAGACATACAACATGTTTTTGATCTTCCAATACAAATTTTTGCCACGAAAAATCTCAAATTTGTAAGTTTTATTATAACATTATTAAATAAATTTTTTTCCTCACATTTTTCCTTCTTAAGATCATGCATATAACTCTGGACACCATGGTCCCCCACATTTTTAAAAATTTCAGGTTAAGGAGATAACCTTTTCACAACTCATAAAGAGTTCTACTTTATAAATAACAAGCTAATATATAGCTTCACCTCGAAGATTATCGTATGGACCAATACACATGTAATTTATTAATTAATTAAAAAGTCCCAATATCTTAAGTAATAAAAGTAAAATAAATATTTAAATCTAGTACATCATCGCAAGAAGAATTAAACCATTCAATCTTATGTGCTTTTTCAATTTTCCTTCACCTCAATTTCCAATTACATAAATAGAATTAACCCGTCCAACAGACAGAAAATTTATCTAGGAATTTTTTTTTCGAAGCACGTTATCTTGATAAAGGTTTGGATAAAAATTGTTCATGTGATCTCAAAGAAAATGGAAGTGACAACTTGGCATAGTAAATTTCGTCAATTTTTTATGTGGAAGAGATTCGTCATTAACCCACTTTTTTCTATTAGATGGTTACCACTTTTCAATGTAATTCTTAATTAATAATAAGAATCAAAAGTTTTTGAGAGCTTTAAGAAAAAAAAATGATTTCTTAAATAAATATAATTTTGTACCCCTGATTGAATTATATAACTATACAAAATCTACACTTACGTAGGCTTAAGCACATTCAAATACTAGAAAAAAGAATACCTTAATTTTTCTTGTGCATTTTGTTCTCCACAATGCAGCAATGTATAAAATTGAAGCAGCAACTTGCGAAAAGTGTATTCCAAAGTAGAGCCAGGAAAAACGACATACAATAATATAATTTATTCACATCGTCTAGTACTCTCGAGATTCTAGAATTGATGGAGAATGCTTATGTTTCTTTCGCGTTGGCCAGTTTGAGTAGCATGTAACGACCATTAGAATTGATATTCTCCATAAACACAGTGCGAAAATATCCTTAAGATTGTTGGAAAAATATTGGATAATTATGGAGAATATATAAAAGATTTAGCTTGAGGCGTGTCAAGGACACTGTCCTTAAGGATATTTCGCTCACGCAGTGATAAATAAAATTAGGCGTATCCCCCAGGATTCAACAAGCTCTTCTAGTATAATAACTAGGAGCAGAAACAACAACGATAAATCAAAGAAAACCCAGCACAAAAGAAGGGAAAGAAAAGTTTTTACTTTTTCACACACTTGAAAGTATAAAGAATTTGAGAATTTATAGATAAGAACAACCATCTTAAGATTGCTAGCTAAATGCTCCAACATATATAGCATTAGAAAACTAAAGAATTAATAAGAAAAGATGTTACAAAACAAATCTTAACGTTTTGTAACTTCCAAAGCCATTAAAAGGCTATTAGCAATGGATAATAATAATTTGAACAAAAGAACTCAAGAGCCACTAATAGCTAATCAAAGATGGTTTTGTATGGATATTAATAAAAAGTCAGTTATAATATTATAATAATAGCTATTAATCATGGGTAGTAAATGATACTCCTTCCGGTTCACAATAAGTGACCAATTTGCTTTTAGCACGCCCATTAAGAAAATACTAAATTCTATACAAAAATACCTACTATGACTAAACTATCCCTAATTAAACACTTAATGTGAGGAGTAAGAAAACTTTTTAGGGATATGTACATAGGGGTTATTTTGTAAAAACAAATTGAATTCTTTCTTGATTACATAACTGGACACTTATTTTGAACCAAAATGAAAAAGCAAATTGGTCACTTATTGTGAACCGGAGGAAGTAATGAATATGTTACTCCCTCTGGTCCAAAATAAGTGATTTTTTGGCCTTTTTCTTGTGGTCCATTCAGATTTCAAGAATGAATTAATTATTTTTTCCCTACATTGTCCTTGGAGTAAATAGTGTTGGAATATGTGCTAGGAGTGTTTATGTGAGATAGTAAAGGTTAATATGGTCAATTCCATTGCTAATTAATGCTAAAAGGTGGATTTCTTAATCTGTGTGAAAATATCCAAAAAATCACTTATTTTGGACCGGAGGGAGTATATTTTTATTTTTGAGATATAAGAATTATCTTCTAACACGTAAATCATATGTGAAACCGTAGATCTTTTTTCCTATTAAATGATAATTTCGTCTGTCTGTTTCCAAAATTTGGGGAAAAATAGAGGATAATAGCAGCATTAATATCTCAAATTCACGAGGAAAAGGAAGAAATTGTAAAAGCTGCTGCCTGCTGCTGCTCTCTCTTCAAATATAAGACAACGTTAGTATCTGAATTGTAGCTCTTATTAATTGTCACTCTCCCCCCAACACACCATTTTAAGTTTTTAAACTTGTTACTATCACTATTTATTTCCACAGTAGCCACTAATGTTTCCGACTTCTTTAATATGGCCACACTTCTGCTGCTGGTTATGTTAGCTAGTTTCCCCAACTTACTTGTTTTTTATATTATTTTTTATGTTACTTCGAAAGTAGCTGCTTCAGCTTCAGTTTCAGTCGCTCGAATTTTTAATATTCTTTTTTTGTGTCTAATCAAATGTTACTCGGTTTGGCCCGTTCCTCAAAAGAAGTTTATACGCATCCCTATCTACCAAAATTTTAACTATCATTGAGTCCTCCTCCGAACAACACATACAAAGAGACCCGCCAACATTCAAATAATTAGTGAACCTTGACTGTGTTATTTGCACTAACTTACGTTAATTGTGTATGTAATGATATATGTAATATTCTTATTGAGTTAGTGAAATCACCGAATATTACTAATATTGTGTGCTATTGCTCTTTAGATAGGACCCAATAAGGAACTGTTGGTGATTATGCTTTCAAGAGAAAACAAAATCATTAGATTTACAAGTTAATATAAATTGTCTTTTTAAGGAGTAAAAATCTTTAATCTATATTATTATAAAAGCATGAATACAATGTCGGTTTACGAAAATAACCTTATAATATTGAATGCTAGAATTCACAAGGAAAGGATATAATTGGAAATAATAAGCATTAGGATTCTGGTAGGATTTAGGATTCTGGTAGGATACGGTCAATGAAGAGTTACATCACCACTTCAAATGATAATCCTCTTTAGTTTGGAAATCCACAGCTGAAGACAAGGCCAAACATAAAAGAGAATTATAATTGGTTGGATTGCTACGGGTAAGAAATTTCATGTTTACACACAAGTTTTTTTAAATATCTTTTGTCAATTTTATTTATTTATTTTCTTTTCTTGAAAAATACAGCAAACACTAAAGAGGGTGAAAGATACTACTTGAGAAGTTGAAATTATTATCAAATTATGTCAGGGGACCACATTCATTTAAAACTTACTCCTATTAATGGAAGACCGTGTAAGACATTTAAGAAAGTTGCAAAAGAAAGTGCATAATTAGAATCAAATAGCATTATTTCTCATTGCTTATGTGACACAGTTTTCTTCAAAATGCCATCAGCACTCTGAGATTTGGTTGCATTGTAATTCAATCGACATTAGCAAATTGTATGATGCTAATTATGAAGATATGTCAGACAACTTCAGAAGGATACATGATAGCTCATCACATACTCATGCACTCTAAAGAGCATTAATTATTTTTTAGAGAACATGGATAAGAGTGCTAAAAGATATGATTTACCTAAACTTAGTCAGGACCGAGATGATAATGTTGCATCAAAATACTGAGAAATTATTGAAGAAAAGGCCAACACTTGCCTTAGGAACATTTCAATGCACAATCAAAGCTAAATCCTGAATAAAACAAGCATTCAAGGTTATATTACAAAGAGTCAATTCTTATAGAGGGGTATTATTCTTTGTAGATAACCCCAAAGGATCTAAAAAATACTCCTATATCGTGCATTATTTGCAAATGTTAGATCATGAGGCATGATAGCACTAACGATAATAATTTTACCAGGGGTCCTACGACCTACTGTAAATTCGACATACCTCTTCAAACAACTGAAACAACCATCCTAAATATATTAAACAGATTGGTGGTATTAAATCGATAAGGAAAGCAAATACAATAATATGGGATGAAGCGTCAGAAGATCGAAACAATTGACGTGAAGTTTAGAGATATAATAGATATTGATGAACTGTTTGATGAAAAAGTATATGAGAGCAAGAACAGACCAACATTTATTAATTTCTTACTTCGAGTCAGAGATGGAGAAGAGCATACAATAAAAGATAATTTGATCCTTAATTATTCCAGAATAATTAGTTTTCAACCCCAATTGTGATCGTAGTGGCGAAGATCTCTTAATGAATAAATAATTTTTGTCATAAAAGGAAAATAAAAAATGGGTAAAGTATATGATAGAAAAATTTATCTTAGCTAACAGAAATTAATATGTTGATAGACTGCAAGAGATATTAATCTTCAAGTTTTCTGATGAAAGTAAAATATTACTCAATTTAACTCGTTAGAAGATGATACCAACAACGTAATTACTACCACAAAAAATACTTAAATACTCAGTAAATGGCCTTTCACCATATAGGTACATTAAGTTCATCATATCTTATATGTGTTAGTGTCATGAAAGTATAATAACAAACAAAGGATCTTCCATTGTCCTGCATGGTAGTTTCTTTTTACAAGAAAAATATGCCCATACATTTAAAACTGTCAAATGACTTATGTAACGGTACAATGATGGTAGGGAGAGGTTTTGACTATAATATCATATATGCAAAAATTATGATGGATCAAGGTGCTTCTAAGCATGTATTTATCCCTGAATTTATCTTTCATCTCCAGAAAATAAAGAATATCTTCTTAAATTCGTCCAATAATAATTTTCAATACACTTGTATTTTGAATTGATAATAAATAAGCTCAAGGTCAAACAATTTTATTGGACGGTATTTGCTGAAGCATGTTCTATCGCACGAACAATTATATGTTGCACTTTTAGAAGAGTTATCAATATCGATGACCAGGGTTCTAATCATGAAAGAGCAGCCAAAGAGTCAAACGCGAACCTACACACACAAAAAAATATTGTCTACAAAGAAGTCTCACGTAAAATATGATCACATTGCATATTTTTAAACGATAACTACATAAGATTTGTGATCTATAAGTACATAATAATATTATCTAGCTTAACTAAATTGATCATTTATGCAGATTCAGAGAATGTCCAATTAATTTCAATTTTAAGTGTTATACTAATGTAATAACATTGACTTTTGATATAAATGATTGTTGTATTTTTACATGTTAATTGCTTTACAAAAATTGCTTTATAACAATTGCTATGTATATATACATATATAATTGACTAAACCCTTACGCGCCATTATTAACGTGCAACGCACGTTTATAGAAACTAGTAACTTAAAATATCGTTATTTAATTGAGTTCTTGAACATTTGAACTGAAGCATGTACCTTCCTCCATATCATAAGTCTATCATCTCAAAATTATACAACTTCATTAAACAACACCAAGAGCTTGTTATATCTCTAATGTAGAATTTTCTGGCACAAATTCGAATTTAGTTAGGTCTTAACAGATACCAAACATCGGGCGGAAAACAAAAATAAAAGAAAAGTGTGGAGGTGAGAATGGACAAGTGGACAATGAGGTTGAGCAACCAAATCCTGACAATTGAAAGGGATGAGGATTGAGGAGTTAGCATTTGCTGGATTTAAATGGAGGGCCCATCAGAATTTAAAGTCTATAATTGGGAATTGGGTGCGGTAAAATTTAAGGCCTCACGGGATTCTTGGCTCTCCCTCCCTTTATAATTTTCCCAACGCCTCCTCAATTTTGACTAATTTGTTCCTTTTTTCTTCCCCCCCCCCCCCCCCCATTTTCTACAAAAACAAATTTGGCGTCCTATCCTAACGTAGACAGAGGCCGTCCGATGCATTAAACTCTCGTTATGTGCGAGGTCCCACAAAAGGCGATCATGTTGGGTCGTATGTACGCAACTTTACTTTGTATTTATACAATGAGTTATTTTTGCGGCTCGAACATGTGACCTTGTAATCATATGACTGCAACTTTTACTGTTACGCCATCTTTTTTATGGGATGCGTTTAGTAAACATCTACTCTACTCCCCTCGGGGTAGGGGTAAGTTTGCGTACACATTATCCTCTTCAGACCCCACTAGTGAAATTTTACTGGATCGTTGTTGTTGTTGTTGTTGGGTTTGGTAAACATCTAACTTCGCTAAATGTATAGTAGTAAATAGACCATTACTTTAAAATAAATGACTATTCAAACTAAAAAGCAAAATGAGAAGTAGAAAAATCAAGTAGACTAAAAGGGATTCAAAGTGCAATGAAGGTGGGCTTGCATGTCTAAGAGGCAATTTGTATGGTCAAAAAAGGTATATATTGCGTTGTTAAGATAGCGAAACGTGGAGCTTATATAGTTGGCCCTTTTGGTTCATCCGGTTTATAAGTTGAAGTTCCCATAAAAGTTCAAATTGAGGGACCAAGTCACACCTTATTTCTATGTCAAGTCAAGCTTCTTTTGTTTGTATTTGGAGCAAATATCTTTAAAATCCTATATATAGATAATTATAAAAAAAATTATATATTAATTGTATAAATGTACTTTATATTATTGATGAATAAAACTTAAACTCATATACATGCAGTCAAATCTCTCTATAACAGCCTCATTTGTTCCGAATATTTTTTGATGTTATAGCGAAGTGTTGTTATAGAGAACATATATTAAAACATAACATAAAAATTGGTTCAGAAAAAAACTTGGCTTTTATAATGAAGTGTTATTATATATATGGGGATGTTGTTATAGGGAGGTCTGCCCGGATATGTTCTAACATGCACGGACACACATGTATGAATTCATATTATCAATAGGGGTGTTCATGGTTCGGTTTGGGTCGGTTTTTCCCTAAAAAGAAACCAAACCAAGCAAGTCGATTTTCCAAATATTGGAACCAAACCAAACCAATTAAGCCGGGTTTTTATCGATTCGGTTTTTGTCGGTTTTTCAGTTTTTCCGGTTATATATCGGTTTCTTTTCTTAAATATGAGACATATACTACCAAACACATATTTCGGCGACTACATTTTCAACGTAACACTATCAAATCAATTGCTCTTTGAAAAATCTATCATTTACTGATCACGCCCAACTATGCCTTATAAAAAGGACAATGCGGTCGTTGCAAATATAATCCGGTTTACAAGTCCGGAGTCGAATCCCACAGAGAACAAAGGTTTAGCTACATCTGTTCACTATCACCAAGAAGACAAGCTTGAACAATTCCTAACTTATAGATATTAAGATTCTTGTGCTTAACTACTTAACTAACAAATTAAAATAGTAATTTAACAACTAAAGATACTGAGGGTTAGAGAAAAGATTAAGGAGGTCTAGAGTTATGATTACCCCAATTGTCGGAATCCTTCCCGCTATGTCTTCTATAATTTCGCCTAAGTATTCTCTACCGATCATGAGCACTCTTATTACCGTAAATCTCTCCCGAGTAATTACGACAATTTACTAGACGCACTCTTCCGAGCTACGCTAGCTGGCTTTTAATACATCTCACTTCAGATTGCACCCAAGGCTTCGTTATCCCTAATCCCGCCTTTAAACCCTCGGTTATTGATCCCTCATATACTCTGGGAGTGGTGTTGTTCAACAATTACCTAAATATGCACTCTCTCCCGAGTTATGCATACTAAATAGGCACAGCTAATTGAGAGCTCTTCAATCAACCACAATATAAACGTAGTTGAACAAATAGAGAAAAGCTATGGCTCAATTATATAAAAACATAACAAGAATTTATCCTACAAAAGGTTCTATCAAAACTCTAGATAACAAATTAGTTATTCATAATAGTATGTAAAACTACAATACTAAAAGTCATAACCAACAATGAGAAATAGGAAGAGGAAGGAAAAACTTGTAGAAGAATTTTCCGCCTTGCTCCCAATGTGTTCTTGCCTCCAAGGATGTTGTCTAACCCTAAAGTAGTGTCTCTCCGCCTCCTTAGGTCTAATTTGTGTCCAAAATATGTCCTCCTCTTGTTCTAGGCCGGCCTCCTTTGTTTTATATAGGGTTTAGGACTTAAAATCCCATGTTTTACACTTTAGCCCCTGAAATTTACGCTTCCCACCGCGGTTTCACCGTGATCGCGGTGGAACCGCGGCCAAACGCCCTCGCGGATTCTTCATTCTTCAGAAAATGCCTTCCACCGCGGTTCTGCCGCAGTCGCGGCAAAACCGCGGTTTTTCATCCTGTTTCGTTTGGAATTTGGAAAAACGTAAAACATGAAAGTTGTAGCCCTTTGAGTTAACTTTCCAACCATATATTGTGGAGCCCAAATGGAGTTCTGAGCAAAAAGTTATGTCTATTTTACTAGACAGTGCGCAATATGCCTCCTCAAGTCTTCGTTCGTACTTAATTATCAAATTTGACCCCCGAACACGATCCCGGCTTAATTCCTTGAGCTTTTACTCAGACTTCAAAGCTTAAAATCACTAAAATTCATTCCATAACATCTATATAGCTCGGAATCACACTTACAAGGCATAAAACACACAATTAGTGCAAAACACTAGCGATTAAAGCGCAAACTCAATTAAAGTGCAGTAAATTCGAGTGTAATAAGCGACTAAAATATGCAATTATAGCCTATCATCATTTACCAAAATATATTGATTATAATTGAATCAAATAGTAATGAATAATTTAAGTACTCAATTAAAAATCGATTATTTTTAACATGAAATAAATTCTTGTATTTAGCAAAAGAAAACTACCAATCAAACTAGAATATAAAGACAAATAATTAGATTATTATAATAGCAAAGAACTAGACTAAAAATACAAATGACTAATATGTACTATAAATTTTAGAAATTTTATATAAAAATATACATATATATAGGTGTAATAATAAATTTAAATAGCTATTTTTATAGTCGGTTTGTTTTGACTTTTTTCGGTTATTTTTTGATTAAAACCAAAACCAAACCAAATTTGGTTGGTTTTTAAAATTCAAAACCAAAACCAAACCAAATCTAAAAGTATCAGTTTTTTTGATCGGTTTGGTTCGATTTTTCGAGTTTTAATACACACCCCTAATCAATAATAAAATTCATTTTTTGAAAGGCCAGTAACAATGAGATATTCCATTGATAAGTATTAGCGACTCGCAAGATATGCACTATAACTTTTAGAATTGAGGTGCTAAAAATTTGAATTTAAATGTAAAAAGATGAAAACATACGATATTGAGGAAAGGATATATCTTGAAATTACTATAATAGTGCAGACACATGATAAATGCTCTTAAAAAACAAGTATTCAACTTAGGAAACTATGTTCCCAAGGTTTTATATTTGGTGTTGTCTCTAAGTTGAGTATTCAAACCATTAATTAAATTAGGATTTTCCACCATCTAATATCAATTAATATCATACTAACAGTTAGATTAGACTTGTATCTTGACTTATCTATGAAATAAATAAGAATAAATTATATTACCTCGTGGATTAGGCACTTGTTATAATCAATGGGCTATTATATGTCTGAAAGAAATGCATAGAGTAGAAAATGAGTGTATGAAAATTCTCAAGGTTTCGTTGCATTTAATATTCTTTAACATAATATTTCACCCGTACACTTCTACTTGGCATGTATACTAAGAATATATTTTTATTTTTACTTGTCACTTTACACATATCAAGAAAAGACAACAAAAAAAAATCTTGTTATACCCACAATATTTATTACTTTTCAAATTATTTTCTCAAATCCAATAAAATATGCATCAATTAATATGGGTACCATGGTAAATTATGCACTTCATTTATTATTTCTTAAGGGACGTGAAAGTCAAAACGTGACAAGTAAAAGTGAACGGAGGGAGTATAAAAAGCTTGCTTTAATGATTCATCAAAGTGTTAATATGGCCTTTGATGAGATCGGCTACACTTCATTAATTTGGTATCATAACTAGAGTAGTTAATGCATGCTATTATTTGTCAAAAAGAAGTTCAAAGATTTGAATTTTTAACATTAACGTAAAACAAGACCAAAGAAATGAATCCATTTAGTAGTACATAGCCCATCCCGCATTTACTTTGAAATGATTTATACAAGATAAAATTCCAACGGATATATATATATATATATATATATATATATATATATATAATGGTATTGTTTATATCTTAAAGTAATGCATAAATCATCCTTCATACATTCAGAATTTGCATATTTGACAACCAACAAATAATTCAAATGCACAAGAACTGAAAATGAGTGTATGAGAACTCAAGTCTCAAGGTTCCATTGCATTTACCATAATTCTTTAAGAATGATATGTGAAAATCTCAAAACATGAAACTTTAATACTCTTAATCTCAAAACATGAAACTTTAATACTCTTAATAGCAAAAGCTTTCTTTAATGATTCTTCCAAAATGCTAAAGATATAATAAAGTATTTGATGAGATCAACTATACTCCATTAATTTGTATCCATAATTTCTCATTATGGTAGTTGATGCATGCATTTGCAATTTGTCAAAGAGAATTTCAAATATTTGAATTTTTAACATTCACAAAACAAAAAAGACCAAAGAAATGAATTCATTAATATGTTCTACAAGAAAAAATCTCGTCCAATTTCTTTTTATTTATCTAAATTTTAGTAGATAGAGATTCGATACTCATGCCAGTAGGATATAACAGAAATTCAACAAAATAGTCAAAATGCGCATAAGCTGACTCATATATCAATCTTAATAAAAACACTTAATTATACTAAAAAAAGGATATTTCATTAAAAATAGAAGGAAAAAAAGAAAGAAGAAAAAAAGAAAAAAGCAGAAAAAGCCATGATTTTGGTGGGTAAGCAACTAGAAGTAGACTGAAAAAGGACAAATTGCTGTTGTCATTAATGAAGATTTGGCAGTACGTTCATGATTAGTTTTGTTTCACTAATTACTTAATAAAGCCTAGATTTTGGCCAACTTTATCCCTCTCTCGTACTTGCACAATAAGTGATTAATTTGCTTTTTGATATTGATCCAAAATAAGTATCCATTTATATAATCAAGAAAAAATTCAATTTATTTTTACAAAATTACCCTTATGTATATATTCCTAAAAAAATTTCTTACTTCTCACATTAAATATTTAATTAAGGATAGTTTAGTCATACTAGATATCTTTATATAAAACTTATTATTTTTTAATGGGCGTGACAAAAACAAATTGATAACGTATTGTGGATCCAATAGAGTAACAAAAAGATAAAAAAAAAACAATAAGTCCAAAACTCAAACAGTTGGCAAATTATGATTATAAATCAAGCTTAATGTAAACAGTAGTAATATCGTGGGATTTTACAGAACAGAAAAAAGTGTAGTTATAATAATAATGATAGCAGAGTAACGTTTTAAGTTCTGTCATATCTCTGAAAAAAGCCATTTGCCTTTCTTCTCTGCTTCTGCTGCCTTTTGCTTACGTATTTCCTTACTTTCTGCTACCCTTTAACGCCTCTCTAAAATACAATCTTCTCTCTTTTACCTTAGAACCCCTTTTGATTATTCTTTCTGTAAATTTCTTTGTTTTTTTTTCCTGTTTTTAGAACCTACCATTTTCTTGAAAAACAAAAAAAAAAAATGCTGTCTCATAGTATGGGTTGGATGGATGGTAAAGAAGATGAAGAAACTGGTACATGGGTTCATCAAAATAACAATGAAAATAATCATAACAACAACAACAACAGAGATGAAATGGAGATGGGTGCACTTTCTACATTCAAATCTATGCTTGATGCTGAAGATGTAGACTGGTACAACATGGCTACTAATAACAACAATCACAACAACAACAACAACAGTGTTGGTGCCATGCAATTTGGTTCTAATTTTACTGAAGCTGAAAACAATTTGCTTTTACAGCCAGTTGATTCATCATCTTCTTGTTCACCATCTTCTGCTTTTAACAATCTTGACCCTTCTCAGGTTCACTTTTTCTTGCCCCAAAAATCCACTATTCCTCCTTTGCTTAGTGCCTTAAACAACCCATTGGAAAATGGTTTTGATTTGGGTTGTGGTGAAAAGGGGTTTCTTGAAACTCATCAAAATTTGAGTGTTTTGAATAAAAATGGGATGTTTACTAGTGGGTTTCAAGATTTGAGCTCTCAAAACCAAATGGGGCATAATAATTTGAGTTCTTTTACTCAATTCCCTTGTACCAATTTGCTACAAATGCCTCAAACAAATTCTGGTTTTGGTCCATTAGTGGGGTTTGGGGAAAATTCTGCAAATGACCACTCTTTGTTTTTGAATAGGTCTAAGTTACTAAAACCTCTTGATAATTTTGCTTCAATTGGAGCACAACCTACTCTTTTCCAAAAAAGGGCTGCACTTAGGAAAAACTTGGCTAATAATAGTAGTGGCAATTTGGGGAATGAAATTGGTCAGACTTCAAGCAATAAAGAAGTGAATGAAATGAATAGGAAATGTAGTAGTAATTTGGATGAACTTGAAGATGTAAGTCTTGATGGATCTACATTGAATTATGATTCTGATGACCTTATTGAAAAGGTAGAGGATAGTGTTAAAAATGGTGGAAATAGCTCAAATGCAACTAGTACTGTTACTGGTGTGGATCAGAAAGGGAAAAAGAAAGGACTTCCGGCTAAGAATCTGATGGCTGAACGCCGCCGTAGGAAGAAACTCAATGATAGGCTTTACATGCTGAGATCTGTTGTTCCAAAGATTAGTAAGGTATGAAATTCCTTTTACAGAAAATTCTCGTGAATTTTGATTACCATTTTAACATGTTTTTAGCCATTCACAATCATCAGCATTTAGCTTCCACCTCCAAAAAGAAGAGTTTGGTGGGGGTGGGGGGGAGTGGCATTGTTATTGTTACTTCGTCCGTCCATTTTTACTTGTTCATGATTTACTAGGCACCCCCTTAAGAAGCAATTACTAAGTTTTCTATAACACCCCTAACTAACAACAACAACAACAACCCTGAGGTAGGGAGGCTGTTTCCGATAGACCCTCGACATCCCTCCCTCCAAGACTCCCCACCTTGTTCTTGGGGTGACTCGAACTCACAACCTCTCGGTTGGAAGTGGAGGGTGCTCACCACTAGAGCAACCCACTCTTGTCCCCTAATTAAACTTCGGAAAGTGAATAGTAGTAAGGGTAAATTATGTATAAAATGATTATGTCTTGGTTTTCCAAACGGGACAAGTACAAATGAACTTTTTTTTGTATAGTGGACAGGTATAAAAGGACGGCGAGAGTATTTTTTATTTGTCTATTTTTGTCTTTCGTATTCTTAAGGTTAGCTAGGTTTCTTATGGTTACCATGTTTGAGTTGTGTATAGTTCAAAAAGGTTTGTGAATTTAAGTATAATTGATAGTAGCATTAAATTCATTCACATGGAGTCTATGAGCTGATTTTTAAAAGCATGTAAATTTTGGACCACATAGAGAATAGAAGGCTATTCTTGAAAGGTACCTTTCCTACAGTAACTCATTAAGAGTGATATCTAGTTCACTGGCTTATTGTAACATGAAATTTATTTAATTACAGTATGTTTCTTTGCCAACCCCCTCCCCACCTGCCCCAGCGGGGAGAGGGGGCTGGGACCTATTTTGAGTCTCCACCTAGTCGTTCCATTACTCAATTATTCGAGATATTCATATAGTTTGATTAGCCATAATTTGTTGCTGATTTACTAGTAATAACAAGATAGGTGTAGTGCTCCAAATATTAACCTGTATATAGGAACTTATTAAAATACCTCGAAGGCTCATGCAAATTTACTGAGGAAAATTTGTTTAGAAGAAACTTGAGGTGATCAAAATAAAATACTCTTCCGGTCTCAATTTATGTGGTACTCTTTCCTTTTTAGTGAGTCCCGAAAAGAATCTCATCTTTCCTTATTTAGAACAATTTATCTTTAGAATTCCTACTTTGCCTTATGAGAATTTACATCCACACAAATATCTATTATTATATTAGACCACAGGTTTTAAAAGTCTTCCGTTCTTTCTTAGACTACGTGCCGAGTCAATTACTACCACATAAATTGGGACGGAGGGGTAGTTAGCTCCTGCTGGTTAGTCGTCCTGATTTTATGAGACATCTGTTGCAACTTGAATCTGACTCAAGTCCTAAAGAACCCGTGCATTTGTTTTTAAGCTTGCTGAATGAAACGAGATATTTTGTCTTCTTGACTGCTTGATACTGGAAGTCTTTTCTTGGCTATAACTTGGAAATGGTGCGAACACCTTATATGCTGTTACTCGGCCTGGTGAATTATCGTGAATCAGATTGTGATTTTGTTTGCATGTTCGCAGATGGACAGGGCTTCAATCTTAGGAGATGCAATTGAGTACTTAAAGGAGCTTCTACAGAAAATCAATGACCTGCATAACGAACTCGAGTCAACACCACCTGGCTCTTCATTGACTCCGGCAACAAGCTTCTACCCTTTAACGCCAACTGCAACAGCTCTACCTGGCCGAATCAAGGAAGAACTTTGTCCAAGTTCATTTGCAAGCCCACTGTCTAGCCCTACTGGTCAACCTCCAAGGGTAAAATGTCCTTCCTTTTAGCCAGAAGAAACTTAATGCTGGAATTTTTTACTCATTAGATGTGCATAAATGTTGAAATGTATTGATAGTGGAAACTTTTTACTCCTTTTTCTTTTCGATTTGACATTGGAAATATATTAATATCTTTTTTGTAGTAGCATTTCCTGTCTAAGTTCATCATACTTTTAGCATTCGTTATGTTATCGGTCTGAGATGATGCATGCAGATCTTTTTGTACTTGTAGGTTGAAGTAAGGGCAAGAGAAGGAAGAGCCGTGAATATCCATATGTTTTGCAGCCGCAGACCAGGCCTTTTACTCTCAACAATGAGGGCTCTGGACAATCTTGGACTGGACATTCAACAGGCTGTTATCAGCTGCTTCAATGGGTTTGCCTTGGATATCTTCCGAGCTGAGGTACCTTCTTTCTGTGAACTTACTACATCTCGGACACTAGGATTAGAGAATGCTTCCTTTGCGCGCAATAAGGTTTGTTGATGGAGAATTGAAGTCTCATCAGCTTTGTATGACCGCGACATCCTTCTAGAATGACAAACCTATTTCCATAACAAGCCGTCAAAAACTTCTTTGAATGTCAAATCAATCAATCAATATGTGAATGCCAGCGAAAAAGTAGTCATAATAACATGAATCATCCTCTTAAAAATGAATTGTTTGAATGTCAATCATGAAAATATTATAGCATGTAATGACTGTACAAATTCAAAATACAACAAAAATGTTCAACTGCAAATGGGAATAAGAATTGCACAGAAACATACATGTCAGAAAAGCTGTGCAGCAACGCTAGAATTGCTAAAGTTTTCTTGTTTACTTATAGAATGGGAGCGTTGCACAATACTGTGGTAGTTGACACTTCAATGAGTACATATTTGATGATATATGCCATGAGTTGCGCGAACTCTGCTTTTTTCCTCCTTAATTTACTGTACCTCTGCTACTTCCGTTATCTGAAGAGCAAGGAAAAGATGTTTCAAGTATTGAACCCTTCCCCATATCTTTAATTGTTGGTTTGTTATCCTTGACCAAAACATTGAGTTGTGGATATGATTCTTTGACTTGTAATTTTAATTTTGGATCGTATTTAATCGCAGCAATCCAAAGAAGGTCAAGACATCCATCCCGAACAAATTAAGTCTGTGTTGCTGGACTCTGCTGGCTTCCATGGGATGATATAAGCTCTTGCGGTTTTCAACGAGAGGTTCTATCCAAGATTTAGGACCTCATGCTCTAGCTTTTAAAACTCAGACTTCCTATGCCCCTTTTGCAGTTAACAGATATTTTCATCTATTAGCCATTATATTGTGTCTTCTCTAGGAAAAACATTGAGCGTATGCTTAGAAAACTGAATGCTATGAAATTTTTCAGTGACAAGTTCCTTATTCTGGATGATCCTTCTTTATTCAGTCATTTTTTACATACCAGGCAATTCATTAATGGTATGGAATGCAGCTGCCTTTCGTGTAAGCTGAGAAGTCTCCGATATGAATGAATGACCCATCGATTGACTTCAATTTTGCACTAGTAACTGTAATTACTTGCTGTGGTTGGTTGCTCTTGAGTTCTTACCATGAAAATTTTGCTGCAAGATATACTTTTTCCACAATAATTATGCAAGGGCCTCTTTAATGGCTCGTTTGGTACGAGGGATAAGGGATAATTAATCTCGAAATTAAATTTGAGATAAGTTTATCCCACATTTAGTTGGGATAAAATCATGGTATAACTAATCTCCCGGAATTGTAATGTTTTTTTATCCCCCGGGAGGGTGGGTTAACTAATCTCGGGATAACTTGTTTCCGAACCAAATAACCCCTAAGGGGGTCAATATTTGGTCCTAAGCCACGCTACTCAGGTCATTAAGTTCATCTTACACATGATATAACAACTGTCTTTTGTTAAGCTTTGCCATTTCGGTCTTCTAATAAATACCTGTCTCCCAAAAGAAAATCGAAACATCAGCATATATATATATATATATATATATATAAAGAACTATAATAACAAAAATGAAAAGTAGCAAAAACCCAGAACCTGTGGGAGTCTGGTTATTTAATCGTTTACAGTGAGCTTCAGTGTATCGTAAAAATATTGGGGAATCCCAATGGCTTTGGGTAAAGTTGAAACTGAATAGAATTGCAGTAACTGACAATAGAACTGCAGTTGCCTATTGATCCCAATAGAAAGAGTAATAAAACTTCTCGAAGTTGCGCCAACCTCCAAAAGGAGACTGCAATTTGGTTGTGTCAACAAAGGGTAAAGAATCTGACCAATAAAACTAGCTAGGTCAATTACAAAAATTTATGTCTTGTAGTCGAATTCTTATGACCAAATTGTAGAACCAACTACAAACAGATGGTTCACCCAGAAAAAACTTCTTTTCTAACGCATTACCATAATTGCTGATACAAAATATGTAGTCCGCCTGAAGCAGTTGGATACCAGTTCGCGTATATCAACAGTAAGAGACAGGTACATGGTGTATCAACATCTTACTTACATCTAGAGCTAGAGAAATTGGTAAACGGGGTATGTACAGAATGGATTGACAATAGCAAGCTTAATGACCACGCTGATAATTTACATATACTATGTATAGATAGACACGAGGCCAGAAATTGGCTCCAAAAAGGGGGTCCAAAACTGCAAATATTGAAGCTGGCATATATATATGGAGAGACCATGACACCCAGAAGTCAAAGGGACTTGATATTGTATGTTACTATCTTCAAAAATCCCAAAAAAAGCAACACCAAGGCGGATACATGCCATCTCCTCTGCAATCTTATAAACCTGTCAAATAACCAGCAACAGTAGTTAAGCAACTAGAAAGAGCAGATGGAGTAACCTCCATCCCTAATTTTCAGGAAAATTAAAGAAGAAATGAGGCAGGAAGTAAGAAATCGATTGCTTGCTCTTCCATTTGATTTCTTTCGAATACCTCGATTGAGGAAAATCTAGGATTCTTCTTGACCGGATTCAGAAGGATGTTGCAGACTCTTCACTTCTTTGGCTTCTGAGCCCTCTGCAACAGAGGAAGTGTCTTCACCTTTTGAATTAAGAGTTCCAGGATTCATCCGCTGCACCTCCTCTTTTGTATAGATAAAAATCTTGCGAACCATACCACAAAATTCCCTGTTCCCCAACCAGTGTTAGGCACAGCATAGATAACGTAACAAACACCAAAAACACACAGCAGTGATCCCGAGACACTACTACATAAGGAAGCAGCTCCAGGAGGAAAGAGAATCTCTCTCTGACGAATAAAAGCAAAGATGGGTAGTACTTACTGCCATGGATCATCTCCAACAAGCATCATGTCACCCTCGTCATCAGTGTACACAACCAGCCAACTCTTACTCCGAGCTTTGAGTTCACCATTAAAATCAAAAAGCTGATCTAGTTCAGCAATTAATTCATCGTAATTGTTGAATTTTGCAAGATCCACGGACCTTCCGAGTGCTGTACCCTGTTTGTGAACCTGTATGCAAAATGAATTGTTAGAAATTTCATTAAAGCAAACAGCCACTGTTATGAGAAAGGAACAGATTTAAACCTTGGTGCAGCTCCTTGTTGAACTACTATGACCTTTGGCATCCCTATCTCTAGCAGCAAGATGAGAGGTATGAAATTGTTTGTCCTGATCATTAGCTGTAATCCCATCATCTAGCACCTTTGATCCCTTTGATTGCTCAGACCTTTGATCAGAATCAGTAGCAGGGGATTGATGAGAATTTATACCAATATTCATGTTACTTGCTGAGTCCATCAATGAACTTTTCCGTGTCATTACAGGATCTGTGCAAACATTACTTGTAAGGGGAATGCCAAAGAGTTTGCAGTTTCCCTCTTTCGGTTTCACGGCCTCGGGTTTCTGTACTACAGTGGGTTTATGCATCAATTCTCTTGAATGAGAGGAGAGCTGAAAGTAAGGCGACACTGATTGAGGCATAAACCAGCTTCCCTGCTGATTGTCAACCCTATGACCAGGAAGGACTGAAAACTCGCCAAAACCACTATACCTAGCATCTCCCTGCATTTGATAGGGAGTATCACCACCTTGACCAGGAGCTTTTGATCCTGAATCCATCAGATTAAGAGAGAGACTGGAAGACAACAGAGACCATGGCTTTCCCAGTAAGCTGAAATCCTTTTCCTGGTCTTGTGCTTGTCGCTTCACCAAGCTAGCACCAAATGCTGTTTGGTCCGCAGAGGGTAAACAGAACCCATGGGAGGAGTTATTTTGCACTCCAAAACCTGATAATAGATCTGTGAGAGATGACTCAGGCCTCCCTAAAGGTAACCATTTGTCTGACAGATATCTTTTCGACGCAGAATGAATATCAATCTTCTCATCATCCACTGATGGTGGCCATAACATTGGTTTCTCAGATATGTCTGAGTCATTACTTTCTGCAAAACTGCCTCTTAAGGTCGATAACTCTTGACCTTGCAAGACCCTCGAAAACCCACTGGCTTGTGAAGGGTCTGCAGTTATTCTGGATGAACCTAAAAAAAATCCGAAAATGCATGACAATTACTTAGCTTGAGTCTGAGACTTAAAAGCAGTACAGAATAAAAAAAGATCAGATGAGATATCCACCTTCCCTAGAGAGGACAGATGAATCAGGAGATGAGGGCAAAATGCTGGATCTAGGCCTTTTTGGCCTTGCAATTGAAGGTGCATTAAGTGCAGGAGGGCTAAGAGCTGGCTCTATTTTCCACGGCGAAACTCGATCTGGCCTGGGAATGGTAGAATTTTCATCCCACCGAACCTTTAAAAACCATTAATGAATGATTTTTAGTGTGATATGAGGTAAAAGAAACAATCAAACCACGAAAATAAAATGAATACTACCTTCAGACATCTCCACTTGGACTCGGGCCACCTTTTGGGATCAGAATCTTCCGTGCCAACTATAGTTCCAGTAAACCTATAACATTGTAAGTTAGCTAAATCAGAGAAGTGAAGAGAAAATACCCTGTTACAGAAAATTGAATCAGACATTCTAATAATTTACTGTAACACACAGAGCTCAAGATTAGAACCAGTAAGTCAGATATTTAAATAGTAAAAAGATGATCTCTATTGATGGTAAATTAAACTGCAGAATACCTCTGCTCTGGAGCTTCTTCACCTTCAAATCTCATCTTAAACCTCATTCCAATGGAGTAATTGTTTTTCACGGACTCCATGTACTGGTCATATGGAACTATAAACTCAGCAGGGCTTGTCCTGTAAGATGCAAACTAAGTTGGTAAGGACTGCTAATCCTTTTGTCAGTGTTACACCAACAACAATTCAAGAACCTACTTATCACCCTGCTATCCCCCATGAATGAACTTTAAAATACTGCAATTCATCTGATTGTTAGGTGCCATCAGAGATATGAAGCATCCAGTTATGTTAGATGGCAACCAATTTAGATAAAATGCTTTCCCAAATGTACAGATGACAAGCAATGAAACAACAAGACTAAATGTAGCATTTAACTCTACAACTTATAATCAAAGATCTCTAGTTATGGCCTTCAAGTCGGTGCTTTGTTTGATTGTTACAGACCAGGTACCTTGGTTTGTAATACACGGTGAACATTGTTTTTGTTTGAATGGCATGCCAAGCTGTCGCAAGTACACCAAGATGCATGCTATGACTTGAAATCACTGATGATGGAGCATTTCCTTGCTGTCTCATGGCACGTCTAACTCCAACACGAAGCTCCCCGTTCTCACCTCTAAGGTAGCACAATGCAACAGATCAGACTCTAATTAATGGAACAAATAAATTCAGAGGGTTCCGCCAGACAAACCTAAGAAATATGAATGCATCCCCCGCAACAAGCCTTTTTGAACTAACGAAGACACTCCAACCACTCTGAAGAAGATGCCTCCTTGGTTGGCCTGGAGTTCAAATGCTTGGGTGAGAAACAAAGCAGAGGTTATATAGCAGGATAAACAAGCCCACCCTTCCAACAAAGGCATTCCAATGCACCAAAAATAAAGCAACATGCTACCATACTTCCAAAGACAAATCTTTACGAAGAAAAGGGAAAGAGAAAGTTTACAACCTCGGTCTATAGTTACAGAAGCAGAATTTTGTTAACCAACTTCTTCCCTCCCCCTTCACACTCCCTATCAAGTCATCCGCGTAACATTTTTAAAAGTGCCAGACTTAAAGCAATTTTCATTAGGACGTGTGATTACAAGAATGAAACTGACATGTTATACCGTCAATAGGACTTGATAGGTGAATGCGCTATGTGAAAGTGCATCTTACCGCGGAATATATGCCTGAAGCGCCACTCATTCCCATGTAAATCCTTGGCCACCAACTCCTGTGTTGGAGGCTGTCGAGACATATCCTGTTACAAATGCAAATTAAAAACTATAAGCCACTCCGTTTCCCCAAAAAATGGACAACGAACCCATAATAACTGAATTCTTCTAACCAATGGGGGGAGGCATTCATCAGCATGCCGTCTCAAGACGGAAAATCCACCATGAGTGCTTGTATCGGATGCTGTTAGTGTCTTACAAAAAGAGTGTACATGAAATCGTGGTGGAGGAGGGCGCATAGATTCCTTCTTCACAGTATTCTCATCTTGCTACAACAGTCGTTTCAGAACATTAGATAAAATTTCAACTGGAACTTCAAAATTCAAGATTCAAGTAGGTGTGCATACTTTATTCAACATAAGATCAGAAAACTGAAAATTGAAAAATAAAAGAAAAAAGTTAATTACTGTAAACATAATGGTAAACCTACATTTGGCTCCGGCATCAAAGTCACTTGTGCAAACACCTCATCAGTATCTGGTTCAGCCTGAAAAGCACTCAAAAGTCAATACATAAACACCAACAAAGTACAATCCTGTATAGATAAGAAGTCCATAAAAGGGAAAAAAGTATGGTTTGCGAAAGTACCCACACACTAACGCAACAGCATGAAGGAAATCATTACCTTCAACAGGACGTTAACCACGCGGCATAGGATCTTCGAAGGAAGATTATACAAAGGCATCTGCTGATCAGCCACCTGATTAGTTGATGCTTCAACCTATCATACAAGGATCATGATTGAATTTAATGTATCGAGCTACAGAAATAAATTACGGGAAAAACAGAGTATTCGAAAATGTATGTTCAGCAGTGCAGTTGAAAGTGAAATTGCAAACGGGATTTCTATAAACCTGAGGTCGAAAGCGGATTAAAAGAATTTTAAGAAACAAACCTGCTCGATATGACCTTGAGGGAAGTAATACACCAGCTCCCCCTCACGAGGAACCGTCACGAGTGGACCGGCACACGCGCGCCAAAGCTCCGTGTACAACGCTGTCTCAGCATCAACTTTGTAAACAAAAACAATACAAATTAGCGAGCACACTGGAAAACTCCGACTTACTGAACAAATCACTCCAATTAACCGCAAAAAAATCCGGTCTAGTACCTTTTCCGACAACGGGAGCACTCCGAATAGTCTCTGAGACCGGCCTTGAGCCATCAATTGGCTCGCTGTAACCTTTAATCGACACCTCTGAAGTAGCCATTTTCTGTACAATAATTCTCAACACAGATCTCTCATCTCCAAGCACAAATTAATTCTCAACAAAAGGAAACTTACTTCTCAAAAATTAACAACAAAATTCACCAGACAAAATCACTGAACTGTACCAAATCAACACTGGTAACCAAATCAGACCAAAAATAGCAATCAAAACACTAGGTACAAGTTCAACAACTTTCTCACTCTAAATTTCTCTCTATATATCAGCAAAATATTTTGTATATGTGTGTATCTATCTTTGAGGATAGGGGAGCTCCTTCATGTAGTGATGAGAGAGAGAAAGAGAAAAGCATTGAGGGGAAAGAGCGAGAGCCTTTCGATAACCAAAGGGGTCAAAACGGGTGCAGCAATCATTTCAACCGCGGTCCAAATTCTACCCGAGTTAGGAAACTTCCTATAGCCCGTTGATTCCTGTCTTTTCAACCGGGTATAGCCGGTAGTCAAGACACTGTCTGGGGGGACAAATCATAAAGGGATATTAACGGCGTGTACGGTTAGACGTTAGGCGCTGTCGTATTCTCATTGGCCTTGAAGCTGACGACGTCCGCCTTTTGCCGTTAATAGAATATTACTACTCCTATTCTGTTATTATGGGGAAGCGGCCCTGTCGTGCTATTAACGGGCAATGTAAGATGGGATAGGGGAGGGGTTAAGTACGCACCAGCCATTCCTAAAAGTGGCGCACGTTAACCGTGGTTACTTTTTAATTAAATGTACTCTCTCTCTTTTTCACTATTTTGTGGGCTTTTTAATATGATTAAAAGACGTCTCTCTGCGTATTACTCGTGCCTCCAAGATACCTGCAAAACACCATGCCAGCAAGGAAAGCATGGGTTCCGTCTTTTTTTTTTTTTAACTGCATATAAATATGTTTTGCCTTTTCATCAAATGAATAATTAAATAATAAATTTAATCTATTGCGTTGTTATTGCTACTATTTCATCCTTTATTTTATTTGTTCCTTATCTATCGAAAATAGTTTCTTTGTCTTCACGAGTACTAGTAAGGTCTACGCACACATTACCCTTTTTGAACCCCGCTTATTGGATTACACTTTTTTTTTAAAAGGTATATATGCAAATTGCTTGTTTGGCCGTATTTTTTTGTTGCCAAAAGTGCATTTTTTTTCTTCAAGGTTAATGTGTTTGACCAAACTTTTAAAAAAAATGCTTTGAGAATCAGAAGCAATTTTTTAGAAGAGAAAAAATAGTTTCTCCCCAAAAATACTTTTAAGGAAAATACATTTAAAACACACTTTTAAAAAGTTTGGTCAAACAGTAATTACCTCTCAGAAGTACTTTCAAATTCATTAGCCAAACACAAATTGTTTTTCACCTAAAATATTTTTTTGAAAAGCACTTTTTAAAATAAGCTAATTTTAGAAGTACGGCCAAACGGATTATAAGAAGTCGTTAGTTGATGCGTTAGTTTTATAAAAAAAATAATGCATAGATTATTTGTACAGAGATTAATAATATGAGAATTGTTATGTAAAAATAAACAGTACATAAATTATTTACAAAGAATAAATCAAACATGAATTATTACACGATGAATAAATAATATGAGGATTGTTTTTAGGGATTACCTATTATAGAGGTATATTTGTCTTAAGATGCTCTTATTCAGGTATTGTCAATATAGATATTACTCATTTCACTTTTTGTCTCGTATAAAATAATATATAGACTACCATATAACTTATATTGGCATTAGTTATACAATTTATGGGCACCAAATTTCATATAAATTTTGTACAAAGAATAACCGGTAAATGAAGGTTTTGTACTTCATACCAAACATCGTATAAAGCAAGATTGATTCTTATATAAGGATATTTTACGTATACTTGTAACCTAAAATCCCTATAAATAGTGTAATAATTTTTTATGCTATCAATATAACTTAACTTGTTGTAGCATTGTAATTGAAATTATTTGTATTTTTTTATAATCATATATTGTAAATGTCTTTTATAGTGTGAGTTCACAAAACTTAAACCCTTCGGGGTCATGGGATAATGTAACCTCAAATTTTAGGTAGAGATTCGCATTCTAATTCCAACAACCAAACGATCACTTTAAAAGTAAATTAACACAATAATATTGTAAAGGCACGATTCATACACACAAGGCAACTATAGATAAATGTCTATGGAAAAATGAACTAACAATATAATCTAGTAAATAAAGTGATTGACACGTAATATCCAAATAAAGTATCTAATATATAGTGCAAATAAGTCATTATTTTTTTTGATAATTAAATTATTTTATTTACCAGTAACAATATGTACAATGTCAAAACTGAGTCTGGACAACCCTAGTCTCTAGCTTACTCTCTCTTGATCCCCTGTTAACAACCTCTTGTACAATTTGTCTAACTATCATTCTCGGTGTCTTCTGTTGTTCTTGAAATACTCTCCTATTTCGTTCAATCCATATATGGTATACAACACATGCCAATGTCAGTCTGTATAATTGTGCAATTGCATTGTTTTCTTTTCCATTGTCTTCAGCCCATTGTATCTCCCTTTGCCACTCTATGGTAGGTCTTGTTATGCCTTGCCAAGTGAGCAGGTCTTGTTAAACATCAAGTGATCTATAGTCTCATTTGCATCATTGCACAGAGGGCAAATAAGTCATTATTTGTATATATACAATTTAAGTCTATTAAATTGTATAACTAGAATATTGATGTATACTTATTGAATATACCATTTAGATTTAAGCAACTTCTAATGTCGTCCAACCCCGAAAAATTTACCGAAAATAATGTCCTTATTTTCCGCAATTTAAATTCTTTTTATGGCTTTCTTTAAACACGTAACATAAACTAACTCCTTCTAGCAACATTAAACAGGATGTAATAAAGCTGTTAAACCGGCGTTATTCAATGCTAAAAACGACTATGATCATCAAAATATTTTAATAGTACATCTTTGTAACGAATTGCTTGTTCATTTAACTTTGTTTTTATTGTACGTAATAATAACGGATACGCAGTAGGAGAAATTGAAAACGGAGGCATTGCATTATTACGTTGTACTATCACGCAATAGCTAATAGGGAAATGCCAATCACGTGTGAGAAGGAGAAATAGGGTGCAGTAGAGCATACAGTAAGATCAAGTCATGCAGAATGGGACCCAGCTGATTTTGTCTACTAGTACTAAGTACTAACAGTGTGTGGTCTAAAGCTACAACCAGTGGCATCTTTGCGCTTGCCAAAAAGAATATATATATATATATATAGTTCTATTCAAATTTTATTATAAATTATATTTTTTAAAAATTATCTAAAAAAGTAATATACTTAAAAAGGTAGGAATATATTTTATTTTTAAGAAAATGCCAGATATGCAGAAAAATCCATGTGGCAGGCGAGTGCACCCACACTCTTTGCCACATCAGCGTCCAGGGGTAAAGGCCAAGTTGAGGGGTAATTAAGACCACGAATAATTTAAGGTTGTAACTAAAAATCCGTGTCAAGTTTAGGGGGATTGTAAGGTATTTTCTGTTTGGCCATTAAAAAGGTTTACTTTTTTTTTTGAAATTTTTACTTTTTCCAAAATTAGTGTTTGGCCATGAATTATTAATTTTTTACTAGAAGATGAATTTTTTAATTTTTTTAAAACTTTGAAAAAGTCCAAAAAATTATTTTTTAAAAATTTGATCAGATCACACACAAAAAATAAAAAAAAGTCCAAAATTGTACTCATGTCCAAACATAACTCTAATTTCAAATACCAATTTTACTTGTTTTTTCGGATTTTTACAATTCTTATGTCCAAACGTCCACTTAGTGTTAGCAATTATTCCCTTATTTCAAATTAACAGTCATTTTAACTTAAAAATATTGTAAAATAATTATAAATTAGAATTCAAGACGAAAATGTTAATAATTTCTACCATTAAAGAAATAATAATAAAAATGCACATTATTTAAGAGGAAAATCAACGTAAAATTTCTTAAAGCAACAGTTGGGGGAAATAGCATAAAGTATATGTATTTATGTGTTCATATGTTATTTTGAAACTCCTAATTTTAAAATCTTCAATTTAGTACAAATTTTAGGTGCAGATATTATTTTTTTTGCCTCAACCCAAACGCCACTGTTTACCCGCAAATTCGGATAACAATTAAACTTATATAGTGATTTTAAGGATATGAGATTTTGTCCAATACCAATTGATAAGCTAGAAATAAATGAATAAATTAGAGAATGAAGTTAATCAAACCAGTGTGTTAGCCATATCTCACCCTCGACTTGGGATAGCCTCGAGGTGGGCTGGCAAGAGTAGTAAAAAATAAAGTAACTCTGATGAACAATAAGTGAAATAGTTGGAAAGTAATGAATGTATATGTCTTATCAGTGAACAATGATGCCCCTTACAAATGAATGAGATTCCTCTTTATATAATAGAGGAGTCCTAAATAAGGTACACTTCTAAATATAGTAAGAAATCATATTAACATCTAATTAATCGTTGTAGATCGATCCGTTCCGAGTTTCACGCCACGATTCTCGACCAATCGTGGATATCTCGCCGTTTTCTTTATAAAGCCATGCCGGTGTCACTCGAGTCCTAGCTCTTTGACGTGACATTCCTATCTCGACCAAAGAATGAAAGCGGATAGCCCCGATTTCCACCATGTACAACCACGATGGTCTCTTATCATTTTTTTTGGTACTGTAGTTTCCACTCGTTCACAAGCAAAGTACAAAATAAAAGCACAATTTGGGAGAAATTTTTTCCATTCAGTCTTGACCTCACTTTTCCATAGAAAATTATTTTTTGCCATTACTTTTCTATTTTTTAAATCTTTAGTCCTCCTTTTAGCTTTGCTACAACAAAAAGTCATATCCCTAGATATTCTCACTACCTTTAATTTTCCATAATGATATAGATGTTATAGGGTGCCCAATTGTCCCAAACAATGCATGGTGGTTTGGTGTTTGGTTGAAGTTCTTACTCTAATGAGGAAATAAATCAAGCACATATAGCACTGCCACACCAACACTAGCTGGTCAAGTGGTTGTAGGTAAATAATACATACTCCTTGACGAATATATATATTTGACAATATCACAAATATGCAATCTCAGTGAATTATCATTTATTGATTTTATCTTTTAGAAATTGTTTTTTTACGGTACAAAAATATGTGAAGCTCACATATCTTTGGAAGCACAGTAGAACGTTCATTTACTGAAATAAATTCCTTTAATGGACTTAATTAATAAGAGAAGATAGCCGCGGCATATAAGTCTAAGCTTTGACGAGATAAAAATTATACAATTTAATAACTTATGAAATAATTATAAATGAATTTTTGTAATAAACATAATTAATAATTCTATAAAAAATAGTAACACATTAATAAGTTAAAAATTATTAATGTATATAACTAAAATTTATTTTTGTTTACAGCTATGTGAGATTTTGAATCCAGCTGTTATAAAGCGTGAAAAAGGTGAATAAGATATGCATGGTGGTGGTCGATTATTCAAGAAGTATTAAAGCTATTTTAGGACAAACATAAAAAAAATTGTGATTACAAATTAGGGTAATCAATGTGCCCCCACATACCTAGTAAATTGACGCTTTAGTTGTCCATCTTTCCAAAAATTCACATGAGGTCTTGTATCCTTTTCAATTTTCCTGTTTGCCATATTTCTAAAATAGAATATTGATGGAACTAATCGTTTGGGAACAAAAACATACCTGTGCAGTTTTCTGTATTGAATTCTTCCGCTACATTGAATCATGAATAAATACATTTTCTCCTTTTTTTATTTTGTTTTTTACTTGACTTTACACTGGATTTATTATATCATGTGTCTTAAGGAAATTATACACATCTTGCGCATAAATGATGTTCAGATGATCGTCATTGGTAGTATATGACATTTTGTTTTTCTCTCTTTTTTTCTCCTCCGATTTTTGATATGTATTTTTAGCCCGATTAAATCGAAAACACAAAGAAAAACTGTACTTTGAAGGAGAAAACGGACCTATCAAAAAATGACTCTATACCAATAAAATGAGACATTTTGATTAAAGATATCACTATATTATTGGATCTTCCTTCTTTTTTTTTAAATGTTTTTATGGAGCAAATCAGTAATTACGCGAATAACGTATAAGGTAGATTACATTAGAAAAAGGTGCATTCAGTGGCAATAATCATAAAGTTTAAGTGATATAAAGTGAAACTATTACTTTAACCCCACAGATCAATTCATTTGATTCAAAGAAAAAAATAATACATAAAAAGTGCGAAAAAATAAAAAGAAATCGTGCAACTTATGTTAGTTGATTCATTGTTATTGATAAGTCGTAATCAATTTATTGGGACTTAAATTTAGTCGTCCCAACTCCCAAATGAAGACCAGATGCTAATCTGTGCTATCGTACAGAAAATATCTCAAGAATAGTAGTGCTAAAAATCCAGATAATTTGGGACTAATGTGCAACAACAACAACAGCAATCCAGTATATTCCCGCAGGTGGGGTCTGGGAGGGTAATATGTACGCATACCTTACCCCTATCCCGAGGGCAGAGAGGCTGTTTCCAGGAGACCTTCGGCTCAAGAAAGAAACAAGTGGCAGAAACAAGTGACGATATATTAGTACTAGCAATAGACTCATAATAAATAACATAAAATAGACAACATAACCTGAAATAACATAAAATAACAAATAACAACAATATAAGGAATATAGGAAATACGAGAAAGAGGAAAGTATATAATATCTATAATATAAAGCCCTGCATCAGTAGCTGATCAATAGCATCCTAAGCCTAACTCCTAACTGTCTAGTCTCACTCTAGCGCGCTGTAGAAATATTCCCAACCTCCCCTAACCTACAACCTTAATGCTCGACCTCCACCCCTGTCAACGGCCATGTCCTCAGTAATCCTAAGTCGCGTCATGTCCTGCCTGATCACCTCGCCCCAATACTTCTTAGGTCTCCCTCTACCTCTCCTCGAGCCCACCACCGCCAATCGCTCACAACTTCTCACCGGTGCATCAGTGCTCCTCCCCTGAATGTGCCCGAACCATCTGATTCTTGCTTCCCGCATCTTGTCCTCCATGGGCGCCACGCCCACCCTCTCTCGAATAACTTCATTCCTAATCTTATCCATCCTCGTATGCCCACACATCCACCTCAACATCCTCATCTCTGCTACTCGCATCTTCTGGATGTGTGAAATCTTAACCGGCCAACACTCGGTCCCATACAGCATGGCCGGTCTAACCACTGCTCTATAAAACTTACCTTCTAACGGTGGTACTTTCTTGTCACACAGGACTCCCGTTGCTAACCTCCACTTCATCCACCCCACCCCTATACGGTGTGTGACATCCTCGTCGATCTCCCCGGTCCCCTGAATAACTGACCCAAGGTACTTGAAACTACCCCTCTGAGGGATGACTTGGGAGTCAAGCCTCACTTCCACTCCCGCAGCAGTCGGCTCGGGCCCAAATTTGCACTCGAGATATTCCGTCTTCGTCCTGCTCAACCTGAAACCTTTAGACTCAAGGGCCTGTCTCCAAACCTCTAGTCTCTCGTTGACGCCGCGTCTTCTCTCGTCAATTAGGACTATATCATCGGCAATTAGCATACACCATGGCACCTCCCCTTGAATATTATGCGTAATGGCATCCATCACTAGGGCAAATAGGAAAGGGCTGAACGCAGACCCTTGGTGCAACCCCGTAATAACCGGAAAATGCTCGGAGTCGCCTCCTACTGTCCTAACCCGGGTCTTAGCTCCATCATACATGTCTTTAATCAGCCTAATGTAGGCACCCGGGACCCCTTTAACCTCTAAGCATCTCCATAAGATCTCCCTAGGAACCCTGTCGTACGCTTTCTCTAGATCGATAAACACCATGTGGAGATCCTTCTTCTTATCCCTATATTGTTCCACCATCCTCCTAATAAGGTGGATAGCTTCTGTGGTAGATCGCCCTGGCATGAACGCGAACTAGTTGTCTGAAATAGACACCGTCCTTCGCACTCTCATTTCTACCACTCTTTCCCAGACTTTCATGGTATGACTCAGTAGTTTGATACCCTTATAGTTGTTACAGCTCTGGATATCGCCTTTGTTCTTATACAACGGAACCATTGTACTCCACCTCCACTCTTCAGGCATCCTATTAGTCTTGAATATAACATTAAACAACCCAGTAAGCCAATCCAAGCCTGCTCTGCCCACACACCTCCAAAGTTCAACCGGAATTTCGTCTGGCCCGGTAGCTCCGCCCCTCCTCATCTTACGCGTTGCCTCCATGACCCTATCGACCTCAATGTCTATACAATCACTTATCTCACGTGGGCTGTCAGCATTTCGCAAATCACCTAGTACAATATCCTGATCCCCTTGTCCATTCAGAAGTTTATGAAAGTAGGTCTGTCATCTCCTCTTAATCTGGTCATCCCCCATCAAAACTTTGCCGTCATCATCTTTTATGCACCTCACTTGGTCCAGATCCCGAGCCGTCCTCTCTCTCACCTTAGCGAGTCAGAATAGCTTCTTCTCCCCGCCTTTGTTCCCTAGCTCCTCATACAGACGAGCAAACACTGTCGTCTTAGCCTCTGTAACTGCCATCTTCGCCTCCCTCCTAGAAACCTTATATCTCTAACTGTTCGCTCTCTTCTCCTCCTCACCAGTGCTCCCTAATAACCGCAGATAAGCCGCCTTCTTCGCTTCCACTTTACCTTGGACAATTGCATTCCACCACCAGTCTCCTTCGTGGCCACCGGTGCGTCGCGAAGATATCCCTAACACCTCTTTCGCCGCCTTCCTTATACAGTATGCCGTCGTCGACCACATAGTGTTTGCATCCCCACTATTTCTCCAAGCTCCCATTTCCGATAACCTTCCTACCAACTCCTAAGCTTTATCCTCAGTCAAGGCGCCCCACCTAATCCTCGGGCGGCCTCGTACTGACCTCTTCTTCCTCCTTATCATAATACCAATGTCCATCACCAAAAGCCTATGTTGCATCGCAAGGGTCTCACCTGGGATAACTTTGTAATCCTCGCACAACCTTCTGTCGCATCTCCTGAGAAGAAGATAGTCAATCTGAGTCATCGCCACCGAACTTTGGTAAGTAACCAAATGCTCCTCCCGCTTAGGAAAACTAGAGTTCGCAATCACTAGATCGAATGCCTTGGCAAAGTCCAACAGCGAAGTGCCCACTCCGTTCCGCTCCCCGAAACCAAAGCCGCCATGTACCTCAGTATAACCAGCTGCAGACGACCCAATATGACCATTAAAATCTCCTCCTATAAATAACCTCTCGGAAAGCGGAATACTCCGAACGATGTCATCCAACCCCTCCCAAAAGCGCCTTTTAATCTCCTCATCCAAGCCTACTTGCGGCGCGTACGCGCTAACAACATTTAAAGTACACTCACCCACTACCAATTTAATGATCATTAGTCTATCATTCACCTGCCTGACCTCAACCACCGACTCTCTAAGGTGGCTATCTACCAGAATACCCACTCCGTTCTTACCCCTCAGGACTCCAGAGTACCACAGCTTATACCCATCCACGTTTTTCGCCCTCGATCCGACCCACCTAGTCTCCTGGACACACGCTATATTAATCTTCCTCTTCTGAAGGATCTTCGCCAACTCTATGGACTTACTCGTTAGCGAACCTATGTTCCATGACCCGATTTTCAACCTATAGGCTCCCTTGCCCCCTCTACCTCCCCTGCCTCCCGTCCCACACCCTGACCCCGGCCCCACACGAGGACATGCCCTTAATCTATCATCCCAGAATGCAGCCACTACACCTACGGCCAATTTAAAGAAGACTCGCTAGTGCACAACGGACAACGAATCAAACTAGAAGGAAGCAAGTGACTACAAGTACACAAGTAGAATGACTGAACTATTGTGAACTAAAGTAACATCAAATTAGCTAACACCAAGAGGGAAACCGTAGAACGGGAGGTACCAACTTCCGAGAACCAAACCTGTGTTGACTTGCTGTACTCGAATTTGAGACCATAAGTCTAATTGTCATAGTCAAATTAATGCACCGATAGGACACGAAGTATAGATGTTACGTTTTCTTTTTGTTTAAATACTAATATTGTTTTAAATAAAATAAATCTTAATGGAAAGAAATTATCAAAATAATATAAGATGCGTGAAATTTGTACCAAAAAAAAAAGGTAAAAAAAAAAAAAAGGTTTAAAAACTTAACTATCCAGGCATACTAACGCTTACAAGAAAAATTACACATTGTAACCTATGTTCATAACAATAGTATAAGTGACTTCAATTACTAATATAGAACAACAGAATTTTATGTAAATTATTGCCAAATGCTTTCAATATAGTGTTAAACAAAGTTATTGGACGTACATCTACATGGAACATATCCTCTACTTATGAAAGCGTTAGCTCCCATAATTTTCTGGAGACATTTAGTACAAAAAAAAAAAAACTAAGCTAATATATCTCACTACAAAATATCGGACTTATTGCGGCGGTTAAATAACGGCGATTCATCAAAACCGCCGCAATATACATCATACGGCGGCGTTCCAGACGCCATTAGTGCATATGTTAAAACGGTGTTTTTTTACAATTACGACGGTTCAAAACCACCACTAATTAGACCAATTTTTAATAATTCTTTTCCCTCTACGTATTTAGAACTCCCCCGCTAATATTTTCAAGAAATCTGAATGTATATTTGGGCATCTTTAGCTATTTCTTCTTTCTGGTTTACAATATAAGGCTAATAACTTCTTTTTATCTTCATTTAGTTGAAAATTCTTTAGTTCATTGTAGTACATAATCTGTTGTAGTAGACTTTTGTAATTATATTTTGTCTCTCGTGTAGGTAAGAATTGAAGAAGTTCGAAGACAAAGACCAGAAACGCTGGCAGAAATTTTATCGAATGACGCGCTTGGTGTAGTCTTCGGTCCCGAGCACCCTGGCCATGTTCGAGGCTTAGGCATGGGTGCAGTTCCAACTGTAGTATTCAAGCAAACATCAAGACAAGGTGGTTGTTCTTATATGGGCGCAGCTAGCACTAGTGCTCCACCTCCACAATGGGTGCAAGACATGGCAAATATGAGATCACAATTAAATGCGCTAACAAGCTTATTTCAAATGAAAATAGGAAATATCCCGAGGAGTTTGCTCGCTTATTTCGGACTCCTTCACAGGTAAGTCTTCTCTTTATTTTGTTGACATATGCTGTCCTAAACACATATTATACTATCTGTCCACATAATCAAGTCGTAATTTCTGTAGCGCCCCTTCTTCTTCATTTCTCTTATTTCAATATTCCTTTAACCGCGATTAGCGCAAAAGATGCATATAAAAGACACATGTCATGCATTTATTTATTTCGTATAAACAACAAGTGTGCCTATGTTTATTTTTTTCTTATTTGAAGACTATACGTATTTCATTTCCTTGTTTTTGTTATATAAGGTGATGTTTTCACCAGTTTTCTAACAAAGAGCAGAAATTTCCTTCAGTTATCTGATAGATTAGCTAGGATACATGCTATATAATCATAACACCAACTTAATACTCAGAAAGAGTTTTTGAGAATCAATTATACCGGTATAAAAAAGCACAAACTTTTTCTGATTTGCAGTGTTTAGAATCAATTAAAGCACATGATGATGCTATAAATGGATTGGTTTGTAGTAGTAAAAATGGGGTTGTATTTTCAGCTTCTGCTGATGGAAAGATTAAAGCTTGGAGTAAAGAAGAAAAAAGTTGTGGGGGTACACATTCACTAAAGGGAATCTTGGAGGGTCATAAAGATGTTTCTTTAAACTCTGTGGTTGTTTCTCAAGATGGAAATTTTGTATACGGAGGGGGGTCAGATGGGTATTTGATGGGGTGGTTGGGTAACAAGAATCTTGATAGTTGGAAATTAGTATGTGAAGTAAAAGCACGTGGAATGGTTGCATTGCGTATGTGTTTGATAAAGGGGGAATTTTTGTGTAGCGGATCAGCTGATAAGAGTATTTGTATATGGAAAAGGGAAATAAATGGAGGTTTATTTAGAGTTGGAGTTATAAAAGGACATGAAGGTCCAATTAAGTGTTCTAATACTCAGAAAGAGTTTTAAGAAAAGGAAAAGTAACTACGGTTTGGAACAATCTCAGTAAAAGGCTGCTGGAATGAGAGCAGTAATTACAGTGTTAAGTAAAACTGTTTGACACTACTAATTAGTCTTTTTATGCGGGCACCAATCCAGGAGATGGCGTTGGAGATGGCGTTCCGTCACCGACTGGGGCAAGAAGATCCTTTAACGAAAGTAACTATAAAAATGGAGCATACAACAATTAATAATCATTGTTAGGATGAACTATGTTTTTTGTGTTGTAACTGTTGAATAACTCTCTTAACTCTCTATAACTTAAACTTGAACCTTGAGTGATGTGGATTTTGGGTATGTTTTAATATGATGAATATTTTGCTTATCTAATTCTCTATTATAATTTATGTTAATTATTATGATGGGTGCTTGGTAACATATTATGATGGATTTTGTGCAGTAGAAAGGATAAAGGATCTAAATGTGGAATTAAAAAAATTAACATTAAAAATATTAAAGTTATGGCAGTATAAAATGGCTACAATTTGAAAGGGACAACAATTACGACGGTTACAAACCGCCACAATAAGCAAAGTAAACAGCCGTACTTAAATATGCATATTGCGGCGCTTTTATCTGCATATTGCGACGGTTAGACGAAAACCGCCGTATTACACCTTTTGGCTGAAGCGATTATGGCGGATATGTGGGCCGCCATTAATGACAATTACGACGGTTCTTAACCGCCGCTATAAGCAAAGCTGACCGCCGCAATTACCCCAGTTTTTTTAGTGACTTCTTAAAAATATGAAAAGAAAGATATTTTAATTGTGTTATAGTTGTAATCAATGTTTTTAAAAGGCGGGGCGTAAGGCGAGGCGTTTTACCTCAGATGAGGCGAGGTGTAAGCCCTAAGACATGGGCGTAAGTCCCACGGATCTTAAATTTTACTAATTTTAAGATAGTATAAAATAAATAAAAAATTATAAAAATTACATTAAAATCACAAAATTATAACAAACAATCTATTTAAAATATTTATAAATTATAATTCAACTATGAATAATACGAAATGATACGTATCATAATATGCAAATTAGCCGCAACGTCGTTACAACTCAAACATCAAAAGTAATGTATTCAACGCGAAATCGTATATGTATCTCTTGAGGAGTAATGAATCTTGAAAGAATTTCGATATTTGATTTATTTTAAATACTCCTTTTATTTAATATGCCCTTTATTTGAAAGAAAATTTATATAAAAACATAATTCACAATTTAAATATGATTCTCTAGCATCATTTATTTTTAAGTTTGAACAAGTTAATAAAGTGACACATAATTCACCATACTATACCATGATAACTAATTATTTGTAAATAGTTACTAGCTAATACGGAGCTATTAAATTAATAAGTATTGTATCTGTAAACATGAAAAAATAATATTTAGGAAAATAATTACAAAAAAATTATGGACTATTATATAATAAAGACATAACAAAAGTAAATAAATAAATACTTTTAAATAAAAGATTTATTTATAATTTACAATCATAGCAGTCTTAGTGGATAACGTACAATAATATTCATTTTAATTTTTACATAAAATACTCTCAAATTAATTATTTATGATCAAGGAAACAGTAATTTTGAATAGTCAAGATTTATTAAGAAAGTTTGAGGAATTACAAGGTTAGTTACACACAATTGCATAAAGTTCTATTAGGCGAGTCCAATACGCTGCGCGTTGGGCGTGTCCGGGGCGTAAGCGCCGAAGGCTGAGGCGTAAGTCTCACGGAACTAAGCCCCACACATAAGCCATGGGCGTTTTACGAGTGCTCCGCCCCATGGCGAGCCCGAGCGAGTCCTAATTCCTTTTAAAACAAAGGTTGTAATTAATGTCACAAATACACTAATAGCCCGTTTGGCCAAGTTGCAAAAATCAGCTTATTTTGAGAAGTGTTTTTTTTCAAAAGTGCTTTTCTCAAAAGTACTTTTGGTGAGAAGCAGTTTGTGTTTGACTAATTAGTTTGAAAAACACTTCTGAGCAACAATTAGTGTTTAGCCAAGCTTTAAAAAACTGCTTCTAAGTGTATTTTTCTCAAAAGTGCTTCTCAAAAAAGTGCTTTGGGAGAGAAGATACTTTTTTCTGTTCTCCAAAACTGCTTCTGCTTCTCCTCAAAAGCACTTTTTTCCTTCCAAAAGCTTGGCCAAACACCTCAATTTTTGGCCAAAAGTGCTTTTTGGCCAAAAAAAAAAATAATACTTTTGGCCAAAAAAAAAAGCTTGGCCAAACAGGCTATAAGTAATCCAGGGGTCAATGGGAGGAGTACTAGTGTGAGAACTCCGCATTGATTATGCGATGTCAATTATAGTACTCCCTCCGGTCCATAATAAGTGTCTCTTTTACTTTTTGATTTTGGTCCAAAATAAGTGTCTAATTAGGTAATCAAGAAAAAATTCAATTTGTTTTTACTCTTTTACCCTTATGTGCAGAAGAGCAATAAATGCCACTATAATCATGTGCCCAATATTTAATAAGGGTAGTTTAGTCATACTAGGTAATTTCGTATAGGATTTAGTATTTTCTTAATGGGCGTTCTAAAAGTAAAAGAGACACTTATTATGGATCGGAGGGAGTACAAATCTAGTTGAGAGTTAATAAACACACAACGTAATGGCTGTGCTAATCTTTTAGTGCTCAATAATGTTAGTTGTGTATGAAATTTGAAACTAATATACAGTGTTCTGGACAACTTGAAGAAAACCATGATTAAGTTTCTAAATCTTTTTTTTAACTCGGCTTGCCATCTTGGTATATTTTACTAGCGGTTCTCTCATTTGTTTTTAGCATAAATTTCACAAATGATTATATAATTATGATTTTTTTTATTAAAGTCATAACTTTATTTTCTCACACAAAAATCATAAAACTTCACTAATTCTTACAAAAATTATAGTGACCGAAAAATACAATTTCTCGGTAGTATTTTCTTATTCCAATTTATTTTTTTATTACAGTCTAATGAAAAAATAAGCTAATTAAAAAAGAGAGAGGGGAGGGGGAGGGGCCCGCAGGCTGTCCCCGTGGAGCCAACAATAATCGTAGTTATGCGGGGTCCACATATAACCCCTGTGCCCTCTGCGCTAAGCATTTGGACCAATTCACAATTCCTTAATCTCCTCCTTGTTTTGGCCCCTAACCTGCAGACCAATTTCATATTCATCTTAATCCCTCACTTTCCTGACTTTAAAAAACGCATACCTGTTTGTCTTTTATTTTTAGACTTTATCAAATATTTGGTACTGTTTTAGAGCAATAATTAATGTACATAACTTAGTTTAACTAGTTCGGTGGGCAACTATATAAATTAATTCAGTTCATCGGCTTCTAACCACAATATTAGAAAATTTATCATCTGAACTAATATAGCCGGCCAGATAGAAGGTCTACTTTTTTCAGCCGGTATATATAGAATATACATTGTTTATACATAGCTATACATATATTATGCATATATTATATGTCCACCGATTATTTTTAGTTTAAAGAATTACGAAAGGAGGCTATTTGGGTTAATTCTTCTAGTATTTAAGTGTTAGGTTCCTCTTTTTTGATTGCTTAAAATTCTTCATTATATCAGAAGTTCCATCTTACAAAGTGTGCTTAGACGTGGAGGAAATATTTTGTTTTCTTTTTCGTTAGCTTTAGCGCTTTGTCAGAACTAAAAATGTAAAAATAAATTATTCGCCTTTCCTCTATTAAAATTAAATGCCCAACCCATCATTATATTTTGCCGCTTTAGTCAATTTCTGATTTTTGTGGACCGTCACGCCAACACTCATATTGGCGCCATTTGTAACGGCACATCTCAAACAACCGTTTCGTTTTTTTTCTGAGAGTAACGAGTACCGTTACGGACTTGAAACGGGATTGCGTTACAGCTTATTTAGGGAAAAAGACAGAAAAAGAAAATTAGAGATAAGATAGTACAGCGGCAAAGCAACGAACCCTGCTTTATAGGCTGCAATAGAAATGAGCCACGTGTACTGCTGTCGCTTTATGCACACGTGTAAGAATAGTGTGGCGCCAAACAGTTGAAGATGGTCCCTTGGAATAAAAATTTGTTACGTCGCGTCACGGAGCTTTCGTGACCACTTAGGTGAAAGATCACACAGCTAGTATGTTGTGAACGCGTAACCATCTTTTACTTTTGAAACATAATTTAAAATAATTTATAATGTAGTAATATAAGTTAAAAGAAATTCATATAATAAGTGGGCGTTTGAGCATAAAAATTGTAAATTTCCGAAAAAAGTGAAAAAAAAAGTTCAAGTGAAAATGGTGTTTGAAAATTAGAGTTCTGTTTGGATGTGAATATAATTTTGTGGTTTTTTTTTAATTTTTGTGAATGATCTAAGTAAAAATTTTGAAAAATAATTTTTTGGAGTTTTTCAAATTTTCGAAAATTCCGAAATTCGTCTTCAAGTGGAAATAGAAATTTTTTGACCAAACACTGATTTCGAAAAAAGTAATTTTTTTTTTATTTATGGCCAAACGGGTTCTAAGTTTGAGTTCAATTTTTGCTGTTTATTTCCTTTTTTCTTTTCTTATGTACTCAAGATGACTGTTTTATGGCTATATCCAGAATTTCTTTAAGTTGTTTTAAGTTGTTCGAAAAGAGAATTGAAATATTCCTATATCCAGAATTTGTTTAATTGTATACTTCTCAATTTTATATCTCATGATACGATAAAAATGTCATCACATGTTTAAAGTGTATGTTTGAATGATATTTTTGATACGTGTCAAAAGTATGCTTATAACGTGTTTGACCAATCTTCTAATCAACTTATTTTGAAATTTATTTTTATCAAAAGTATTTTTTAAAAATGTACTTCTGGTGAGAAATAATTTGTATTTAACTAATTAGTTTGAAAAGTATCTTGAATAACAACTAGTGTTTGACTAAACTTTAAAAAAGTGACTCTAAGTGTATTTTATTTCTAAAAAAAATTCAAAAAATTTCTTTTGAAAAGAAATTACTTTTTTCAGCTTCTCAAAAATTGCTTGTGCTTCTACTAAAAACAACATTTCATTCTAAAAGCTTAAACAAACACTTTAACTTTGGGATAATTTTTTTCTTTCCAAAGTTGCCTTAGAGTAAAGAGCCTAGAAGTAGTTTGCTTTTTTTCCAATGAGCAAATTAAAGTTAACACGGTCAATTTTATTGTTAACTAATGCTGAAAGGTGAATTCCTTTAATATCTGTGAAAAGATCCAAAAAATTACTCAAAGTGGACCGGAGGGAGTACCTATTAGTATTGTGAATGTGAAAATGACACTGTATGTATATATAAATTCTATACACTTTTTCGGGTACAAGATGTAAATAGTTTCTGGCGCAGCTAAGAGTGATAATAACCATTAGTAGTTGAATTCATGATATTGCGAAATTAGATTATTCACCTAATTAAGGACAATCTGTAGCTTTCTCGTTAATTTAGCGGCAGTTAAGTAATCTTTTTAATTAGTGGTTTAAGTGATGACAGCTGGTGTTGAAGATAAGGCTAGCAGAATAAGTGCTAACAGCATGCTTAATTTAATACTAGGATTTTAGTTCCAGCAAGAGATTATAATTTGACGGAGATTGGGGCACACAAAGAATGATGTATTCAGTGTGAACAAAACAAATTGAGGTTTCTTTATCATTCAACAAAACCAAGAATCCTAACTCCAATAACCATGGTTTAATAACTTTATACTTTAATCTATTTTAAAGATTATCATCAACATATCTAATCCTAATCATGGTATTAATGATGGTTATATAGGTAGAAGTGTCCGTCCAGTTTAAGAGAATTTAGGGCTGCACGTCTTGAAAAGGTTTTTTCCCCCCGGGTCTGGTAATCTGTTTATTGTAGTGGCGGTGGCGGCGAATCATTTGAGTTGGAAATGTATTTAAATAAATACTTTGAATAAGTAATAGAGGTCAACTTATCGAGGACATGATTCTTAATAAGAGAATGTGGATGTCGAGAATTAGGGTAAACAATTAGTAGATAGTCGAGCACATTTTATTTCCCCATACTAGTAGTACACATTAGTATTTTGTACTAATATGTACAAAATACTTGTACTTCAGATATATTATTATCTTGTTGTTATTACTGTATTCTTTCTTCATGGCTTCTTCACAACCGTATTTCTTTTCTTAAACTGCCATGATTAGGTTTCTGATGATAGGTTATAATTGCGTACTTTAGTCGTTAATTACACTCTAATGTACTGCACTTTAAATGAGTTTGAGCTTTAATGGCTAGTGTTTTGCACTAATTGTGTATTTTATGCCTTGTAGAAGTGATTCCGAGCTATGTAGATATTATGGAATGAATTCAAGTGATTTGGAGTTTTGAAGTCTGAGTAAAAGCCCAAAGAACCAAGCCGGGATCGTGTTCGGAGATAAATGGATGATAGTTAAGAACAAAACGGAGAATCGAGCGGGCATACGACGCATTGTCTAGTAAAATGCACATAACTTTTCGCTCAGAACACTGTTTGGACTCCACAATATATCATCGGAAAGTTATTTGAAAGGGCTACAACTTTCATGTTTTGCATTTTTGCGAATTCCCACTACCACGGCGCATGGTGCGGCGCGTAGTGCGCCGCGCTTGTGGAAATTACTACAGCCTGTCAGAATTAGCTCTCTGAACTTCCTCACAAGCACATCGCGTGGTGCTTCGCCCCATGCGGCGCGCCTGTGCAAATTTTACAGAGCCAGAGTCCTATTTCGCGCAGGAAAAAGTGTTTCATCTGGGCCCGACCCTATTTGGTATAAATACATGTAAAAATGCTATTTTGAGGAGAGGAGGACATACTTTTGACATAATTTAGACCTAAGGAGCCGTCGTAGAGATCGAAGATTCGACCTAAGGAGGCAAGAACACACTAGGAGCAAGGCGGAGAATTCTTCTACGAGATTTCACTTCCTTCTTCCTATTTTCATTATTGGTTATGATTTCTAGTATTGTAGTTATGCATACTATTATGAATAGCTAATTTGTTATCTAGGGTTTTGATGGAACCTTTTGGAGGATGATTTTCCTGTTACGTTAATATAGATTTGTTGTAGTATTTTCTCTATTTGTTCAACTACGTTATTATTGTGGTTGGTTGAAGAGCTCTTAATCGACTGTGCCTATTTAGTGTGTATTACTCGGGAGAGAGTGTTGATGATAGGCTATAATTACGTATTTTAGTCGATTATTACAATCTAATTTACTGCACTTTAATTGAGTTTGAGCTTTAATCGCTAGTGTTTTGCACTAATGGTGTGCAATTAGTGCCCAACCCTACTTGGTATATATACATGGAAAAATGGTATTTTGAGGGGAGAGGACGTTTTTGAGAGGAAAACACAAGCACAGAGCCGCCGTGGAGACCGGGTTTCATATTTTCTTCCACCAACTTAGTCTTTTTATGTTTCTTTGTATGATTTGTTGTTTTGCTACCATGTCTATGTGGAGCTAAACTTCACGTTCTAGGGTTGTGGTTCTTTCATGACTATTGTTATTCGGATATTGATTTTGATTTCTTAGTTTATCATATTGGTTTATTTATTCAATCCTACACTTAATTATTTCATTGCTTGATCACAAATTGAATACTATCTACGAATCTAGAGCTGAACTCGAAAGTGGGAATTCTAGATTGCATATAGGATTGAGTAGAGCAAGTTCTTGAACTTGGTCATCGGGGAACGGATTCGCGGTTAGGATAGACATATACCTAATTGCCTTGCTTGGTTGAAATACAGGAATTATAAATGCGTTCTTGTTTATTCTAACTCCATAGACATATAGGCGTTAGGTTAGCTTGAATAGGCGAGTAAGAACTCGACAGATTCTTATGAGCAATATTAACCCTCTCAACCAATAAACTCGATAAATTAGTTAGTCAATTCAATTGAAGAATACAATAGGATTGTTAGATAGCCCATAACCCTAGATCGTTTTCATTACATTGATATCATAAAAATCTGCTCTTCCTCTGTTTAAGGTTCATTATTTATATTTCTTTATTTAATTAGTATAGCATCAAATACTTCTAGGTTTAATTCTTGTATAGATAATTAGGATAGTCTAATTTAGTTAATAGTTAATCACAAGTCCTCGTGGGTTCGACATCCAACTTTTAGTCACTTTATTACTTGACGACCGCGTATACTTGCGTGTGCGTTTGGCCGCAACAAGTTTTTGGCGCCGTTGCCGGGGACTTAGAAATTAACTATTTTTCTAGATTAGACTTTTACTTGTATCTTTACAAGTTTTTTGTTCCTTCTCTTTTTGTAAATATTTTATTTTTATAACTATTTAATTTTTCTCTTAGTGTGTTTCTAGTTTTCTCAGCATGACATCTGGGGATGAAATATCCGGAGGTAAGGTTATTGATGAAGACGCTTGGTTGACGGAAGACTTTTATAGCCCGTCTTTTTGGGCTTGTCATCACCTGAACTCCGGGAGGTCTGAATTTGAATATGGGAGTTAGGGTTGGTATTGGGAAGAATATTCACGATTAAGGGAATATGCGGAACGACGTTGTCTTCTGACTACGTTGGTGAATGATTGGTCTAAGGAGAGAGATGAACTTGCACATAAAATTGATAATTTTTGCTTGGCTGTACATAACTTAGATGCAGATTTGAGCACAAATGTTGATGCGTGTAACGCCCAACAAATTAATAATGAGTTGTGTGAAGTTGAAAAAAATCTTCTAGACTAAATTGAGGAGCTAAAACGAGAATACCAATCACTAGACCATGTTTTTCTTGAGGATGCCAATAGTGAGAAGAGTGCTTTAGAGTCACGTGAGAGAGTAGATAACATTACTTTGGGAGACTTGAGTGTGTGTATATATGGGGATGTAAATAGTAGTAAAATTCATGAGTTAGGGCGCATTAGACCTCATTCCAATCATTTTTCCACATTGTGTTTAGATAATGAGATACTAATCAAGCCATCTGAGCCTATAGAGGAGTCAAAAGGTGAGGATCAGAGTGCCTATATTCTTGAATTTGTTGTGCCAGAAAGCAAAAATTATATTCCCCATCTAAAGGCCAAGAAGTGCAGAGTGAAAAAATTATTACTTGGCCTTGTTATCATTGTAGCCCCACCACTGGAGCATAGCCGCAGACTGGATGCCATGTTAGGGGTACAATTCATAAGTTCAGGGTGAAGGAAAAAGTGGTTCACGTCGTGCCGCGACGTTAGATTAGGCGCTTGTTGGGAGGCAACCCGGCTTTACTGCTTTCTTTGTATTTTTGATTTTTTTCTTATTGTATTATTTTTGTAGTGTTGTTTTATTTTGTAGGATTTTGAGCATAGGGAGCAAAGCACAGGAAGAGTGCAAAAGTGAGCCATGTGGTTAGAACTAAGTGTGGGGTACCCGCACAAAGGACTGTACCTGGGAGAAGTCTGAGTATCCCGTGAGCTGCTAATGCTTCGGCCTTTGGCCTACTAGGGAGTCTCTTTTACCCTCTTGTTATTTTCAGTGTGTATTGAGGACATTGCACAATTTTAAGTGTGGGGTGAGGAGATTGTCTGGGTGATTTTCTGTGCTATGTTAGCTTAGTTATAGTACTCGTTCTTAGTGTAGTAATTTTTTTTAATGAAAAAAAAACGGAAAAAAAAATTTAGAAAATTAGGACTTTTCGTGATGATGGATTTTGTGGACAGTTTTTTTGAGGGATTAAAGTCTAAACAAAAAACACAAAAATATGTCTTTCAGCTTTCTTTGGGTAGTAATAATCCCCCGTGGTTTTTCTTTGTGCCTCGGTTCTTTTCCATGGGATGTAGTTTGAACCGGGTAGTAGTATTTTTTTTAGAGTAGATTACATCGAGCGAGCCTATATTAGTAGAGATTTACATTAAGGGCAAGCCTATGGTACCAATTACATGCATGTGACTTCTTTTGTGAGGGTGAGCGCGTTACACCCCGTGTTTTCGTACGTAAGAATACATCATAAGTCAATTAATGTAAGCTAAGAAAGGGAATCGTCTTTTAAAAGTTTACAAAGTTAGTTCATCATGTTAATGTGGAGGTTACAAATATTTAATATCATTAGTACCAAGTAGCAAGAGGGTTTGAAGGCTTAGAAGCTAAACGAATTGAAGAAAATAAGTTTCGTCGAAAGTCGACAAGTTGGAATGTTTTACCATGTACTTTTGGGGTGATACTAGGGTTATTAACATTATAAGGAGATTATATTATGAGTTATTTTAGTCGTACGATAGTTGGTGTTATGTTTTGAAGTCAAGCGAGTTGTGGAACAAAAGTTGGAAAAGGTCATCACAAGTTCCATTTATAATATGCTGAAATTTAGGTCAAATGTAGATGCACTTTTCTCCCAATATACTTGGAATCAATGGATGATCTACAAATCAAATTGAATATCTACGAGTCTAGTTTCTAACGCATTAAACCGTTCGTCGATACGATATTGGAGTAGAGAGATATTTGCATTTTTGCGAGACTGCGCGGGTTGGTAGGTGACAAGTAGGTGCATCACCTACTTGCCAAAATGAGAGGACTTAATTAAAAGCCCCAATGTCGGCCAAGAGGGGTCTTTTAAGGGAATATAAACTGAGTTATTTCACCTGTATTTCAGACCAAGAAAACCTAATTGAACCCCTGCAACTCCTCCCCCAAAATCCCACACAAACCCTAGGGTATTCCGGGTGTTACGACGCGATTCTAGTGCTGAAAAGTTCGGACAGCATGCTAGTTTCTCTTTCTCCTTCTTGTATCCGTGTTGAGGAACTTATTTTTGATGAAAAAGGACCAGGTTTCGTGGGTGATACTCAGTACAAGGTAAGTTTATGTTTCTCCTTCCATTATCTATGCGTTTGCGAGTTGTAACTCGATCGTAAAGAATAGACCTAGCTAGTTTCGGAAGAATGGTATGTTGTTTGATCTTGTGCAATGGTTGGCCGGTTGTGAACTTATTTTTAAGTTAAATTCATGGCTGGTTTATTGGATAAGAGGTGTAATGATGTACTTTTGGTTGTATTTCTCAATTAGAAAGAAAAGACAAGTCGAAACGTGTTTAAGTAAACCGAAAAATTATGTTTGAGTTGATGAACTTGTGGGATTGTTTTTGGGCTGTTTCGTGTTGGTATTGGGTTGTCCCTTTTACTACTGTTTTTATGGAGTTTAAAGGAGGAAGGGTGTGGAGAAACACCACATAATGGCAAGGTTGTTTGTTGGTTGTTCATCGTAACATTTTCGGATTGTTTGACACTATTATGGTTGTCGTGTTGTGTATGAAGTGATACGGGTATGTTGGGCTGTTTGTGATTGTTTTGACTAGTGTGAAGTCATATATATAGGGGAGGTGCTGTCCATTTCATTGTAAAATAGATTGTGGTCGATACATAATAGTTACGACGCTTAAACGATAACGAGAGTGTCATTTCTCTTATTGTAGACTAAGGAGCCGTGAAATTGCATAGCTTGAGGTTGGGAAGAATATACAAGGTATTTTAAGGCACTTCCTTCTTTCTTTTTGCACGATCTAAAGTAAAATGAATACAGCTATTTCATAACGGATCTACTCCTAGCAACTAAGGTTGTCCATGTTGTTCTTTCCTTATAAAAATTATTCTAAGAAACTATTTATGATCCTTGAATCCTACTTAGGTTTATATTGAGGGTATGAATGTCCATAATGTTCTTAAGCACTCCAAAAGGTTTAGAACGTGATTCCATGAGTCTAGCATGCATTATATGTAGTATCTATTTTACTCTATCGAGTCGCGCTATAGTCGGCCGGGTATGGCACCTATTGTGCAACCACTGATAAGTTGGGTTTACCGAGCTCCACGTGGCCGGGTGCGTTTTTACCGAGTCCTCTTTGAGGCCGGGTATGATATGATGATGATGATGCCCACAGAGGCGTATGTTTTTAAAAAGATTATGTATATATATGTATTATGCATTTCATGTCAGTAGCCCCCAGAGGCACTCAGATGTTACAGGTTGTATCTCCTCTATCTCTCTTTACATTACTGTTCTTATTTATGCTTTCCTGCCTTACATACTCGGTACTTTATTCGTACTGACGTCCCTTTTGCCTGGGGACGCTGCGTTTCATGCCCGCAGCTCCCGATAGACAGGTTACATTCCTCCAAGTAGGCTATCAGTTCAGCGGAAGGTGTTGGTGCACTCCACTTGCTCCGGAGTTGCCTATTTGGTCAGTGTGCTTTGGATATGTATTGATTGGTATGGCGGGGCCCTGTCCCGACCTTTATGATATTAGGTACTCTTAGAGGCTTGTAGACAGATGTCAGGTGTATGGATACTTGCATGGCCTTTTCGGCTTATGTTTTGAGTTTACAAATGGTCATGTCGGCCTTATAGGCCCGTATGTCACATGTATAAGTTTGCATATCATGGTGGGTGGTCGTATGTTGAGTATTCTCCTATGTTTCATTCTTGTTATCTCATGACGAGTTTTCTAGCTCATTTACCATGATAGTATGATAAGAAAGATATGTTATGTTGGTACTCGGTTGAGTAAGGCACCGGGTGCTCGTCGCGGCCCATCCGGTTTGGGTCGTGACAAAAGTAGTATCAGAGCAGTTCTTTCCTAGGGAGTCTACAAGCCGTGTCTAGTAGAGTCTTGTTTATGGGTGTGTTGTGCACCACACTTATAAGCAGGAGGCTACAGGGCATTTAGGAGTGTCACTCTTTCTTCTTACTCTAGATCGTGTGGTAGAGCTCAGTTGTAAGAATTCAAACTTCTAAATTCTATTTTATCCGTAATACAATGATACCAACATCTAGAAAGATAGTTGGTTAGAGATTGAATGTGGCTATGGAAGAGCTGAGTTAGAGGAACTCGATTTTGCATCACACTGATGATGAGTAAATGTAAGTTCTTTAGCAGATCATGTGTCTACTAAGATGTGTGAGCTTCTTGAAAAGGAGCCCCAAGGCATGGATATCTATCCACCCATATGGTAAAAAGCAACAAGAGAATCAGAAGGTAACAACAGTTACTAGATTGGAAGAATTCCGATAACAGGTCGTGGTATGAGAAAGAGGCCTAAAGGAGGGAATACCCTGGCCTTTGCATTTATTTACAGAACAGTTTCCTAGATGTCAAGGACAATATTAAAGAATCCTTAAGAGCTACAGGTTATGAGACTGATAAGCGCATTAATCAACATTCGAGGACGAATGTTCCAAAGGGGGGAATGATGTTACACCCCGTGTTTTCGTACGTAAGTGCTCATAGATAGAGTAAATTTTTGGTTGACTCGAGGACGAGCAACGTTTAAGTGTGGGGTGTTGATGATAGGCTATAGTTACGTATTTTAGTCGATTATTACACTCTAATTTACTGCACTTTAATTGAGTTTGAGCTTTAATCGCTAGTGTTTTGCACTAATGGTGTGTTTTATGCCTTGTAGGAGTGATTCCAAGCTATGTAGATGTTATGAAATAAATTCAAGTGATTTGGAGCTTTAAAGTTTGAGTAAAAGTTCAAGGAATTAAGCCGGTATCGTGTTTGGGGGTCAACGGATGATAGTTAGAGCGAACAAAGACTCCAGTAGGCATATTGTGCACTGTCTAGTAAAATAGATATACCTTTTTGCTCAGAACTCCATTTAGGATCCATAATATATTTTTGGAAATCTAACTCAAAGGGCTACAACTTTCATGTTTTACGTTTTTCAAAATTCGAAATGGAACAGAGTGAAAAATGCGCGTCAATAGCGCGATTGCGCTCAGGTCGCGCTCGTCAGGCAGAACACTAGGCCACTAGCGCGACCACTAGCGCGATCGCGCTAGTCAAACCCAGGAAAAATGTCCTTTTTCACATTGGAGAAGGTATAATTGTTTGGGCCCAACCCTACTTGGTATATATACATAGGAAAACGGTATTCTGAGGGGAGAGGACGTTTTTGAGAGGAAAACATAAGCACAGAGTCGCCGTGGAGGCCGGGTTTCATCTTTTCTTCCACCAACTTAGTCTTTTTATGTTTCTTTGTATGATTTGTTGTTTTGCTACCATGTCTATGTGGAGCTAAACTTCACGTTCTAGGGTTGTTGTTCTTTCATGAAAATTATTATTCGGATATTGATTTTGATTTCTTAGTTTATCATATTGGTTTATTTATTCAATCCTGCACTTAATTATTTGATTGCTTGATCACAAATTGAATACTATCTACGAATCTAGAGTTGAACTCGAAAGTGAGAATTCTATATTGCATATAGAATTGAGTAGAGCAAGTTCTTGAACCTGGGCATCGGGGAACGGATTCGCGGTTAGTATAGACATATACCTAATTGCCTTGCTTGGTTGAAATACAGGAATTATAAATGCGATCTTGTTGATTCTAACTCCATAGACATATAGGCGTTAGGTTAGCTTGAATAGGCGAGTAAGAACTCGACATATTCTTATGAGCAATATCAACCCTGTCAACCAATAAACTCGATAAATTAGTTAGTCAATTCAATTGAAGAATACAATAGGATTGTTAGATAGCCCATAACTCTAGATCGTTTTCATTACATTGATATCATAAAAATCTGCTCTTCATCTGTTTAAAGTTCATTATTTATATTTCTTTATTTAATTAGTATAGCATCAAATACTTCTAGGTTTAATTCTTGTATAGATAATTAGGATAGTCTAATTTAGTTAATAGTTAATCACAAGTCCTCGTGGGTTCGACATCCAACTTTTAGTCACTTTATTACTTGACGATCGCGTATCCTAACGTATATGAGGGATCAATACGGAGGGTTTAAAAATGGGATTAGGGATAACGAAACCTTGGTGCGATCCGAGTGAGCCGTACTTAATGCCAACTAGCGTAATTCGGGAGAATATGTCTAGTAAATTGTGGTAATTACTCGGGAGAGAGTTAGGACAATCATAGTGCTCATGATCAGTGAAGAAGACTTGGGCAAATTTATAAAAAACGTAGCGGAAAGGATTCCCACAATAGGGGAAATCATAACTCTAGACCTCCTTAATCTTTTCTCCAACCCTTAGCATCCCTAGTTGTTAATCTACTAATTTAATTTGTTAGTTAATTAGATACAAGATTCTTAATATTTATAACATAGGAATTGTTCGAGCTTGTCTTCTTAGCAATATTGAACAGTTGTAGCTAAGCCTTAGTTCTCTGTGGGATTCAACTTCGGACTTGTAAATCGGATTATATTTACAACGACCGCTTAGTCCTTTTTGTAAGGCATAGTTGGGCGTAATCATATTCTGGCGTCGTTGCCGGGGAACTAACGGTGTAGTTGTAGGTGTACATATTGCTAGGTTTCAAGTTTGAGCTTTTATTTTTATTTTTTGTATTTGATTTTTTTATTTTTGTTTTATTTGTTGATTTTAAAAACATGGCATCTTGGAATTATGAGAGTTTTGATGTTGGTAATTCTACTTTTAAACCTCCTCATGCATATTGTGAAGGAAACCACCCATTGCAAAATTGTAAACATATTTCCAAGAGCGAGTTGTGTGCACCAACTCAATCTTATGTGTGGAATAGTGTGATATGTGTGGCGATCAAGATGGTCACTTTCTTGGTTGTGCTTATAATTCTTATCTTCCCCCAACCCCTTACTGTGATGGTTCTATTTTTTCTTGTGAGGATAACAGGAACAAAGAACCTAGGGAAGCTAACCTAAATGAGATCAAAGATATATTAAAGTGCCACGTGGAACAATATGATGAGAAACCACGACAGATACAAAGTCAAGAGGGAACTATTCACAACTTGGAGGCTCAAGCGAATAAATTAATTGAACCTTGTAAATCACAAAAAGTTGACATTGTGGTTAGTAGCCAATATGAGCATGGATTGGCTACAGAAATTGCCATTATACTGGAGGATTCAAAAAAATACGGGGAGGAGCTAGAGAAGAAGGCCAGAGTAGAACACCAACAATCAATCGAACTAGATTTTGAGGATGCCGATGTCGTAGAAGATATACTAGAGACAACCAAGGATATTGAGGATACATATTTAGTTGACTCTAATGTCATTGATACTGAGGATGTTGAGAATCCCAATGTTCATGTGGTAGAGCGCATTGGTCCACACTCCAAGCATTTTTCCACATTGTTTTTGGATGATGATATGGAAATAGAGTGATCCGAGCCACTTGATTAGTCAAGGGATGAGGAACAAGGTGCTTATATTCTGGGATTCTTCTTGCGAGAATGTTGGGATTACACACCTCTTTTAAAGGCCAAGAAGTGCAGAATACTACATTATTCTATTGGGCCAGTCAGATTCGTTCCACCACCCCAGGAGCATGATCATAGAGCAGAATCAAAACTTGGGGTCCAATTCATATGCTCAAAGTGGAGGGAGAAAGTGATTCGCGTCGTGCCGCGACGTTAAATCAAGCGCTTGTTGGGAGGCAACCCATCTTTAATGTTTTTTTTAAATTATTTTTTAATTATATTATTTTTGTAGTATCGATTTTTTATTTTCTAGGAGCATGGAAAGGAAAGCTATTGGAAGGATGCAACAACAAACCAGATGGTTGGAACTAAGTGTGAGGTACCCGCACGAAGGACCAAGCCTGGGAGAAGTCTGAGTACCCCATGAGCTGCTTGCTTCGGCCTTTAGCCTACCAGGGAGTTTCTTTTACCCTCTTATTAGTATGGTGTGCATTGGGGACAATGCATAATTTTAAGTGTGGGGTGAGGAGATTTTCTGGGTGACTTTCTATGCTATTTTAGTTGTGTTAGTTAATTGAATATTTTTTTTTTATTTTTTAGAAAAACGAAAAAAAAGATTGGACTTTCCCGACGATGGATCTATTAGACAATTTTCTTGAGGGATTTAAGTCGAAAGAAAAAAGACAAAAAGATTTCTTTTGTAGGTAGTGTAGTAATTCCCCCTTGGTTTTTCTTTGTGCTGCTGTTCTATTCCAAGTGTTTTGTTTGAACCAGTTGTAGTTAGTTTCTTTTTTTTAGGAGTAGGAGCTAGTGTGAGATGAACTGAATTGCAGCAACATCTCTTGACTTTGTTATGCCTTGAGAATAGTGAGTACTTTGGTTGTGACGCTTAGGCTCAGTCTTTGACTCTTGTATAAGTACCTTAAATAGTGTGACCTTAACTTTGCTTAACTGCTTTGACTAGAGTGTCTTTATGAGTCCAATCCTGAGTGAGTTATATGCCATGTGTGTGTGTGTGTGAGATTTGTGTGTTATTCTGTGCACTGCATTTGATGCCTAGAACTTGCCCCGTGTGTTTGCAAAGCGAAATAGTAGTTTGTTCAATCTTGGAAGTGATATAGGCGTTTCTTTGTTGAGCCATATATATATTTTACCCGCTTGATATTATGTATCGTAGTTAACTCCTTTGAGCCTGTAATCTTGTTACTTCGGCAATCACATTACAAGCCTTACCCCTTTGTTTGAATTAACCATCTATTTGAACCTTTTAAAACCTCTCATGGGCATTTGAATTGTAATGAACTTTGTAAAAGTTAAAGTGGGGGGGGGGGGTGGTAGATTTGGCTTTTGAGTGGAGCTAATGAAATAAGGAGAAAGGTGCACTGTTTTGACAAAAAAAAAAAAATAAGAGCCACTTGAATTCGAAAAAAAAATAGTTGTATTGTTGTGAAAAAAAAATATTACTTGCTAAGTGGTGACTATTGATATAATTGTGCTTAAAGAAGTATGGAGTTAATATATATTGATGCAAAGGTGGAGTTATGGTTTGACATAAGTTTGGGCTTGAATGTTAAAGTATATATATTAAAGTGCTTAGGGAGGTGTAGTCACTCTTATATCTAAATGTATCCTACCCGTCCCGCAGCCTACATTACAACCAAATAAAGTCCTACTTGATCCTAGACTGAATAAGCTCGATTAGTAGAGTGGTACACCACGGGTAAGCCTATGGTGCATCTTTTGTGGCATATGAATGTTATTTCTGAGAGTGAGTGAATTCTTTCTATCTTGAGTTCCTAATTGTTCTTAACTTTTATTGTGTGTGGAACTACTCTCTTTTGTTATGTGAGGGCACTTGATTCATGAAGGAAATGTAATGTCAGTGACCTCTATGTTAGAGTAAGTGGGTGAATTGTGAATAATGCGTGGTACTTGTAAGTCAAATCTAGAGGTGAAGATGTTATGCTTTTGTGCTTAGTCTATTTTAAGTAATCTTGGTGTGATGAGTTAGGAGAATTGTTTAAAAAGGTCGTGTCTATACAAAGTGTAGTTTGATTGCTCAAGGACGAGCAATTGTTTAAGTGTGGGGTGTTGATGATCGGCTATAATTGCGTATTTTATTCGCTTATTACACTCAAATGTACTGCACTTTAATTGAGTTTGAGCTTTAATCACTAGTGTTTTGCACTAATTGTGTATTTTATGCCTTGTAGGAGTAATTTCGAGCTATGTAGATATTATGGAATGAATTCAAGTGATTTGTTGTTTTGAAGTCTGAGTAAAAGCCCAAGGAACCAAACCGGGATCGTGTTCGGGGATCAATGGATGATAGTTAAGAACAAAACGGAGTATCGAGCGGGCATACGACGCATTGTCTAGTAAAATGCACATAACTTTTTGCTCAGACCTCTGTTTGGGCTCCACAATATATCGTTGGAAAGTTATTTGAAAGGGACACAACTTTCATGTTTTGCATTTTTACGAATTTCCACTACCACGGATCATGGTGCGGCACATAGTGCGCCGCGCCTGGGAAACATTCCTGCAGCATCTCAGAATCAGCTCTCTGAACTTCCCCACAAGCACACCGCGTGGCGCGTAGCCCCATGCGGCACGCCTGTGAAAATTTTACCTATTTCGCGCAGGAAATGGTGTTTCATCTAGGCCCGACCCTATTTGGTATAAATACATGTAAAAATGTTTTTTTGGGGAGAAGAGGACATACTTTTGACATAATTTAGACCTAAGGAGCCGTCGTGGAGACCGGAGATTCGACCTAAGGAGGCAAGCACACACTAGGAGCAAGGCGGAGAATTCTTCTATGAGTTTTTCACTTCCTTCTTCCTATTTTCATTATTGGTTATGAATTCTAGTATTGTAGTTATGCATACTATTATGAATAGCTAATTTGTTATCTAGGGTATTGATGGAACCTTTTGGAGGATGATTTTCCTGTTACATTAATATAGATTTGTAATAGTATTTTCTCTATTTGTTCAACTACGTTATTATTGTGGTTGGTTGAAGAGCTCTCAATTAACTATGCCTATTTAGTGTGTATTACTCGGTAGAGAGTGCATATTTAGGTAGTTGTTGAGCAATATCACTCCTAACGTATATGAGGGATCAATACGGAGGGTTTAAATGTGGGATTAAGGATTACGAAACCTTGGTGCGATCCGAGTGAGCCGTACTTAATGCCATCTAGCGTAATTTGGGAGAATATGTCTAGTAAGTTGTGGTAATTACTCGGGAGAGAGTTACAACAATCAGAGTGCTCATGATCGGTAGAGAAGACTTAGGCAAATTTATAGAAAACGTAGCGGAAAGGATTCCGACAATAGGGGAAATCATAACTCTAGACCTCCTTAATCTTTTCTCCAACCCTTAGCATCCCTAGTTGTTAATCTACTAATTTAATTTTTTAGTTAATTAGATACAAGAATCTTAATATTTATAACATAGGAATTGTTCGAGCTTGTCTTCTTAGCAATATTGAACAGTTGTAGCTAAGCCTTAGTTATTTGTGGAGTTCGACTCCGCACTTGTAAACCAGATTATATTTGCAGCGACCGCTTAGTCCTTTTTATAAGGAATAGTTGGGCGCAATCAGTTTCCTTGAGCTAAGGGTCAATTCAAAACAACATCTCTACCTTCATAAGATAGAGATAAGGTTTGCGAACACACTACCCTCCCTAAACTAGCATTTGCGAGTTACTTGGATATGTTATTATCAACGATGTTGCAAGTGATGGAGGCAGTGGCGGAGCCACATTGAACCAAGGCGTATCAAGCGACACCCCTTCACCAGAAAATTATACTATATTGCTAGATAATTTTTTTTATGTTTATTTATTATACATTGACTCTCCTTAATTTTTTGATGTATCTTATTATTTATATTTTGACACCCCTCGATGAAAATTCTGGCTCCGCCACTGGATGGAGGTCGGAGATTTCAAGGGTACAAAGATTGATTAAATAGAGAGGAAAGCAAATCAGGGCACAAAAGTTGCAAGGTTTAATTAATATTGAGGTTGTATGATCCTGGTGGAATTCGGGAAGAGCGCGGGGCAGGCAGGTTTGGAGTGGCTCACTGGGTTGTTTAATGTTATTTTTAAGACAAAGGGGATGCCCGAAGAATGAAGGTGGAGTATGGTGGTTCCGCTTTACAAGAACAAGGGTGATATCCAAAATTACAATAATTATAGGCGTATCAAGTTGTTGAGTCACACTATGAAAGTTTGGAAGAGGGTGGCGGAGGACAGGGTGAGGAGGTGCGTGTCTATTTTCGAGAATCAGTTTGGATTCATGCCGGGACGTTCGACTACGGAAGCGATTCATCTGGTAAGGAGATTAGTGGAGTAGTACAGGGAGAGGAAGAAGGATTTGCATATGGTGTTTATTGACCTTGAGAAAGCATACGCTAAAGTTCCGAGGGAGGTCCCGTGGAGGTGTTTGGAGGTTAGAGGTGTTTCGGTTGCGTACATTACTGTGATTAAGGATATGTATTGAATTTTTAAGCGTCAACACCACACAAGAGGGGGGGGGGGTGATTTGTGTGGTACTCAATTTTCGCATAGAAGAACCTGGTTCTTCTAGGTGTTCTAACTACTGCTATTTGCAGAATAATAAATACATAAAATAAAGAACACAAAGATTTTACGTGGAAAACACCAGGCCCAAAAGGTGAAAAAACCACGACCTACTACTCAGTAGGATTTTCCCAAACTTCCACTAAAATCATCGAGCCAAAACAGCATTTACAAAACACTTTGTAAACCTAAGGATTAACTCTAATCTCATTGTGGCACACAACCTCAACTGTTGCGACAACTTCAAGTTAACTCTAACTTGAACAGTTTAGGTACCTAGTACAATTGCTTCTATGAAAGCTGAAAGGTACAATATAAAATCACCTACTATAATTGAACTAGAATAAAGGATAGACACTAGGAACTGGTTCTTCTATATCGTTCAAGTAGCTTCAGGATTGCACATTCGAATCACACATAAATTGCTTGCAAAATTCGCCTTGCTTTTTTGCTCTCAATTTAAGTTTAACTTCTGCTTGTGTGCATTACTTGTAAAAGAAAACAACACTAACATTTAATAGGTTAGTGATTAGAGTTTGACTGGGATTCAATTGCTGCTCTTCTATCGTAGAAGAGTTCATGATGATCTCAAACTCTAACACTATCTTTATCCTAGATTGTGTTCTCTATATGTAAGGAGTCTCTCTCTCCTTATCCAATATGCAATCTTTTCGATCAGATCAGGAGATATTGCTGCTCGATCAATTTGACTTATCTCCTTCACGTGCATCTCACATGTTCATATAGATCATGACTGTGCTTCACAAGATGGACCTGGTCCATGTCTGAGTTCTTTTGTCAATCTTCAAAACTTCACCTGTTCTTGGGCCAACAAATTCCCCCTTTTTGATAATGACAAACTCTGTGCTTTTTACTTATTTGGAACCTATAAGAACTCAGCTTAACCATCAATACCAAATTTAGAGAATTCACTTATCATCAAGAACCAGGTTAATTAGGTTATAAATATCACTTATTCAAAATGTGTAAAGTACAATATCTCTTCCCCTTTTTGGCATCATCAAGAAGTTGCATACAATGTGTGAGTCCCAGTTATTAATAAGTACTCATGGCCACTGGGGCAACTGCAAGTGCAATCATGGGTAAATCATCATTAATCCAGCTAACATATTTAACTATCAAGGCAAAATAAACATTGAACAAGAGCAAAAGGCAGTAGATGTCATTGATAGAGATATGTTGCCTCCACAATCCACAAAAAGAAAGAAAAACATTCAAACCATGAGAAAAAAATAGAAAAATCCCTAATCTGGGTCACTGAAAAGACTGGACAGGTTTAGAAGACAAAAGCTGGGATTCCTAAGGCTTGGAAGAGCTAGAGGGTTGACTTTGGGATTGGAGAAGTTGCAGCATATTATGAAGAATTCCATCATTCTTCTCCTTTTCTTTGGTAACCTCAGTTCTGAGAGCATCCCTCTCAGATTCCACCTCTACTACACGGGCCTTGAGCCTAGCTATCTCAGCATCCTTGGCTGCACATTCCTGAACTTGAGTCCTGACTTTGCTATTGATAGGAGTCTTCTGGGATGAACCAGGTTCATTTGGTATGGCATTGACCAAATAGTCACAAGCAATCAGAGTATTAATGCCAAAATGATCCTTGCTTGATGTCATTTCCCACTTCTTCAGAGGCACATTGAACCTATCCAGAACCATGGTCAGAATAAAGCCATAGGGGGTAGCATGTGCTTTGGAGCCCTTGATGACCCTGTCCAGCAGCTTGATGATTAAGGCAGGCCATTAATTTGCCTTCCACTATCCAGACACACCATAAGAGTGTCGATACCCTATTTTTCTCGTGAAATCGGGTTTATGACATTTGGGCGGACAACTCGTTTCCTTTTGGGAATTGGGTTTGGATTGAAGAGTCGCCACCTAATGATTAAGTGCATTAGGGCACTAAGAAGAACTTTTATTTAGAAAACCAGAGATTGGGTAAGGGCTTGAAATTATCCCGAGGGGAAGGTGTTAGGAACCCCTCGGGATCCACTAGTGTGGTTCCCGACCATACTATTGTCGTGACTTTAAGTGCAAACAACAAATAGACAAATAAGAGTTACAAATATGAGGGGGTTTCCACATAATTGTTGTGAATGATTACAGTTAAACGAAGTTGGAGAAGTTGAAATTCGAGGGAAGAAGCAGTTTTAGAGATTTTGAATAAACGAGTAAAAAAGGGGAAATTTTCACATAGTTGTTACAAATTAAAAGTAATTAAAAGCTGAAGTCTGAGAAAAGCGCTTGAAATTCTGAAATAAAGTAAACAAATAAGGGAGGGGTCATAGGTTTATACATAATATGGATCACCCCACACAACACCCGGTAACCATTTATACACGTGGTGTTATCGCGTGGTCATCATATCCATATCTACCCTTTCCCACCCCATTAAGGTATTAAACGCGGAATGGTCTCGTTTTACTTATTGCATGCTATTACCCGTCCCCAAATCCTATCAGCCCCGGAGGCATTTGGGACTACTAGTCCTAAAGGGAAGGGAGATTTGGCTTTTGTGGTTTAAAAGGATAAAATTCTAAGGCGACAATCAAAACACGTAGAGCAGATATGGGGAAACACATAACATTAAAAGGCTCAAACATGCCTCCTCAACTTAAAGACATATTGTTTAGCATGTCTTGCACATACTGGTTATGGTCTTAATTAAACTTAAAGGAAACATGAGGCAGACTGATTTATTACATATTTCAGATATGAAACCCGAATCAGACCTGCCTGCTGGTTGGAATTTGACGAAGTCTGATTCCATTAACTTATTCACCTTATGGCTTGCCTAGGTAAAACCTATAGGCATGATATTTAACAATGCAGGAGTGTACTAATTTTTAAAGAAGAAGACTTGTTGGTTACAAAAGCATAAGTTCTGTGGATATTAAGCAATGCTATTTACTGATTTTAGACTTATAGGCAAAATAGACGATTCAGACTTAGTTGATAGCTCCTATAGGCATGCTTTCTAGATACTAAATAATTTTAAAACGTTTACAGTCGAAATAAAAGTGCAGAAGTCCTATAGGCATGGTGTCTAGTAGGGGTGTTCATGGTTCGGTTTGGATCTGTTTTTCCCTAAAAAGAAACCAAACCAAATAAGTCGGTTTTTCAAATATTAGAACCAAACCAAACCAATTAAGTCGGTTTTTATCGATTCGGTTTATGTCGGTTTTTCGGTTTTTTTGGTTATTTGTCTGTTTTCTCTTTAATATAAGACATACACTTCCAAACACATATTCCGGAGACCACATTTTCAACGCAACACTATCAAATCAATTGCCCTTTGAGAAATCTATTATTTACCAAGATATATTGATGATAATTGAATCAAATAACAATACAACAACAACAATAACAAATAGTGATGAATAATTTAAGGACTCAATTAAAAATATATTATTTTTAACACGAAATGGATTCTTACACTTAACAAAAGAAAGCTACCAATCAAACTAGAATGTAAAGGTAAAGAACTATACTAAAAGTGCAAACTATTAACATTTATTATTAAATTTTTGATACTTTATATAAAAATATACATACATACATATATATATATATATATATATATGTGTGTGTGTGTGTGTGTGTGTGTGTGTGTGTGTAATAACAAATTTGAAATAGCTACTCCTATAGTCGGTTTGGTTCGGATTTTTTCTGATTAAAACCAAAACCAAACCAATTTTGATCGGTTTTAAAAATTCAAACCCAAAACCAAACCAAAAAGTATCGGTTTTTTTTGGTTGGTTTGGTTTGGTTTTCGGATTGGTTCGATTTTTCGGGTTTTTAAGAACACCCCTAGTGTCTAGAATGCTGTTTGTTATTCAAACCTATAAATATGTTTGCCTAGTGATAGATGCATATGCAGAATTCAGGAAGTCCTATAGCCATGTTATCTATGTGATATGCAGAAATGCGAAAACCTACAGACATGGTTTCTATATGAAAGGCAGAAAGCTATAGACATGGTTCTTATAAAATGCAGAAGTGTACAAACTTATAGGCATGGTTTCTATATGAAAATGCAGAACCTATAAACATGATTTCTATATGAAATGCAGAACTGAAAGCAGGACATGATTGTAGAAGTGTATTAAGTTCCTATGAACATGATATCTACCCCTTTTGCATGCATGATGTACCCTCCCCTTTTCACTAAAAGCCCCAATAGTTATTACAAGATTATTACAGCCCAGAATTGAATAGGAAAAAAAAAGTAAAAATTACATCAGAAAAACTAGAAAAATTCCAACCAAGGAGAGTCTGATTCAGTCTTCTATCTAAAACATGAAGTAAACCAACCCCAAAGATCAGATTTCCAAAGCCTTTCTCTTATTTGGAATGTATCAGAGTTCCCTAAGAGTCTCAAGTGGACTCCGAGCAGTGCTTACACCCAAATATATTGCAGAATTAAATTATAGTGCAGTGTGGAAGGGCCAGTCCTCAAATGTCCAAGTTCAGAGGGAACTCAAGGTCCCAAAGCAAGGCTCATAGGAGGGGGGCAGAACTTAGAAGCTAGGAGAGATTGTGAGTGCAATAGAGGGGATTCTGGGGAAAGCCAAGATAGGCTGGTGGTCATACCCAGCAATTGGAGGTGCTGGCATACCCCGACCAGCCTGTTTAGACACATTGTTTGGGAGTTAGGATCCCTTAAAAGATCTAGTTCAGACATGAGCAGCAATTTGGATATTGTCATGTTCTGAACTTTAACTCAAACATATAGAGGGGAATAGGGGTATAGGGATTCACAGCAGAAACAGATGCAAAGAGGACATCATACATATTTAACACTGAGCATAGATAGCAAAGTAGACAGGATGTAGAAGCTGTAAAATAAACACATTGGGATGAGGCTGAAAACTAAATTAGAACATACCAGTTTTAGGGAAACAAGAGAAAGAAAGCAGTAGTCTTGTAAAGCCAAATTGCAAGTAAATAGTCAGGATGCTATGATTAGAAAACTCTGCTACTTGAGTGGTGTAAAGTATTAAATTGAAAAGCTGTGTAATTTAAAGTGTCTGAAAAGTGTCGAATTCAAGGTGTGTGAAAGTATTGAATTGAGAGTTGTTTGATCGTGTTCTCACTCTATTTTATGTGTTAAAGAAGGCCATGTGTTTATAGTGTAGAAAGCAAGCAGAAATAGGTAAGAAAATAGTTTGGAAATCAATTTCACAAGGTTTTCCTTTAATTAAGGGATTCTGATTTCAAACGGGTAAAAATAATTAAGGAAAGTAATTGAATAAACACTTTGTGTATAGCATGCAATTGAGGGCAAATACATAAAGGTTATTTAAGGACAGGGTTTTGACAATACACGGTTTGTGCAAATAAGGCAAGGGAATCAATTAACAACCAGTAAATCACAAAGTCAGAAATTTGGTATGAATGAACCAAGTGAGAAAAGAGGAAGAAGGGTTTTACATGTATAGAGTCACATAGGAAATCAGTGAAAGATGGAAAGAAATCAATTAAGCTATATTCAGAAGAAAATTTACACTAATTGCAAATTTGAAAACCATTTAAAGGAAAATTCATCGTATATAAGGAGCATGTGAGCATGAAAGAAGGTTGTCGTGTAAATCAGTAGAAAAGTCCAGTAACAGAGTTTAGAGGAGTTTATCAAAAAGTCAGAATCATATGAAACTCCGAAATTGACCTAAAAGAGTTGGGGGGTTTTGAAATAAGAAATCTAATTCAGGCAAATCACAAAGAGAGAGCAAGCAATTGGATCAAAACATGCATAGAGGTTTCAGAAAAGAACTGAAGCTTCTACCATGCTTCCTCTAACAATAGAACTCATGAGAAACATGATGGCAAAGCAACATGCAATCACAGTAGAAGGATTCAAAGAACATAATGGCAAATACTGATAAGAACAGAAGAAGCATGCTTAAAAGGATCTTTCAGGAGATCTTTAACAGGGCTCAGTAGCAGGCAAACAAGGAAACTTAAAACTTAGTAGGAAAATGCAGTAAAAGAACACCGGAAAAGTATAGCAGACAAGCATATAGGAAAACACAGTAAGATAAACACATAAGAACATGATAAAAATACAGTAGAGAAGTCTACGATACCATAGTATAGGAAAACACGGTGTGACAAACACATAAAAGATGATACAAGAACACAGTAGAGGCAAACACACGAATAACAAAGAAAAAATCATTAAAACACTTAACGTTTCAGAAAACCCTTAAATCGAAAAGAAGCGGTTTTGAAAGTGATTTTTGAAAGCAAAGCTAGGGAAATCGTTTGAAAACTCAAGTAGAGCATAGATACACAACAGATCTAAAAAGAATCGGAGAAAACCTCGAAGGGTTAGGGTTTCAGAAGAACCCTAGAATGATAAAGGCTTTAAAAGGTCATTGACCTGAGTCGGAGAGGTCGGAATCAGACTCAAACAACTATAGCACGCCGGAGCAAGGCCGGAGATGACCGGAGAACCTTGAATCGACAAAGGTCTAAGTGAAGACCTTCGAGGTCTGGCCTCAAATCTTCAAGTATTGAGCACATAGGATCAATAGGAGGTGAGTACAAGGGCCTCACAACCTGGGAAGCCATTGATTCTTGTGAGTTTCAAGGTGGGAGATGATGAGAGTTCAGGGAAGGTTCGAGAGTGTTTGAGAGACGAAGGGATTCAAAGGCGGCGTCTCAGATGAAATGGCTTAGGGTTGGGGGGTTTGGGAAATTAAACAGGCAAGGGGAAATCGTGACCGTTTATCATTTTGATCAACGGCGTGGATCAAAGGGGAGCCGGGCGGGTAAAAATAAACGGGTCAGGGGGTCGGGTAATTTAGGATGGGCCGGTCCAATTGAGATTAAATTGGGGTTAAATGAGGGGTCCATTTGGGCTAAAATTAAAATGAAATAGGGCTAGATTTTAAATAGCCATTTTTTCCCTTTTTATTTTATAAAAATAGTAAAATGATTTCTGAATATAAATTAAAGGTGTTAAGTTAGTTAATAGTATATAAATACTAGATTAAAAATACTGGAATCAAATTTGTAATTGTAAACGCAATTAATTCTTAAAATAGGCTAATATTGCAATTAAGTGCAATTAGCTTTAAAAATACCAAATCAATTTATAAAAATGTGCAAAAATTACCTTAGCTATATTTTGGTGTAAATATGAGAATACAATAACTGAATCACCAAAAATGATAATTTTGGGAATAATTATTGGTTTTGTACTGTTAAAATATGGCAATAAATTGGTTTAAAAATCTTTTCAAATTTGGATATATATATATATACTGTTTTGAAAGTATTTTGCATATAAAAATATACAGGGAAAAATTGGGTATCAACAAAGAGCTAAATCCATGTAATTAGCAAAGTGCCTTCTCTCCTGTTTGGGCAATAAACACTTATTGACAAATTCAAACAAGACCTTGTGCTCAGGCCTCATTTCACTTTTCTGCACAGTCCTGGCTTCATTCACATCTTCAGAATCACAAAACCTCCTGGTTATTGCAAGAGCATTAGGGAGGGAGTCCAAGCAAGGCCACCTTTGCCTTGTATAATCATCAAACCCTTGAGAGGGTATATCAAGGATTTCACCCAGTTTTTCTGCATCAAAGGACACTTGAACTCCTTTGACCAGGTTGCTAACCTTACCATCCTGAACCTCTGCATTCGCCATAAACTCAATTATTTCGTTTCTGGCTAGCCTACCATCCATTTGAAGGACCATGTCCTTCCATCCCTAAGCATCTAAAGCATCCACCAATCTTATCTTTCCTGGTTCCACCAGCTCTTTCAGTAGTCTACCTTTCAGAATTTTTCTTTTGCCAAACATGGCAAACTTGTCTTGTTCACCAGACTCATCTTCTTCTTCTTCACTCCATTCCTCTTCTTCAGAAATTTTTGCTTGTTTGTTTTTCACCGCAAACCTTGTCCTCTTGGCTAGTGAAGGTTCAGCATCCTCAGACACAGTGGACGACTTCTTGGAAGAAGTCTTGAGCTTTTTGGGCTTGGGGTTCTGAACCTTCACTTGTTGAACTGCCTCCTGATGGACATGTTCCATCTCCTCAACCTCCAGAGATGTACCCCTTACTTGATGGACTAGTTCCATCTCCTCATCTTCAGCAGCCTCTGAGGACTCTACAACCTTCCCTTTTCCTTTATCCATTCTTTTCTTCTTACTTTCAGCTAAAGCCCTTTGTAGATCAGACTCACTCTGTTGCACCCTGCTTCTTGTGGCTCTTCCCTTTGGTAAGGAAGTGGTAGTAATTGTTGGAGAGGCAGCCTTTCTTTTCTTGGTATTCTTTGCAGTACTGGAAATCTTAGGGGTTGGGGTCCTTCTTTTCTTGGGGTCGTAACAAGCACCTACTTTTTTCAGAAGGTCTTCTAATGTTTCCTCAATAGATGAACCAGGTTCATCTACATGTGAACTTAAATTGACCAACTCTTCAGCAGCCTCCCCTGATCCACTCCCCCCTGTATTTTTGCTACTTTCTTTTACAACGTCATCTTCAGCCCCACAAATAGCTGGTCTAACCATCTCAAAGGTGGGTGAAGAATCAGCCACTTCTATCCCTTTTCCCCTCACATCACTGCTTACACCCCCACTCTCCTTTTCTTTTTCACTTTTATTTTTACCTCCTCTCCTTCTCGACTCAGGCATTTCCACATTCATAACAGACCCAACCAGAACAAACCTATTATCCAAATTTTCAACCAAAACGGAGTGTACCTCAGAAGGGGAATTTTGAACCTTCTCAGAATCAGAAGACCCAGTTTCTTCTCCCATACTTGCAAATTTGAAGGAGTCGTCTAATTTTTCAGAGTCTTGGCTTGGCTACCCTTTAATTGTGCATTCAGTTTCTTTGAAAGTGCACCAGAAGCCATTTTGCGAGCAAGCATCTTTACTCGCCTTTTCTTAGGTTGGGGGGTAGTGCTGGGTTGAGGAGGTGTGGATGACTTAGAAGGGGTAGGTTGTGGAGGAGTTCCAGGATTGTCTTGGGGGTTTGACATTATCACTAATTTCCGGGAGAGTAGATGAATTAGATTTTTAGAGAAGAAAAGGGTAAGTGAAAGAGGAATTTTTTATGGTTTAGAATTATGGAGTTGGCAGAGGGAGTGATGTGTATTTAAAGAGAAATACACATTTAATGGGTAACGATAGCTTTTAGCAGTGGTCAATTAGAGGTCTGATCAACCTGAAATTTCAGGTTTGAATGATCGTTTTATCTTCTCTAGATTTTAGGAAAGTTTTCCAGTTTAGAGTTCTAGGCAGACGGAACTGGTTCAAAGCTAATCGGATAGAATTTTCTAGGAATTGAACAATTGTAGGACTTCTGCTCATGATTTAAACATTTATATTTCTAATTGTACAGAGTATAGAAAACATACCTTAGCTTTCAGATGAACCCCTACTGATGAACCAGGTTCTTCATTTAGAATTGTCTTGAACATACCTCAAATTACCATAATAGAGAAGATTTTGTAAGAGATCAGTAAGTCATATTAACACATGTCACAGGAGTATACTAATTAAAGTATGAAGCTGAGTAAGAATTAATCTAGATATTTACACAAGTTCAGATTCCCTAGCCAATTGTTTTTTTCATATTTTTTTTTCATACTGCATTCTGAGCTGGACCTACTAGGTGATATTAATCATCCCTAATTCCAACATGTTCCTTTCAAAGTTTTCTCTACTCAGTGCTTTAGTGAAGATGCCAGCAATTTGTTTATCAGTAGCACAAAATTCTATGGAGATCAGTCCTTTCTCATAGTTATCTCTTAAGAAGTGGTGTCTAACATCTATGTGCTTAGTCCTCTTATGATGAACAGGGTTCTTTGTCATACTTATTGCACTAGTGTTATCACAGAATATAGGAATGCAACCAACTTCAATACCAAAATCTATCAGGTGCTGTTTGATCCACAACAATTGAGCACAACAAGAGGCAGCAGCAATATATTCAGCCTCAACAGTGGATAAGGCCACTGAATTTTGCTTTTTAGTAGCCCATGATACCAGACATGAACCAAGAAAATGAGTCATACCTGAGGTGCTCTTCCTATCCACAAGGAAACCTGCATAATCTACATCAGCATACCCTACTAGATTGAAATTACTACCTTTAGGGTACCAAAGACACAGATCATTAGTGCCTTTCAAATATCTCAGTATCCTCTTGACAGCATTCAAGTGAGACTCTTTTGGATTAGCCTGGAAGCGAGCACAAAGCCCTACACTGAAAACTATGTCAGGTCTGTTGGCAGTAAGATACAAAAGAGAACCAATCATACCCCTATACAACTTTTGATCAACAGATGAATTAGGTTCATCTATGTCTAATTTAGTGGCAGTTGCAATGGGGGTGTCTATTTCCTTTGATTCATCCATATTAAACTTTCTGATCAGCTCCTTTGGATATTTCTGTTGATGGATCATGGTGCCATTTGGGCTTTATTTGATTTGTAAGCCTAAGAAAAAGTTAAGCTCACCCATCATACTCATTTCAAACTCACTCCCCATTAATTTGGCAAAATCCTTACTTAGTTTGTCAGTGGTGGCCCCAAAGATTATGTCATCAACATATATTTGTACCACTAGAAGATCCTTACCTTTTTCCCTCAAGAATAAAGTACTGTCAATTTTACCTCTTTTGTATCCATGTTCAAGCAGGAACTTGAACAATCGTTCATACCATGCTCTGGGAGCCTGCTTGAGTCCATAGAGAGCCTTGTCTAATTTGTACACGTGCTCAGGATATTCCTTGCTTTCAAACCCTGGAGGTTGTTTCACAAACACTTCTTCTTTTAGGTAGCCATTCAGGAAGGCACTTTTGACATCCATCTGATGAAGAGTGAATTCCATGTGTGTTGCAAAGGCTATGAGGAGTCTTATTGCTTCTAGCCTTGCAACTGGAGAAAAAGTCTCATCATAATCTATACCCTCCTCTTGGATGTAACCTTGGACCACCAGTCTTGCCTTGTTTCTTGTAACTGTTCCATCTTCATCAAGTTTGTTTCTGAAGACCCATTTTGTGCCAATGACTGATCTGTCCTTGGGTCTTGGTACTAGATGCAAAACTTGACTTCTCTCGAACTGATTGAGTTCATCTTGCATTGCATTTACCCAATCTGCATCCTGCAAAGCCTCAACAACATTTTTAGGTTCAATAAGAGATAGGAAAGCATCAAAAGCACACAAATTCTTTAATTGTGATCTAGTTTTGACTCTCGAGGTTGGATCAGCAAGTATGTTCTCAATAGGATGAGAACTTTGATACTTGTGAGATTTCACAACCAACTGATTTTTGCTAGATGCTTCTCCCGTGTTCTGTTGCTGAGGAACAGGGTCATGAAAAGGTTCCTTTAAGAGATGGTTTCGGTTCCTATTTGATCATTTCCTCCTGTCAGGATGCCCTAGATGGAAGAACCTGTTTCATCACATGTTCCTTCTTTTGGTGCCACTTTAACTTGTGTTGAGACTTCAGTCAAATCTTTTACCAGCCCAATAGCCTCATCTTCATGTTCCTGTCTCTTAGAAAGAATGTTAGTTTCACCAAACACTACATGAACACTTTCTTCTACACACAAAGTTCTTTTATTAAACACTTTATATGCTTTGCTATGTGAAGAATATCCCAAGATACTCCCTCATCACTTCCGGGGTCAAACTTACCTAGGAATCCATTGTTGTACACAAACACTTGCATCCAGATGCCCTAAGATGGGATATATTTGGCTTTCTCCCTTTAAGTAATTCATCGGGAGTCTTCTCTACAAGAGGTCTAGTCATGCACCTATTAATGATGTAGCATGCAGTGTTTACAGCCTCTGCCCAAAAACTATGAGGCAGTTTACTAGAAAGAAGCATTGTCCTAGCCATATCTTCAAGAGTTCTGTTCTTTCTTTCAACTACTCCATTTTGTTGAGGAGTCCAAGGTGCGGAGAAGTTATGATCTATACCATGCTCATCACAAAATTCAGCAAACTTAGCATTTTCAAATTTAGTTCCATGATCAGACCTAATGGATGCAAGTTGATTACCTAGTTGTTTATGAGTCTTTCTAACAAAAGCAGTAAACATGTCAAATTTTTCATCTTTAGATGTTAAGAATAGTACCTAGGTAAACCTAGAGTAATCATCAACAAGTACCATCACATATTTCTTACCACCTCTGCTCAATGTTCTCATTGGACCACAAAGATCTATATGAACCAGTTCCAACGTCATGGTTGTGCTTACTATTTTCTTGCTTTTAAAAGATGATCTTACCTGCTTCCTCCTTGCACAGGACTCACAAACTTTGTCTTCCTTGAACTTGATGTTAGGTAGCCCTATCACCAAGTCCTTGGAGACTAATTTGTTGAGTTGATTCAGACTTGCATGACCAAGTCTTTTGTGCCACAGGAGGGGATCATTATCCAACACACTTAAGCAAGTGAGTTCATTTTCTGAAAGAGTAGACAAATCTACAATGTAAATATTGTTAACTCTTTTTCCCTGCAAAACAATCCTTTCAGTGGTAAGGTTAATCACAAAGCATTTGGTGGAGGTAAATGCTACAAGGTTACCTCTGTCACACAGTTGTGACACACTGATTAGGCTATTCTTCAAGCCATCTATCAAGTATACATTCTCAATGGAGTGAGAGTCTGTCTTACCTACCTTTCGAACCCCAATAATCTCACCTTTTTCCCATTTCCAAAGGAGACATTACCTCCTTTTAAGTCTTCAAGTGAAAGGAACTGGTTCTTGCTTCCAGTCATATGTTTTGAGCAGCCACTATCCATGTACCATATTTGGCTACTTCCCTTCACTTGGACCTGCAAAAGGAAATCAGGGGTTAGTCTTAGCAACCCAAACTAGTTTGGGTCCCTTTCTATAGGCAAAGGGGTAAATCAAATTCCTTTTAGCCCACCCGGGCAACATATTTTTCTTTTGAACAAAGGCTTTGTTCTTTTGACTGGCCTTTTCTTTTGCATTACATTCATTTTTGTAATGACCAGTCTTGCCACAGTGTGTACAAATTTTGTTTTCAGGAAGAGTAAGGTACTTGCTTTTAGGGTCCGACTTAGATGCTTGAGTCCCATAGCCAAGTCCTCTTTTGTAGCTACTGTAATGTTCTTGTAGCCAGGAAAGTGCATAAGAAGCCTTATTCCATTTGTAAGTTCTGTCCAGTTCATGCTTTACCTTCCCTAGGTCTTCCTTTAAGATTCTTATCTGCTCATCCTTTCTGTACAACTCATCCTTCATTTTTCCTAAGTTTTCTTCTAAGGTAAGATGTGTGTGATCAGCTTTCTTCTTACCTTTTCCTAATTCCAGTTTTAAATTCTCAGACCTAAGCTCTAGGACACTGGTTTCAAGTTCAAGAACCTGGTTCTTCAACTCAGCATTTTTACTGTCACTCTCATTTGGCCTAGATTCTAGATTTTTACACTTGGCTTTTAAGATCACACACTCCTTAGACAGGTCTTCTTTTTCATTGTTAATTATCTCAGACTCATCAATGAAATCTAACAATAGTTCAGACAACCTTTGTTTAGACAGAAATTTAATTTTGTTTTTGAGATGAAGGACATTTACCTCTTGTTTATCATCTGATTCTCTGATGGCCATAAGTGCTTGTTCATCTCCAGCTTCATCTTCTGACTCCTCATATGATGTTTCTCCCCAAGCAGTAACCATAGCCTTTGTTGATCCTTTGTTCCTTTTGGGTTGAACATGTTCCTTCGTTTAGCCCTTTCCTTCTTCTATTCAATTTCCCACTGAGGATAGTTCTTGATCATGTGATCAGTCTTGCCACATTTGTAATAACCCTCATTAGTTTGTTTCTCAGGAGCCCTTGGTTTTTTGAAGGTTTTACCTCTTGAAGAACCCTTTCCTCTCATTAGGTACTTTTTGAAATCCCGGGTAATCATGGCCATTTCATCATCTTCCAGATCTGCACCTTCAGCTATTCTGAGATCCATACTCCTCTACTTCTTTGGTGCATCCATTTTCATGGTTTGCCTTCTCAGTTCATAGGCAGTAAGGTTTCCAATAAGTTCCTCCAACTTGAGAGTAGCAATGTTCTTTGATTCCTGAATAGCAGTGATTTTGCTTTCCCAAGTTACTGGTAAGACCCTTGTCAATATCTTCTCAACCTTGTCTTCTTCAAGGATAATTCTCCCAGGAGATTTAAGTTCATTTGTTAGTGTTGTAAACCTTGTGTACATCTCCTGAATAGTTTCTCCTTCCTTCATAGTAAAGTTCTCATATTGATAATATAGCAGTGTGCCTCTTGATCTCTTTACTTGAGAAGTTCCCTCATGAGCCACTTGTAAAGTGTCCCATATCTCTTTGGCAGTGGTACAACTTTGAATCCTGATGTACTCGTCTGGACCCAGTCCACACACAAGCCATTTCTTGGCCTTGGCATTCTTCTCCCATTTCTTCAAGTCATTAGCAGTGCAGTCTTCTCCAATGATATGATCTCTCATCCTGGTTTTCCACCAAGAATAATACTGACTATTAAAGAGTGGATGCCTAGCAGTGGATTGCCCTTCCCAGTTTCCAGGTGGTGTACTCATCTTGATCTTTTCCAAAGGTGTTAACCTCTTCAAGGATAACCCGCTCTGATACCAATTGAAGTTTTAAGTGCCAACACCACACAAGAGGGGGGTGATTTGTGTGGTACTCAATTTTCGCAATAGAAGAACCTGGTTCTTCTAGGTGTTCCAACTACTGCTGTTTGCGGAATAATAAATACATAAAATAAAGAACACAGAGATTTTTACGTGGAAAACACCTGGCTCAAAAGGTGAAAAAACCACGACCTACTACTCAGTAGGATTTTCCCAAACTTCCACTAAAATCACTGAGCCAAAACAACATTTACAAAAACTCTTTGTAAACCTAAGGATTAGCTCTAATCCCGTTGTGGCACACAGCCTCAACTGTTGCGACAACTTCAAGTTAACTCTAACTTGAACACTTTAGGTACCTAATACAATTGCTTCTATGAAAGCTGAAAGGTACAATGTAAAATCACCTACTACAATTGAACTAGAATAAAGGATAGACACTAGGAACTGGTTCTTCTATCTCGTTCAAGTAGATTCAGGATTGCACATTCGAATCACACATAAATTGCTTGCAAAATCGCCTTGCTCTTTTGCTCTCAATTTAAGTTTAACTTCTGCTTGTGTGCATTACCTGTAAAAAGAAAACAACACTAACATTTAATAGGTTAGTGATCATAGTTTGACTGGGATTCAATTGTTGTTCTTCTATCGTAGAAGAGTTCATGATGATCTCAAACTCTAACACTATCTTTATCCTAGATTGTATTCTCTTTATGTAAGGAGTCTTTATCTCCTTATCCAATATGAAACCTTTTCGATAAGATCAGGAGATATTGCTGCTCGATCAATTTGAATTATCTCCTTTACGTGCATCTCACATGTTCATATAGATCATGACTATGCTTCACAAGATGGACCTGGTCCATGTCTGAGTTCTTTTGTCAATCTTCAAAACTTCACATGTTCTTGGGCCAACATGTATGATGATGCTAAGACTCGGGTGAGGACTGTGGGTGGTGACTCAGAGCATTTTCCTGTGGTGATGGGGTTGCACCAGGGATCGACTCTTAGCCTAATTTTATTTGCCTTGGCGATGGATGTAGTGTCGCGTCACATCCAAGGGGAGGTGCCTTGGTGCATGCTATTTGTCGATGATACAGTGTTGATTGATGAGACGCGTAGCGGAGATAACGCGAGGTTGGAGGTTTGGAGACAGACCTTGGAGTCTAAAGGTTTCAAATTGAGTAGAACCAAGACAGAATACTTGGAGTGCAAGTTCAGTGACGGGACCCATGATGCTGACGTAGAGGTTAAGCTTGATGCTCAAGTTATCCCCAAGAGAGCGAGTTTTAAGTATCTCGGATCTATTATCTAGGGTAACAGGGAGATTGACGAAGATGTCGCGCATCGCATTGGAGCAGGATGGATAAAGTGGAGGCTCGCTTTCGGTGTTTTGTGTGATAGGAATGTGTTGCTAAGACTTAAGGGTAAGTTTTATCGAGTGGTGGTTCGACCGGCTATGCTGTGTGGGGCTGAGTGTTGGCCAATCAAGAACTCCCACGTGCAGAAGATGAGAGTAGCAGAGATGAGGATGTTGAGATGGATTTGTGGGTGTACCAGGAGAGATATAAATAAGAATGAAACTATCCGGGATAGAGTGGGAGTAGCCTCCGTGGATGACAAGATGCGGGAGTCGAGGCTGAGATGGTTCGGACATGTTAAGAGAAGAAGCATTGATGCTCCTGTTAGGAGGTGTGAGAGGTTGGCCATGGAGAGTTTGAGAAGAGGTCGAGGTAGGCCTAAGAAGTATTGAGGAGAGGTGATTAGGCAGGACATGGCGCTGCTTCAGCTCACTGAGGACACGACCCTTGATAGGAGGGTGTGGAGGTCGAGGATTAAGGTAGAAGGTTAGTAGGTAGTTTATAGTTGTTCACCCATAGTCCTAGTAGCATGCATGTCCCTTCATATTCTTAGATTTTTATTACGTTATGTGGTTTTGTTCGCCTCAGGTATTGTATTCCCTGTTGCTATTATTTGGTACCACTTATCCTTTATCTCTCCCTTTTTCTTTTATCTTCCATCTTTCTTCCTTCCTTGCTTTCCTCTTCTTCTTCTTGCCCTTCCTGAGCCGAGGGTCTATTGGAAACAGCCTCTCTACCTGTATTAGGTAAAGGTAAGGTCTGTGTACAGACTACCTTCCCCAGACCCCACCTGCTGGGATCAAACTGGGTTTGTTGTTGTTGTTGTTGTTGTGATCTCACTTCAATTTAGGTTTAAATCAATATATCATCCTATGAATTTGTATGATGTTATCCTTATTATTTTGCACCCACTATATATTACTACCTCCGGTCCACAATAAATGACCATTTTACCTTTTTATTTGGTCCAAAATAAGTGTTCAAGAAGGAATTAATTTTATTTTTTTAAAATTTTGCCCTTATTTACATATTCCACCGTGTCAAGGTAATAATTAATTAATTAATTTAGTGAATGCATCTTTTTTCTCTACAAGTTCGTATTTCCTTAATGAGTGTGCCAAAGATAAAGTGGTTACTTATTGTGGACCGGAGGAAATACAAATCATCTTTTTTAATCAAGTTGTAACTTTCATATTAACTAAAAAACTCATTGGTAAAATTTTTACTCTATAGCACCAATTAAATAAAGTTGTTGCCATTATTGATATTTAGCAACACTATCATTATTGTTGGTAAAAACTTGTTACCAATTCTATATTTTTTTGCGGTGACTTATGCGACAAGAAACATAAGCTTGTGACGCTTTTGATCTTCTATTGTATCAAAGGAAAAAAAAATAGAATTATATATTCCAAATGGTCATTAAAACCAAAAATTAAAAATCGTATTAGAAGGCAAGAAGTGACATGTACAAACGAGTTACTTTCGCATGCAAGAAAAGCCGTCCAATGAAGCATAGACAAACTGAGAATAATAAATAGTAATTCCCAGTTAGTTTACGTGCAATTCTCCTTATTTATATGAACTAGTTAAAGTCATAGTCTTTGACTAAGAGCCAATTTTAAAGTAGTCGCACCTTCTACCATTGCCTAAATTGTTCAACTAAATGGAATACATTTTAATTAATATAAATCCAAAACAGCTAATAGTTCCCATTTCGCTGTGTCAATATGATATTAATTAAAGCACAAATGACAAATTCTTCCTCTGTTGTGGACACAGACATAACAATCTAATATTTTATTAAATTTTTTAATTCTTCATTTTCAAATTGCTTACACAACTAGCTAGTAGTATGATATCATTGGCACACTATTTGATTTCTTTATTTAGAAAAGACAGTCCACCACCAGAAGTCATGTTTAATTTAAAATGTTATCTCTAAATATTCATTAACAAGGGTTTGCAAATTGCATTAAATACTACTAACTAAAGAAAGCATGGATAAGCATCATCCTCATGTATGAAATGGAAAAAAAAGAAAAGATTAAGACAAGAAAGAATTATTCTGCAATTGGAGGGGCTATTACCACGTGTGCTTATCAATTTGAAGATCCCACTAGTTTTTGAATAGAAGCCCATTTTCTTATGGTGGTTGAATTTTTTCACCAGATAGTTTAAAATTCTTTGTTCATTGAGAAAATGGTCTTTTCCCACGTTGATTTCCTTGTAACACAATTCTCACGATTGGTTGTAAATATGGGCGGAGCTAGAGAGACCAAAGAGTGTTTATTCGAACATGTTAGCCAGAAAATTATAATATATATACAAAATTAATTCTTTTTTATTGTATGTAGTAGATGATGAACCCCTGATAAAAATTCCGCCACCGTCATCCATAATCATACTACTCCATACAAAACTTTGTCGAGGTGAACATTTTTATTCTAACATATATCCGAGTTTATCTTCTGTAGTCCTTATCTTCGAGTTTGAGCTTCACATACTTTTTTTCTTTTTCTTTTTTAAAACAAAATTATAAGATAATTTCATTATAAAGGTAAGAAAAATTCCAGTGTCATTGTAGGTAAATGACTTTGTACATACTTGTACTTGTAAAAACACAGCACTCAATCGAAAAATGGATTGGCAATCACATTAATTTGACGACTTAGCAGATTTCAAATGAGATAGTGGAAATTTTAGACGTATATAAAATTGATAGATGTCACTGATATAGTGATATTGCGATTTTGTCCAATTCTTTGAATGACTTTTTGATACCAATATAGCTTGACGGATTATTCATTTCTATTAGTTGGTCGATGACAATGAGACAATTTGGCCAATGGAACCTCTTCACTATTTTAGTCGAGACTCAACTATGATTTCAACCTTTACTACTATATAAATCGTAGTTGAGAGAGTCATCTTCAATATAAGAAGTCATATGATAAATGTATTGTCACTAGTGATCTCAATCTCTCAATAATGGATGCTCATAATTAAAGTAAAACCAGCCACAAGTAATGAGACATGATGAGTTCCATTTACATTGCTCCTTAATTATGCGATAAACAGCTATATATCCTTAAGTCAAATCGAGGATGGCCAACCCATCTTGATGAAATATATTTAACCATGTATAGGAAATGTTTTTTATAATGATTTCTCGTCTGACTAATTTGGGTTCGCACTTAAAAGTCTCAATGTGGATGTAAAGCGGTTTCAACCAAAAACGACATTATACCGGGGCTCAAACTCGAGACCTTTTGTTAAGAATGAAAAAATACTTAGCGTTCCATCACAACCTTTAGCGGTAACTGATATGTATAGAAAACCTTTACCAAGAGGGAATAATAATTTAAATCAGGGTAGATTGGGTGACTTTTTATTCAATTTTTTAAATATAATTGGCCTGTGTAGCCCTTGAATTGTTAGAAATTGAAGATGTCATAGTAAAATAAAATAATTTTTAAAATTATTATTAGTAATCTTAAAAATTCTATATGGCTGTTATGAAGGGATAATTTTACAAAGAGTATTCTGCTATAAATATATAGTTGTTAAGTTGTTATATATATATATATATATATATAAAGGGCAGGCCTGGAGGGAAAAATAAAACGATAGTTCTCAAAGAAAAGTATTTATTTTGCATTCGATATTTATATCAAACCAAATAATTTCATTATAAGAATCACAAATTAAAGTGAAAAAACACATCATGGTTAGGTAAAAAAAAAGGTTAATATGCAAAGTATTTATTTATATAGTGGTAACATAGCATGGCGAACCTGAAATTTCACTGGAAGTGTTCAAGTTTAATATTACGTAGAAAATTTAATATTTAACCTATACATGTAAAAAATTTCCCTCGTGAATGTACAATAAATTTAGGAGGGCAGTTGATAAATGTTACCAATAATCTCAAGACGTTTAACAGTATTAGTTGAGACTTTGTAATCTGAAAAAACGACCAAGACACCAAAGCCATTCAGCAAACATGGGCCAAACTCCACCATAATTTGGGGAAGATAAGCTTTAATATAAAATAAAATCTAAAATATTCCCTTGCACAGACTATTTGGAATGATTTTAATACGAGGGGACCATGTTTATGTGTCGCATTTTTAGTGATTAATCGGCTTCTCTATGGCCAACCATGACTTCGTCATATGGTCATGTTTCACCGACTATCACCAAATATTTATTAGGTAAATTTCGAGGTTAAGCATGGTTTACTAGTATTATTTAATCATATATTAATCTTATAATTTACTTTTGCTTAGTCTTTTGACCATTTAAAAAATAGATAGTATTAAGTCAGCAGATACAAAAAGATACTAGATGAGTTCTTTTTATCTGTCAAAATTTTAATGAAATTCGATAATTGCATGGTAAAAAGTAAAAGGAACTCGATTACTCGATAAATTATCAGAAGTACGTACAAACAAATATGATGTCAGTAAAAACAAAAAGGTACTAGGTGACTTCTTTTTATCTGCCCAAATTTTAATAAAGTTACTCGATAACTACAATGATAAAAAATATAACAGGTACTCAATAAATTACTCAAAGTACGTACAAACAGACATAAACATAATCGTTACTTATTTAATAAAACACAATAAGTACTATAGGTAAAAGGCTTAGATTAGCTACGTTGTTGGGGTCAACAAGGACATGTTATGAACAATGAAACAGGGGGAGGTTTTGTTTTGAATAAAGGGTTTTTATTATTTGAATAGAAAAATGTTAGCCCCACCGTCCTACCTTTATATCCTACATAATGAAGATTTTGGTAGGTATCTATACCATCAATTATCCTCTTAATCATAATTAGCAGTCTAGCTTTGCCCTTTAAATATGAACACTTCAAATATCAACTAGATTTATTCTAGTCAATTTTGCAATTAACCCCCTTAGATTCTCATTACAATTAACAATTGTCTAAAAGGAGATATATAATATAAACAAAAAGGGATTTGTAGAAAAATAGAAAAGTAAAATGTTCAACAAATAGGATAAATCTTATTTTAATACATGCTACATAACCAATAACTAGTGGGACAAATACAAAAGGAAAATTATCCCCATCTAGGTTTTTTTCCTTATTAATTCAAAAGCCATCATTAATTGGTGTTAAAAGTAAAATTATAAAGCTAAAATCCAACTAATTCAGACCTAACAAATAACACTATCAAATGAAATGTTGTTAATGGGGACAAAATGGTGAGTGGACCTCAGTACTATTGGGTCATGTTCCTAACATTTTTGCTTTTATCAAAACTTTTCTTATATTCACAGAATGGATAGTTACATTGCTGAGTATGGGTAGTCCAGGTTTGGCCTAAAATAAGCTAAAGAACAGTTGTGGAATCTTTCATAAGCTCCAAGCAGAAATTATTTGCTATTCATTCCTGTACCTTCATATAATAAAGCTAATCCCAATTTAAGAAATCACAACATGGCTTGTCCATGAGCATGAAATTATAAAAAGTTTAAATCTCCCATGTGTATAAAAAAAGAAAGGATCAATCCAGTGTTTATACCGAATCAATGTATATATAATATGTATTTGCACAGAGACGGACCTAGAATTTAAGGGCGGGTGGCACATGAGCGAATTGCTCAACCAATGACCCCATCAGATTTTTTATCTTAAGAGTTCCAGGTAAAATTTATAACCATTTTCAATATATATACACTTATATATTTAAAAAATTTATCGAAATTAACGAGGTCGATGACCTTTCTTCTCAAAGCATTGGTCCGCCCTGTGTTTGCAGTTGACTTCTTTCATTTAACTATGATTTATTAATATGCATTATGACTTTATTAAATTATTTAACCATAATTTGATGTGGTTTGATGTAAACATCATTATAATCACCACCAAAGGATGTGGTGGAGCGGATGGGGCTGCTCTTCCCTTAGCCAGAGGTTTCGGGTTCGAGCCCTGAGTATGGAAAAAATCCTTCGCAAGGAGAGCTTCCCCCGAATGGGACCTTACGCGGCGCGAATCCGAATATAGTCGGGCTCCAATGCGATACCGGACACTAAATGGAAAACCAAAAAAAAAAAAAAAATAGCTACCTCATCCTCTTAGAAAAAAGGAAAACATTTGGGCTGAAATTGAGAAAATGCAGAGTGCAGAGAGACAACTGGAGCAGTACTTTACTGTATCAAGGAAATTGTACCTTTCCTGCATAATAAAAACAATCAGGTTTCAGGAACCCTGGCCCAATTATTTCAGCTTTGAAATCTTGTACTAAGGTGGACTCATCACTCATTAATTTTTATCAAGGATTTTTGGTATTTACAGCCGAAACAAGATTTGATATTTAAATTTGATGAATTTTTAGGTTCTTAAAATTAAATTCGTTAAACTTTTAAAATTACATATTTATCAAATTTTTGGTAATCATACCCCCCTAGAAGATTCTTTCTTTTGGTTCCTACCTAGTGTTTAGTATGTACAGTGTCCCCATTGATCTGGATTTACGCCACGCCATGTAAAGCCCATTAATATGAAGATCGTATTCTATTAATAGAAGCTCTGTACCCCAATAATATGGTTGTTACATATTGTATTCTATTGTTATCAAAAATTGTGGTGGGACGGATATAATTTTTAGAGCTTCTAGATTCGAATCTTGAAAATAAACAATATCCTGGTAAGAAGCGTTTTTTTCATTTACAGCTTGTTTGGATGGTTGTATATTGGATTGTTACTTTGAATACGATATTTGTTTTGGTTGTTAATTAAATTTTATTGTATCGTATCGTTAATTCCGTCGTTATGTAACGACGAAATGTGACACTTTATGTAACGACAGATTTGGTGTGGTTGCGTCGTTATCTTGTCTTTTTCTCACATCTCCCCCTTTATTGTTATTAAATAATTTTATTTTATCATTTACCCTACCTTTTTATATAATAAATTTACCTCGTATCATAATTTTGCTTTATAATATTGCCAGTTCATTCTTCATATTGTCGGTGCGTGATATCATGAAACAACAGCAAACGATACAACCTATCCAAACATTGTATTTCAACAAACGACACAGTACAATACAATACGATATGACACGATACATTATGAAACGATACGTAACAACCATCCAAATAATAGGATTGAAAGAAAACTCATAATGATGCTCAAGACCATAACATGTGCAGTTTGCTCTGTACGCCACTCCACGATATAGGTTGAATGTTCCCCACAACACTTTGTTCACTGTTTTCTTCCCAAAGTATGCTTAGTTACAAAATAGTCCTTTAATTTGCCCCACACTGTTGCAGTATCAGGAATAAAATTGCCCCACATTTAACACATTTTGCAAATGACAAAGTTACTCTTGTTGATTCATAAGATTCTCTTCCCATATGCCCATACCCTCCCATTTTTTCCTCCCAAATAGCTATTGAAGAATTGATATAGTAGTTGGTATGAAAAAGAAATTGTTTAAAAATAGATGTTCTTGAGCCGAGTATCCATTAGAAACAGTTTTTCTACCCCATAAAGATAAGGGTAAAATCTGCGTACACTCTACCCTCCCTTGATCACGCTGGATATATTATTATTGTTATTGTTACAAATTACTAATGATAATGAATGCGAACTTATTGGTGATAACAAATGTGAACTTAGTATAAATATATATATATATATAGTAGAAAAATCTCAACTATGCATAAATAGTTTGAAGAATTGACATCCACCACTACAAAATTCGCTCTTACCAACCCCATTCACCTAACACACAAAAAAGAGATGAGGTAGAATTTAAATAGAAAAAGTAATTGTAATACCAATTCGCATTAGATATGCATTAGAGCATTAGCTTATCTCATAAATCCCAATTCTAAGTAGCCATGATTTCTACTTTTATATTTTGTTGGATATGTTTTACAAAACAGATATTCTCTTTCTTATAGGTCTGAAATGTTTGAATAGTAGCCCCTTTTCTAAGGCTTCTTACAATAAGAGCCCGTATTATTCTAAGGCCTTTTACAGTAAGAGCCCGTATTATTTTAAGGCTTTTCACAATAAGAGTCCATATTCACAATCTGACTTTAGTCCAAGCCTGTTATGATAGGCCAGCCTGCTTTGAGTTATAGGCCTCTTTGGGAACTTTTTTTTAGAGATTTTTACGTTGTAGAGCCATTAGTAAGAAAATATTTATATAAACAATATTACTTTTGTTTTATTTCATATATAGCAGTATAGCACATTCATTTACATATATAGCATATCTCAAAATTAATACGTTACCATCAGTCTTTATGTATTAAAACTGACCCATGATTCAAGGGATGATGTATTAGAGATTAAAAGTCTTCTATATTCCAGCAAATTTCCAAAATTATAGTGATTATTTCTCCACTAATCTCTCCACTATTACAAACCCAAAATCACACTCTTTTCGTTCTTTCTCTCATCAGGTAAGGCAAAATCTTACCAAAAACTCTTTCTTCTTCCCTTCTTATAGTAAACTGAAAATTTCGTGGTAAAGAATAAGGTTAAACTCATTAAGATTGTTGATTCCATCGCTACAACCTCTGAAATCGATAAGAAGTAGTAGAAGAAAATAATTCACTGAATATTAGGTGTATATAGCAGTTTTTGCTGTATACTAATATATTAATATACATGGTATAATTTTATTGAGTTATAATATTATATATGTCTCGTATAATATTTTCTTTAGACAAATACTATGTATTATAATGGTATTAAGAGATAATATTACATATAACTAGTATAATGATATTTCGAGATATACTAATGTAATAATATACCTTTGATTTTTTTAATACGGAAGTACTCCCCGGTATAATAGTGATATAAAATTACATTGTTTATAATGTATATATACCTCAAATATACATTATATTTTCATGAAACATATGTATTTTATTTTTTCAAAATATAAAGATGTATACTTTTGCTAGAGTTTATGTTGTATAAAAAGGTACTAGTACTCCTTTTGCTAGTAAAAAGATTCATATATGGGAAATATAAAATCTGTTATGGAAAATATTAGTTTCCAAAGAAAATAGGAAAAGNATCTTAAGAGTTCCAGGTAAAATTTATAACCATTTTCAATATATATACACTTATATATTTAAAAAATTTATCGAAATTAACGAGGTCGATGACCTTTCTTCTCAAAGCATTGGTCCGCCCTGTGTTTGCAGTTGACTTCTTTCATTTAACTATGATTTATTAATATGCATTATGACTTTATTAAATTATTTAACCATAATTTGATGTGGTTTGATGTAAACATCATTATAATCACCACCAAAGGATGTGGTGGAGCGGATGGGGCTGCTCTTCCCTTAGCCAGAGGTAGTCGTTGAAAAATAGTTAAGTTTCAAAAGTCATCGAAATTTAGCCACTTTAAATTTGAGCGAAAAACACTGTTCAAAATCCGGAAAAATACGCCCGCAAATTTTACGGGAGTTCCAGCATAAGTATGNCGTTCCATATCTTCTTCCATAAATGGTGCCTTATTCTCTTTAGTTTTCTTTATTAAAGGATCTTTCTCTTATCTCCTCTAATTGGTTGTAGCTATCTTCCTAAAAATTATCTTTTATTTCCTTTCAAAAGTATCTAAAACTTTCCAAAATTTCTTTATATCCTTTTTTTTTTTATTTAATGTCCACTATAGCAATGTATATAAGTTTAGAGCTAGTTCTAAGACATAAAAATAATAAATGTAATTGTGGGAGTAAATAAATTTTTGATATACAAAGATGGAAAATAATTTTTTGATACACACAAAGAAGGAAAATAAATTTTGTAACATATATATTGGTATAGAGATAAGAATAAATTTTGAATAACCATATTTATAAATTCATAGTTTGGATATACAAAGAAGGAAAATAAAATTTTAATATTCGTTTTGATATACGCAAAGAGAGAAGATAAAATTGTGATATACATTTCGCATATAATCACCAATACGTATTTTGGTTGTATATCAGTGTGTATATCACACAAGATTTCTATTGATATACATAGACATGTATATCACAGGCATGTCGGTGTATATCATACAATATTCATTGATATGTATATAAATATGCATGATATACATGGAATAAACAGATATACATGGTGATATATATTGATATATTAGTTGATATACACTGAGATGTGTATTCACCCAAATTCGAAAGTTCTAAAAACTTGGAATGTGTATAGTCACCCAAATTCATTCCCGATTCAAAATAGAATATTTCTTTTCTGGACAAAATTTTTGTGCAAATTTGTAGAAAGTTTGCTTGATTTCGTCCATTAATGTTAAGTGAGAATGAAAAAAAACTTGTGACAACTTCGAAAACGGGCAACGAAATTCAGTTTCATTATTGATTCATTCTTTTAGACATTTATTTATGCCAAATGCTCTAAAATTTTCTGGTGTGAATAAAGAGAATAAGGAGATATGGAGAAGAGAGAGAGAGAGTGTGTGTGTGTGTGTGACATACGGGGAGAAGGTCTAACCTAGTTTATTATACAAAATTAGTTTATTAAATTAAAACATAAATGTGGGCCATAAGATGCCAATAACAATAAGTTGGGCTTTTTTATGCCATTTATTAGATTAAGTTGTCATACAATGCTAAACCCCCTTTTTATTTTTAGGGAAAATGACACCGTATAACGACTCTCAAAATAATAGTTAATATATATATATATATATATATATATATATATATATATATATATATATATATTTTTTTTTTTTTGTATATATATAAATTATGTATGTTATACAAAAAGATTATACAAATTTTATACACTTTCCGGCTACCGAATATAAATAGTTTATGGCGCGGGTTAAAAGTGAAAAGCCAATTTTTTTAGGCAAGTTATACATTTGGCCAATCCCGCATATATAATTACATTCGCTAATTAAATATATAAAAAAATATGTATATTACACATTAATATACGAAAAATATATATTTACTGGCTACTAATTTTTAGAGTGGTTATACCATATAATTTTCTTTTTTTTTTGCGTTGAAAAAATGGATCGACCCTTATTTTCAAAAATGCAAACAGGTATCAAAAACTAGGTCTGCATTAATTCTAAGACATTTTTAAATCATTGGTTAAACTGTACGTATAGGAACCAAAAATACCGAACTATGAAGAAAACATTAACTTAAACTGAAATATTTCCTATTTAAGTTTAGTGGTCCGTAATGTTACCCCTTTTTCATTTCTCACAATTCAAAACTTGTATATTATTGTATGCATGTATAATAAAAGCTTGTTCACACGTCTCATATCTAAGAGAGAGTACATTACTCAAATAGTCATTCAACTATCCCAAATTATCTCTTAAAGTCACTTTTCTTTCGTTTGAAACAACAAAGTCACTTAACTACGCGTATTGCACTCAGAAGGTCACTCAACTAGATTTTCCAAATTTTGGATTTCCAAATAGCTATTTTACCCTCTAAATTATAAACATTTATCTTCTTTTTATTTTTCTTAAACTTTTTAAATTATGATTTTTTCCTTTTTAATTTACATTATGGACTTACCTATAGAATAAATAAATATTATTTATAAATTAAAAAAAATAAAAAGTATTTAAGCATATATAACGCTGGAATAACAAAATAATGAGCATAGTGAATAAATTAATTAGAATTTGTTAGTAATAATAATTTTAGTATTAACAACAAAAATTCAAAAATTTATTTACACAATTCAGAATGTAAGAAAATAAAGGTTGTAAAAAATATATTCCATGTACGTAATATAAAAATAATTATTTAAATAAAAGTATTTTTATAATATACATTATATATTCTTAAAAATTATACTCAATTATATTTATATATTCCATGCACGACTTAACATAGCATATTTTACCCTATACAGATAGTCCCCCTGCTTTGCGGTGACATCACTTTGTGTCATCGGAAAGTTGGTAGAAACATAATCATATAACTGAGCATAACTTTCAAGAATATATAATGTATATTATAAAAATACCTTTATTTAAATAATTATTTATATTACGTGCATGGAATATATTATTTACTACCTTTATTTTCTTTTCATTTCTGAAATTGTAGTAATAAACTTTTGAATTTTTTTTGTTAATATTAAAAAGTTGAAAAAAAAGAAGAAGAAGATAAATGTTTATAATTTAGAGGGTAAAATAGGTATTTAGCAATTCAAAATTTGAAAAATCTAGTTTAGTGACCTTCTGAGAGCAATAGACATAGTTCAGTGACTTTGTTGTTACAAACGAAAGAAAAGTGACTTTATTGGATAATTTGGGACGACCATTTGAGTAATTAACTCCTAAAAGAGACGAGGATATTGAGCAACTTATAAGCTCTACCTCCTTTCTCACATCAATTTTTCTATCAATTCCTTATTCGCTTTAACATCCTTTCCAAATCAACAAGAATAATTAAACAAAATAAGAATTTTCTTAAAAATATGGATGAAACCATATAATTAAATTTATATCAAAGAGAAACATTATTTTCTTAGAAATTGATTTAAATTGGTTTGTTCAAATTGTTAACTTATTAAAGGGTTGACGTTCATCTTTTCCACTTTTGCCAGTCCAAGATAGAACTAGAGCAGCCAAAAAAAGCACCCATTGCTCCTCCCACGAGTCTCCACTGCAAGCATCCTTTAACCTTTATTCCGCCCCTTTGAAAAATTAGATTGGAGCTTTAATTCAAATCCTCTAGCATTTTAGGTGCAACGCCGCCACAAGTTAATTATTCACATTTGAAATTATGAATCTACTACTCTCAAAGCAAGCCATTGTAATCAAGAAAGCAAGGCATGTTTCATTTTGTATTGAAGCAAGGCGCTTTGCAAACATTCCTGGAGAAAAGAAATCTACTGCTGAAGAAATCTCGGCGCTTCTGAAACACAAAAACTGGAATTTCCTCTTGGAGTCATCGGAAATCCCTCAAAAGCTCAGTCCAGATGTGGTCCACTCCGTGCTTGATCGAAACAAATTGGTTGTTAACCCAAAACGCCTGCTTGACTTCTTCGACTGGTCAAATCACAATCTGGGTGTGACTCAACACATTGATTCTTTCTCTATTCTTGCTCTGGCTTTGTGCAATTCAAACAATTTTACACCCGCCAACCGTGTGTTTGATGAAATGCTTCAGAGAGGATATGCAGTGACGGATATTCTCAGCTCGTTGGTTAAATGTTTTAAGGAATGTGATAGCTTTAGCTCGAAACCCGTGGCGTTTGAGTTGCTAATTGACGCTTATAGGAATAAGCGTATGCTAAATGAGGCTGTTTCTGCGTTTTTGGGTTTTAAAAATGAGGGCTTTTCTCCCAGCGTGTTGTGTTGTAATACATTGTTGAATGAACTATTGAAGGGCAATAAAATGGAATTGTTTTGGAAGGTATATGAGGGAATGCTGGAGGGCGAGATGAGTCTTGACGTTTACACCTACACCAATGTGATCAATGCTTATTGCAAGGTTGGCAATGTTAAGGACGCCAAAAGACTTCTTCGTGTTATGGAAGAGAAGGGGTGCAGTCCAAATTTGGTTACGTACAATGTGGTTATCAGAGGCTTGTGCGGGACTGGTACAGTTGACGAAGCGTTGGAGCTAAAGGAGTCAATGGAAGCAAAGGGATTGGTTCCTGATATCTATACCTACAGCACACTTATTGATGGATTCTGTAAGAAAAAGAGGCCCAGGGAGGCAAAAGTGATTTTGGTTGAGATGACTGACAGAAATTTGGTACCTTCCGCCTATACTTGTGGCGTGCTGATTAATGCTCTATGCAACTCTGGAGATCTCTGTCAAGCGATTCTTGTTTTGGAGAAGATGATTGCAGCTGGAGTGAGACCAAATGCTGTCATCTACACCCCCATCATAAAAGGGTATGTAGAGGATGGTAAGTTTGACGAAGCAAAAGAAATTGTGCAGGATATGTGGCAGAAAGGTATCTTGCCTGATATTTTATGTTATAATACAATTATTACTGGGCTCTGCAAGGTGGGAAAGATAGATGAAGCGAAAATGTGTCTTGTTGAAATGGAGAGGAGAAAATTGAGGCCGAATTCATATACTTTTGGGGCTTTTATTTCTTGGTGTAGAGAGGCAGGGAATATGCAAGTTGCAGAGCAGTACTTCTGGGAGATGCTAGATCGTGGTGTAGCGCCTAATTATGCCACTTTTACGTCTATTATTGATGGGTATTGCAAATATGGGAATATAGCGCAAGCATTTTCAGTACTGAATCGCATGCTTGAAATAGGACGACTGCCAAATGTTCAGCTTTATGGTATTCTTATCAATGCTCTCGCAAAGAACGGAAAATTGCCAGATGCCAGGAATGTTTTATCTGAGCTTTATAACAAGGGTCTAGTTCCTGATGTGTTCACTTACACATCACTCATTTCTGGTTTCTGCAAGCAGGGTAATTCGGAAGAGGCTTTTCTACTACTTGATGAAATGTGTCAGAAGGGTGTTAGGCCAAGCATCGTCACTTATAATGCCTTAATAGGCGGTCTTTGTAAGTCAGGTGACCTTTCGAGAGCTAGGGAAGTGTTTGATGGTATCTCTGGAAAGGGTTTGGCACCAAATGCTGTGACTTATTCCACAATCATTGATGGTTACTCCAAAGCTGGTGATCTAATTGAGGCATTTCGCTTATCGGATGAAATGCCTTCACAGGGTGTTCAACCGGATGCCTTTGTATACAATGCTCTTCTTCATGGATGCTGCAGGGCAGGAGAGACAGAGAAGGCATTGTCATTATTCCATGAAATGGTAGAAAAGAGAATTGCATCTACTCTTACTTTCAACACATTAATCGATGGGTTATGCAAGTTAGGAAGAATGAGTGAAGCACTGGAGTTGGTGAAGGGTATGTCTGATAGGCACCCACCTGATCATGTAACTTTTACCATTTTAATAGATTATTGTTGCAAGAATGGAATTATGAAAGAAGCAGAGGATCTGTTCCAACAGATGCAAGAGAGGAAACTGATACCAACCATTGTGACTTACACTTCACTCATACAAGGTTATCACAGATTAGGAGACAAATTGAAAGTGTTTTCACTATTTGAGGAGATGGTGGCTAGGGGTATTGAGCCTGATGAAGTAGTCTACAGCTCGATGGTTGATGCACTTTACAGAGAAGGGAATCTACATAAAGCTTTCAGTCTTTGGAATGAACTTTTGGATAAAGGTCTTCTGAAAGGACATGTAAGTGAAACATTAGTGCAGTCCTGGTGTGAGAAGGGAGAAATTTCTGCACTATTGGCATCACTTAATGAAATAGGAGAGCAAGGTTTTGTACCTGGTATTGCTATGTGCAGTACTTTAGCCCAAGGATTAGATAAAGCAGGATATTCTGAAAAATTACCAATGGCTCTGGAGACCATGGTAAAGTTTTCCTGGATCTCTAATTCCATGACTTCAACTGACTTAATCACGCGTTGTCAAATGGATGGGCATACTGAAAGTGTTAGCAACCCTCCAAAGCAATCAGCCTTTGAAGTTGCTCTTCAAGCCTAGCTCAACAAGAGTACTTTATGCTGGATTGTTCTGTTCTTTCTGCTGTTCCTGACTACGGATGCCGATGGCGAAGCACCTACATCAAAGTTGAAAGCATCCTGATCACAGTAGAGGTAATCTGACTTTGATTAACTAAATGAATCTACTTTCAGGAAAAGAACTTCCTTTATATATATCGTGAATCCTGTTCAGTTTTTGTACTTAATTCCCCCCCAATGAATGCATGAAGTTGAAATTGAATGTGCTGCAAAAATCATGCATGAAGTTGAAACTGGACGTGTGAAATCAGACCTTTGTTTTGTTAATGTGGTTTAGTGCTTTCTCTTTGGGTCTTCCTATAAGTTTTGCATGGAGGTCAGACACTGCATGAATGTATTTTTGTTCTGTTTGCAAGCAATAGCTCATTCTCCTGTTGCTGGAAAATAATTTATGTTATTTTGTGTTTGCATATATAGTCTGTCTTTTCTGTTTTTTGGATTATGACCTTTTTCCTCTGATCTCATATAAGTTATGGAATACATTGCTTGAAACTGAGAAGTTTTATTTTGTGTCTGATACAACTGACACTAGTTATATGAGGCTCCTTTTTGTCTCACAAATTTGTGGACCCCAATCTTACACTTCTGGGTCCACAGAAATCTGGGTCCACAAAACTGTGAGACAAAAAGGTTGCCTCATACAACTAGTGTCAGTTGTATGAGACACAAAATAAAATTTTCCCTTGAAACTAGCTTACTAAGAAGTGTTGATATTTCAGTGAGATGTGTCCTTAATACTAGGATACAACTAATTGGATTGAGATCCCTTCTTATTGAATCAAGATCTCAACAAATTAGAATGAAAAAGTAGAACATACACAAGAAAGGTTCCTTCACAATCACAAATTTCTAAGCTTAGTGAAGTGAATTTTCTTCTGCTTCCCTTCGGTATCTCCTGTTTAATTTTTAAGTGAGAAAAAAAATCAAGGCTTAGTCGTAATGCACCTAATTAAGATAAAAACCTGTCTTGTGAATTCAGTTTCATGTGTGTTTAATAAATCTTATTCTAATTGGGGAATTGATGTCATTTTGCTGATTAAGTATTATTTTCAGGTGATTTGGTCCGCTGCTGCTCCATTATTTTATGGTATATGTTGCCTGAGCTCCTTCTTCTAGACACTGACCTTCCAATGGTGGAGCAATTAGCCTACTCAGGACAATGGTCAGAGTTATTTACCAGTACTAGTTTTCTACTAGCAGATATTTTTTGCTTTTTCATTTTTGAAAATTTAGTCAATTTTGTCTGTCCTACTTCATCCACCTTCCAAGTTTATGTTAACAGGACCTATGTGATTGATATGTCGTTACAGTCCTTTTAGGTAAAACTGAAGAAATGAACATGACTTGAAATAATCTGAAAACCATAGATGCTCTTGGAATTGAACAGATACTATCATCTATGTTCCATTTGCTTCATGATATAGGATCACAATAATCTGCCGGTGGAACCGTCTTCATGCTCTTCGATATTAACTCTACGCAAGAAATGTTCCTTCGTATATTTGTCGCATTAGAATGAAGATAAATCATCTGCTATGTACACTCGCTTCTGCATTTTCTAAGTTCACTACCAGAATAGGACAGTGATTGTATTTATATGTACAAAATCTCTGTATGTAACCCAGTATTTCTTAATGCGGGTTTTGAATGTTGATAAAATTCTTGCTTATTTTTTGTTAAAAAAAAAAAAGAAGGTGGCTCGTCTGCTTTGACATGTGCCGTGTCTTTTGATGTCTCAGCATTTTCTCATCTGACTCTGCTTGCCAAACACATGAGTTATAAGAACATTGATATTCAAAGACTTGAGGTTATTTAAGGATAATACTAGCTCGATGAATGATTTCTCTTTGAAGTTGACGGCCTTATTCACGGCATCTTAATTTCTTTCTTTCTATTACCTTTTTGTTGGCAGAGTTAGCGGGTTCACATTGTTGTTCTTACTGGGCAACCAGATTGTGGTTAGAGAGGTGAGACTACTATTTCTTTTGAGGTGTCTAAAATCAGGTGTACTAACAAATGATGAAGTTTCAGCATAAGTTATTTGCCTGCAAACGGTGGAACTCAGAGAAGGTTCATCACTTGTTTGATCTGCCTTATGCTCATGTTAATCTGATATAGGCTGTTTCCAATTAAAGTAGCAAACGATTTGTACCACAGCAGGTTTATGTGTGACGATAAGTGAAGTTGCTATATCACAAGAGAGCAAAGGAACTTGCTTCATTATTCTTCTGTTCGATGGTCGCTCTGCTTATGTCGTCTCCTATCTGTGTGCTTTCTCCTGGTACTATTTAGGGAAAGCAAGCGTGGTATGCACATTGGAGTAACTGAAGTAATATGCTCACTGATTACCACAATAAAGGCTATTTATATAAAAAAGAATGCTTGCTAGCTCATAATTTCCTTTTCTGCCTTATATAGCTTATTGGAGAAGGATCCAGGGTAGTGTAAATTTGAACCTAGGATTAATCTCTTTCAGCTGCAGATCCTTCACTCCCTATCTGATTATTAAATGTTTTATAAGGCTTTAATAATTTTTTGGACACAATTATTTTGATGAACTTTTGCCCAGTTGAGCCTTTGCAAATCGCTGATGATTCATAACTAATTAGTTGATGTTCTTTGGCCATAGCTGCATCATTCGTTATACACGCCCTCTATTGTACTCTTTAACTGAACGTTCAAGATGCTAGTTACTCATAGCAAAAAGTTACCGATAATTTTGTTGCTGGGTGTACTATTCTTATTTGCTAATCACAGACCATTAAGATCAATATCAAGTTCTATAAGTAAGCTACTGAAGTCTGATTGATTTTTACCTTATAAAAAAAAGTCTGATTGTGACGCTGAATGTTAATTTTTTCCAGTCACTTTCGGTGCAAAAGCATAAGAAACTGTTGCTTCTCTATATCCTAAATTTTAGCATATCAAACAAGTAAATCAATAACCAAAATTTATAAACTGCGCTGAGTCACTGACTTCTTTTTCTAATTTTCTCCTTTAAACGAAGCCACTGAAATAATTGACCTCAACAAGAATGGGGAAAAAACACAAGGAATATAAAAGATAAAAAGGAATAAGAAAAAATAAATAAAAAATTTACACTATGTACGAGAACAAATATTAATAATTGATCAACATGTGAATGCCACCAGTAATATGCCAAGGCTAAACTTTGACACTTCTGCTCTTAAGAACCAGAAAGCAATTCACCTCTTTAGTTTCTTCAGCTCCTTAATGAAGCAGCTTCTACTAGTTCTAACAAAGTTCACGTAATTAGATGGCAATTGGTAAATACAGCATCTCAATCTAATTTAGTATAATGTACTATGTACAATGACTCTACTTCCTAATTTTGGAAGCTGTGTAAAGAATCAAGGAGAAGAAACTAAAGGAACAATGAACAACAGCAGCTTGAAGAATGAGCTCTGCAAATTCATATTTCATTCTGAAATTAAAGTCTTTGGAAGAAAGACATGCATGAAGCAGCAAACCAACTATTCGTTGTAACTTAGCCCACTGTGTTATATTATCTTTTGGCTCCACTTCGCCAACCCAAAGAGATAAATACCCTCTTTCATTCTCTGAGGTCTGCACAAAATAAAATCTCCTTTGGCAGAATAAAGACCTGGACTGAGCAAGCTGTTTTCCGGGATAACTTAAAAGCTTCGTTGCATTGAAGACAAAGCATCGGTATGTGGGGCGTGGAAACTCTATCTTTGAGAAACCTTTGTGCTGCTGCTATCTATTTGCAACTTTCAGGTGGGCAAGAATCTCAACGTCATTGATGGCTAATTCTGAGACAAGGTTAGACGGGGTCTTGCCTTCAAGATCAGCAACATGTGGTTTGGCCCCCCTGTTCAAAAGAAATCCTATTGCTCAAACAAGATTGATCTTGAAATATAAATGATACAGATGTAGTGGATTCCACAGGACAGGATGACTTGATCATTAGTCTGATGGTTCAAACATAATCAGAACTAAGTTCATTTGATCCAAAAACATGTAAATATCCTCTCATATTTGAGCCAAGTATCATTCACCAAAAAGTTGGACGTGCAAGTCTAATGTAGTACCAAAAAGAGGCGGAAGAAAGAGAAGGGGAAGAAATGAGAAAGGGGAGAATTAAAGTAGAGCGACAAAAAAAATAGAGGTAAAAAGAATAAGAAAGAGAAGAGAGAGCATATATATCACGAGTCTAAGAGTATCCTTGGTAGGAAAGATGAAGAATATAAATTTCGATCTTTCCCCAACTTGGAACTACCCAAAGATTGTGCTATTTAGTATGTTACCCAAATAAGTCGAGCCGACCTCATATAAGTTCTGCCTAAGCGTTTAATCATATCCATCAAGAAACTAAGACATGAATATTTGAATGTCATTTACCAAGTTACCCCATTTCAGAGTGATGTTTAAACCACTAAAAGCTAAAAGAAGCAAACACATATTGAATAAAAAAGCACAAAATTTGGCATTGAGATACTTCACATGATGTATCAAGTGGAAGGTTACGGTTCTCAGTTGAAACTAATTCTCACAGAGGCAGCTTCATGAACTAAACTTAAGTTGGGATCAGAAGTCCGACCATGGACCACCCATGAGATAGGTGGAGTTACCCAATAAAGCATTCCCTTGGCATATGCGAGATATAAATATTCTGAGTGACAGCATAATAGCTGTGGACTCCCAATGACTTCAACAGATACAAATTTATAGAATGTTCTGGCACATGATATCACCTCTACCTCCATAGAAACTTTTGTGAATGTCCAGACATTGGTTTGTATAGAGAAACAAGCATACTTCATGCAGGGAAGAGAAAAAAGGACAAGCAATGAGCTTAAAAACAAAGAATTACCTCGCAAGTAACAGTTTAGCAATTGCTGTTCTTCCTCTCATAACACTATGATGCAGTGGGGTCTGACCTCGTGAATCACAAGCATTTATGTTGGCACCATGCTGCAGAAGCAGCTCCACCATGCCAATATCAGCAGTTTGGCAAGCTAGGTGAAGTAAGGAACAGCCGTCAAGAAATTCGTCAATGCAATGCTCTTCACTTTCACTTTGTGGGTTAAATGAGCTTGAACAATCACTGCCTAAAAAAAGATGTTATAATTAGGGTTTGTTGAATCTGAGAAAGTCTCTAGATTTTGAGACGTACCAGGTGATGCTTCCCCATGGACTGCATTAACATCGGCTTGGTAGACAACAATGAGACGATATACAGCTTTCTTGTCATTTGCACGGACACCTTCCCACAACTGTTCTGCAACTGAAAGGAGGTGTGTAGTGTCCCTCACCTTGTGAATGAAACGTTTTTCTGCATACTGCAATCAGAATCAGACATAGGATGCATACATTAAACCGCATTTAACCAGACAAGCTATAGAGATGTGAATTATTTACAAAGAGTTATTTCAGTAACCACATGCAGACTAGTCGCACATACTGGAAGCACCAATACTAATATATATTCACACAAAAATGGCATAGAAGGCCTCTATAAACTGTGCTGAGAGCTTGAGATGGGCAAGGCATTAAAGTGTACGAGATCACTCACATATACATAATGTCTGTATTACAGACATGTATTCCAGTGTCGGGTACGAAACAGAGTCGTACAACAAAACATTTTGAAACATAGAGGGATACAACCTCATTCAAACAAACATTTCAACTTTATTTATAATTTTGTACACGGTATATTATATACCATTAAACGATGTTGATAGTTGTAGTTAACTTCATCAATTTCATAGTCATAACATGCATGATCACCAAATCTTTAAATAACTAAGATCCTTAGATGCTCCCAAAAAAATTAAATGACGAAAAATGCCAAGATTACAAAAGAAAGAAGAGTCTCAATTTAACCTGGAATAAAAGAGTTTTCAATATATATATATATATATATATATATATTGCCTAGGACGATTTTTCTTCTTCTTTAGTCTTCAGGATGATGTCATGTTCTAACATAAAGTGCAAGCGTAGTTTTAGTAACTTTAGTGGTATCACATAAGTTATGTTTTGTGCTTGAAATAATACCAAAACTATTGCATTTTGGAATAGTTGTATACGCATTTGGTTTCTTTTGGTGTCCAATTGAAGAGTGTCCAAAAGTTCTTGAAAAAAATGTAAGAAATTAGGAGAACATATCTGAGAGAATATATTTGACATCCATATTACATAGAAGAATGTGCAATGTCCTAGACCACCGATCTGGTGTGGCTGCCATATAGCAGAAGGCCTTCACGAGCTATTCTATGAGCTTTGAGCTGGGAGATAATACCAGAGAAAGGAAACTAGACTAGCTATAAGGTCACTCTTAGGCATAACTTACGATGTCCACCAACCTGGACACATAAGGGTTTAACCATTTGGAAGCTGGTGATGCTGTCAACTTTAATAGCGAATGAGAACTACAAGACGAGCCAGCCCCTTGAAGAGATTGAAGAGGTGGCAAAGAAAATAGCTTAACTATTTGGAGAAGTACCTTTGCATGAATGAATTTCTCCTTTACTGAAATATGATCCGCATAACTGGGTTTGCCAAAGAACTGTTTGTGTTTTTCAGACTCAAAAAACCTACAGCATAAAATAGTGGACTTCTCAATTATGAACTATGTCAAAAACCATTTAATTATGCTCAATTTCAAATCTTACCGCATTGGTATTTCATCAGCCTGAAACGTTTTTCTTGCATGCAACAGTTCTTCCCAAATAGAATTCACGAACACATTACCCAGTGCCTCAAACAGCGTTATGACTGAAGGCTCCCACACTTTAACATCAAGTTTCAAAGATCTTACCTACATTCAAAGTTGAGATCGAGCTCTAAGATAACTTCAGAAAAGAAAACTTCATCTTTTGCATGATCATCTGTCAAAGCTCTTTAAACTATTATCTTTTAAGCAAGTTAAGTGCTTAACGAAGGACTAAACTACTCCCAATCTAAACAAGAAAAGGCAAAATGGACAGAGGACTGCATTGTCATTCAGCAACATGCTTTCCTTGTCTCATTTTATGGCCTTTTCCTTCGGATATGCTGCAGAAAGTTAACATAAAATGCAGTTAAGGTCTTTTTTTCTCTCCCTTTCACTTACCCTGGTTTACTGATATCATATTTCTATACATAAGTTATGCCATTTAGATCATAAGTTAATCTGCACTAAATACAACTAAGACAAAGAAACTGAAGGAATGAAATGGTCCAAACTTTCTTCTTTTGACAAGTGTAACTTTGGAGAAAATGAATGAAGGGCAGCCCGGTGCATTAAGCTCCCGCTATGCGGGGGGTCCGGGGAAGGGCCGGACCACAAGGGTCTATTGCACGCAGCCTTACCCTGCATTTCTGCAAGAGGCTGTTTCCATGGCTCGAACCTGTGACCTCTTGGTCATATGACAGCAACTATACCAGTTACGCCAAGGCTCCCCTTCTTTGGAGAAAATGAATAAGATATAAAAAGGCAGAATAGCCTAAATGACACTTATATTTGTGTCACTTTGTCATCCCGGTCCCCAAACTTAGCATTTTGCCAATTGGACACTTATACTCGCTCAAACCATGTATAATAAACGCTTATGACAGGAGGCTGTCAGTGCGTGTAATACAATCTCCTACACGTAGGATGCCACGTCATTACTAGTGCCACATAGAAAAATAAACTTTTGACTTTATCTTCATTTTTTTCCCTACCCCACCATCTCTTCTCCTTACCGCCAACAACTCTAATACTGCCATCGCCGGAAAATTTCTCCAGCCACCGGAGAATATCATTAAAATCCGGAGATCACTAAAAGATAAATAAATAAAAAAGTGTTCTTACACAAAGAATTTCACCCCACCGAGGTCTTTCCCCTTCCCAATTTTTTTCTCTTTTTCACACCCCCCCCCCCTCTCCCCACAATCAACGTATCTCTTCTTCCGCCTCTCCAATTTTCTTTTCTGTCCATCCCTTTCTCCTCTCCCTTGTCTCTTCCGTTAGCCTCAAAAACAAGAATATATGTAGCAATAGAGGAATTTTTTTTGACAAAAATAAAGTTTCAGATTTGGGGTTTTAAAACATGATGGATTTTCTGGTGGCTTGATTTAGGAGATGGGATTTTGATTTTTTACTGATTTGAAGGTTCTTGTTTACTGATTTAAAGGTTATACAGAGGATTGGGTTTTTGACATGATTTTCGGAAAGGAAGAAAGAGAGTAAAATGGAGGAGGGGTCGCTATGGATTTTCCGGTCATTTTCCAGGGATCGTTCTCGCCAATAATTTTTTTTTCTTTTTCTTTTTTAGGGTCAAGATCTGAAGGTATCATACAGAGAATTTTAGAAATGGGAGATGTGTTTGGGGGAGGGCGTAGGTTGGTGGGGGGGGGGGAGAAAGAGAAAAAAAAATAGAAATGGAGGAGTTTTGGGGAAGACGGGAAGGGGGTTAGTTTACTTGTTTAAAATTTTACTTTTTCTTTTTCATTTTATTATTTTTTTCTTCTTAGTTCAATCATTTCTTAGGCCAATTTTTTATGTTAACGCTCGTTGTACGCGTGAATTACACGCTTGTTGTCCAACTCAGCCATAATGTTGCCACATATGATCGATCAACGGTTAGAGGGGTTTAAAATATAAGTTTTGACCGAGTATAAGTGTCCAATTGGCAAAATGCTAAGTTTGGGGACCGGGATGACAAAGTGGCACAAGTATAAGTGCCATTTAGGCTATTCTGCCATATAAAAAGGTATTAAATGAAAAAATGATTATAAAATGATAACTAGGTTGGATAATCAAGTACAAGAATTTTAAACACAATAATATCGAATTTATTTAGTATTTCAACTGTCACTAAAAGCTCACTCCTCACCTATCCTTTCATGTATCTAGGTAGTTCAAAATTTTCAGCAGCAAAAAAGAGTTCCCAATCTGGAATCAAGAAATTGGGCAATTAAAGATGAGGTATATTCTTTTTCTTGATCCTTCATATCTGCAAAAGCTCTAATTTTGTTTCTTCTTTTGGAATGGTTCTCTTTCAATTTTGCCACAGAAGGAGTATACACAGACTTGTAAAAACTCTAACAGACAATTACACATGATATGCCTGATTAACTTGACACCAGGCCTTTTTATTTCCGCATGGAATGAGATAGGTTTAAGAAGGTTAAGTTTCTTATTATGCATACAGAATGAAACTTAGATGAAATATGTAACTAATTTGACTTGCCTTGGATATATGTACACCAAAGTTCCGGTGAACACCAGAACATTCAATGCATATAAGAATTCCAAGATTTAAAGAAGCCCATTCTGGTCCAGGAGCACCGCAATCAGCACATTTATCATTCCCAGGTATCCTTTTTAGTGCTTCAACTGGTTTCTCTATTTTCGTGCTGAGAATATGCACTGAACTTTTGGATGGGCGTATGAAAGATCTACCAGTAAGATCCCTCCCAGATGTGTACTCTTCCGTTGCTCTTTGATCATGATCAATGGGACTTCCTATAGAACTACTTTCGCTAGTGGGACTAGCAGAGAAATGCTGACAACCAAAAATCATATCATCAGATAACAACAACAAAGAAGGAAAGGAAGACTTATATACTTATTTTGTAGTTTACCCTTTCAGGTGTCTGGGAACTTAGCAACGAACTAATAACTCCTGTTATTTTTTCTATCCAGTCCATTTGCTCCGCTGCACTCTCTGCCTGAAGAGCCAAAAGATAATATTTTACTAAAAGGTTATTGTTAATTCGACGTCTATGTTGAAAGCCCGTTCTCTCACTACAGCCCTTGCTACTGAAAAGAATTATCAGGATGATGCCCAGGCTTATACCTGCAAAGTATAATTCTTTGTTGGTGAAATTATTCTGAAGCAAAATCTCAGATCAGACTGATCTGCATCCGCTTTTATTGTTGATGTCAGTAGGTTCACTGTGTGACGTGCAACAGTTTTTTCCTCATGTACACCTCCATGATAATGAGAAGAAAGCCAACGACTCAGCAGTCCTGATCCTGGTTCTGGGGAAGAACATCTGTGTGAAAGGAGTGGACTGCCAGAACCCTGAAACTGCATCCTCCACATTTGAACAAGCAAATATAGTAGCTAGAAGAACTATCGACATATATTTAATTCGATGACTTACAGACGGTCTGCTCAATTGTTTTCGATAGTAGTACAGCATTCCTCTGCTATCTAGAACAAAGAATCTTCTCTTCCAGTCACCTCTTAAATTAGAAGAACGCTTTGACAGGTATCCTTGTTTTATAGTTTGCACCTAAACTATTGAAATCTTAGCTAAAGAAATGAAAGGTAAATATTTCTTTTAAAAAGGAATAACTGGGTCTGGACATGGTAAGCAGTAAGAGAATGTTATCGGCTAATAGTTGTAGCAAAATGTAGGATATCGTACTACACACCTTTCCTTCAGCTGCAGACTGCATGACTGCTTCTATGAGTTTGTGAGAACTCCTGGAAAAAGGTTGTGTGACATCACCATTTGGAGACCCATTGAACGAACATCTCCTTTCTTGATCTATTTTCCTTCTGTACTCTTGCATCCTCTCATTGAGAGCTGCCTGCTCATACATGGAACTTTCTCGAGCTTTTTGTGAATAAGCCAAGACCTGTAACAGAACCACAAACCTCAAAACCTCACAAAACATATTAAAAGATGCCTTAGCATCCAATGAAAATTAGTAGTATATCACTGAAGTAAGATTCCACGACATGCTACATAAGTATACTGTAAAAGGCTAATAGCAGATGCACGGATGAATGGATCCACTTTAATACTCAGTTAGAAAGTCGTGAAAGATCTAAACACAAACTACACATGCATGCGGATTTGCCATGTATCGTGTTAAATACCTACAAAATCAAACATATAAAGTTCTCTTATCATTTTAATTTTGTTGAGAGAAAATGAAAACATATCCAGTGCTAAATCTTATAAAGAATTATCTTAACCTTCAAATTGCTCTCAGACTAAGATTCCATACTAAGGTACAATGTACAAATAAAAAGGTATAGGCTAATAGTGAGGCTTCGATCAATAAAACATGCCTATTCTAATCCTTAAGTCATCAATGATGTGTCTTCAGCATAAGATTATAATATTTCTTCATAAAAAAACCCAATATGCATGTGGCAGAATATATAGAATTTGAAATAAATATATAAAAAAAAAAGGAGATATATATGATATAGAATCAAATTTGTAACTGTAATAAAAAGAATTAGAAATGCCAAAAAAGGAATTGGAAAAGAATATTTACCAAATTGAAATTGAAAATAAAAGATTTAGTTTGATAATATCAACCCAACAATTCAATTCATGAAGGTAGACTATTATCAACATTCCCGCAAGCAAGTAGGAAGGTCTCATGGAAAAAGATGATATATTCAGAAAAAGTTGATTCATAACTAGCATCAGAACAATAACCTGGTTGATATAAGGCTCCATTTGATGCAAAAGTTCATACCCCTGTGCATCACGTAACATCTCAAGTTCAGCAATAATGTACTCCTTAATATCAACAAGCGTAAGATTTCACCATTATAAACCTGTTTCCACTCAAAAAGAAAAGGAAAAAGACCTGTTTGAAATACCGAAGATGAGTGTCCATCATACTGCCAACAGCCTCCAACAATTCATACTTCTTTTTGGCCTCAACCGCAGAAACAGCACCGACCTGAACTTATGAAATATTCCAAAAATTAAATTATATTGCTATTTACTGCATCATTATTCGATACCAACTGTCAAAGAACAGTGCACACCAGATTAAAGCGGGCTTGCTCAAAAGTCAACCTTGCATTGTAAAGTTCCTGGAATGACTCTACCAAATTAGATTTTGACCGACAATGGTTACCTATAGAAACTACCTGATCAATCAATAACATAAAAAGATAGTGTTCATGGATTTTAAGAAGAACCATTGTTTGTTACCTCCTCAATGGCTGCAGCTATATCCATCCTAGTACTTTTCCTTAGTGACAAAAACTTCTCTCGAACCTGGATGATAAAAGAATCATTTTACAGTACATCAAATTAAAGAACCACATCATGTTTGAGTTAGAATTGTTTGAACTTCTTTTCAGAGGGTTACAACTCAACAAATGAAAGATTTAAAAGACATAGAAGCAAGACGTGGAAATGCCATACTGTATTAGCTCTGTTACCAAGGGTATAAGGATCTTGTACCCATTTGGCCTCAGTTACGAGAAGTAGATATCCAGAAACTCTTTTCTTCAAATTGTAACTCTAAAAGGAATGTAGAAATTGGTCCAAATGTAGCAAATGTATATTGATGATTCATATAGCCAACCAACTTAGTTTGGTATTTAGGGGTCATCACTGTTGAACCATTCTATAAAGATTGACGTCTTACTATCCAAATCTGTTGCTTAAAATTATTTGACAAAGTAGGAATATATGTCAAAGACAAACATGAAAATCTTTTCCAACAAAGAGCAAAAGCAAAGCTAACTCAAAATGATACATCAACACACACAAACTTTGATTAAACTTCAAGAAATCAAGGTTGTCACTAGAAATACAGATAGGATTTAGGATTACTAACCAATAAGATAACAGAAAGAAGCAGCCATTGGCAAACAAGACGATATCAATTATTAGCATATTAGGTACATAACTATCTTACTTTCAAGTATCTAATACTAGTAATTCCCGCTTTTTCACTTGGTATTTTATCAAACCCTGCCTTCCCTACCTTTTGAAAATGGTATTTTGAAGTTCTAGTTGAGTCTGGCAATTCAAAAGAGAAAGCACAAAAAAGATAGAGAATAATTAGGTGCAATATCAACAGGGAGTCACTCCATTACAAGTGTGTGTCTTTTTCAATTTGAATGGGTAATTATCCAAGAATCTGCAGCTCAACACACGACAGATAAAATATTTTACTAATGAAACATAGTATCCACCTGATCATAAGCAACATTAGCTTTGTCAAAACGCTTCCGAGCTTCCTGAAAGTAACGAAAATTCACATAATATCAAAGGCATGTATAAAGAGCTTTAAGATATACTACGAGTGGTAGAACTTCAAAAATAGTAACAAGAGAGATATGTACATATATTTGGATAATTCCAGGTGTAAGGTTGGATGGACCATTGGGTGGACCATATTGAGTTTTGAGAGGTCAGATATGGGTTAAGTATTGAACAGGTCAAAAACTAAACAACCTAAGTCATTAAGTATAAATAAGGTGTTTCATTAACCAAAAGTTATGTAATATCTCTAGTGAAATGGAAACTATCTATTTGTTGAGACCAGTTGGTTGATAATCTTTGTAAATCTGTTAAAGCAACCCCGAAAAGCTAAGAACATTCTAGAGTTCCAACTAGTTGTCTAGAAAGAATAATGGACATTAAACTCTAGAAACACAAACGCAAAATAAAGCACTGCCTTTTTCTAAATTTTTGATAACCAAAAAAATTAATTTTAGTTTTCTAATTTTAACTCATTAGTTCTTTTTCTATTGCTCCAATTTATTTCTTTCATTTTTCTTTTTCTAGGTATCAATTTGAAAAATTTTCAAAACAAAATCCGATGAGCATCAGGGGTAATCTTTTGAAAATAAAGATTTAAACATTTAGGGACTAAATTACAAATACTACAATCACACACACAATAAATTCATTTCTCAATCTATGAAAGAAAATATCCGCACCTTGTAAAGAATGAAGCTCTAGTAGCTACCGGATTGAAAGCAAAAGGGCTTTCTACTTTGATCAGGTAAGCTTTTCTATTCCTAAAGTGTTTGCTCTTACTATCAAGACTCAGAATGTGTAATACTAGTACCCAAAAAGCTAAAAGCGAATTTTATCTTTTCCAAATTTAGTTTATGGCTTGAAGCCTGATAGAAACTTTAGTCAGTGTTTAGACGATGTTACCTATTGGGTTTCTTGGCATGCGTACATTACTGCACCTTCCTTCGTCAACTTCTACAAAATCGAGCCAGCCCCTTTAGTTGCTTTTACACCCACATTTTCCACCCACTCCGATTTCTGCTTCTCTCGATTAACTCGAATAAACCAGCTTCTCCATCACTTAAATTTATTAACTCAAAAATTTGAACCCAGCTAAGAAGTAATAGCTGGAAGAGCTTGCCAATGGTTTGATTTGCATTTGGTTAAGCCTGGTGGAAGCTTTAGCCAATGTTTAGCCTATTGGATTTCTATGCACGAGTATCGTATGCCAGTGATCATTCATTGTGTCATTAGAAGCTCAGCCTATCATAACGACTCCAGTTTTGTTACTTACCCAACCAACCAACCAACCATTGGTCAGGTCACGACAACGGAGTTTAAAACACCATCCCCATATATGCCTATATTCAAAGCTTATTTTGAAGATAATCCTAACTCTATTCTTTTCCTTCTCTCATTTCCTTGTAACACAAGAAAAATAGAACATATAAAATTGTGATCAACCATACGCTTGATGCTTCCTTCTATCCGCATCCAGGAAGATGCAAAATATATTTTTATCTAATAAGGAAAGGTACTTACACAAACGGCCAATGTGCAATGAAAACATCCTAGTGCATGTGCTTCATAAGTAATAGGTCATTTGAAGTACCCAAAAGACTAGATTTCCTAGATCTGCACAAACTTGCTCTACATAAAGGATTACAAGTGAGAGTAGTGAGTGTACCTTTACATCTTGAAGATCAATGGTTGCCAAATGCAGTAATCGATCATTTAATACATGCTCTACCTACGAAAGACACAGAAAAGATGTCAGCCAAACGAAATCAACAACGCAGGGATATTTCAAGGGCCACACAATAAATTACAAGTTGAAATGGAAAAAAAAAAGTAAATTAGACCTAAAGTCTAGAAGAGGAATAGTACTACTAAAATCAAGTTGGCATGAGAAAGTTTTAACACATCAGATGTGCCAAGATATCATTAAATAAATAGAAGTATCTCCTCTCTAACAGCTTAAGCGGTAGTTAAACATGGTAACAGTTCAAGCAAAGGTCCTGAGTTCAAGCCTCACAACCATGCATTAACAAAAAAAAGTATCTCCAGATGCTTGACACAAGAAAAAGAATCAGAGCTCACATGTGAGAGGGTGTTAAAATAATCATTTAAATAAAAGTGTCCTCTCTCTAATAGCTCAAAACTTTTACATGAGGTGGTCACATTATCTACAATATGATTCTACAATTTTACCAAACAATTCATTGACCAATACTAGGTTATGGATTATATCCATGCAAATGTAACGACTCTCAACCACATAAATAATTTGATAAACAACATAATGGTTGAAGTGCAGATTTATGTTTGGTAGGGTCGGGGGTGGGGGGAGAGCTGCTACCTGTGATCGAAGAACTTCTTTGTACGTTCCAATTTCTCTCAGAGCGATAGCAAATTTGGCCATATCAGAGCCTGCGAATGCAACTTGCAATTATCAGTATAACTGGGGAAGTAAGACTTTGTCTTGATTCTTTGTCAAAAATAAGTGCTGCTTTATGTGGAAATGAAAAAAGAAGATAGTTGTAAATGAATGCATTTGAACTAAATAAGCGCAGCTGAATATGCCAATCTTAGCCATTGACCTTCTAACGTTTAGCAATTTTTTAGGATAAAGGGCCTAATTTTTTAAGGTAAAGTATTTTATTTGTGATAGTACTAAGGAGGTAGTTCAAAAGTACAAACGATGCGGCCAAGTTCACTGCAGATTACAGCATTTTGGATAAAGGTCCTTTTGGTTATCACTTCTAAGTTTTTTTTTTTTTTTTGATGAAGTTGGTTATCACTTCTAAGTTTAAAAGGTTCATAACTGAATTTAAAGATTTGAGGCTCTTTTAGACCTCAAATCTAGAAATATCATGTACTTATTTGTAGGCTTTGCTTCTCTTTGTAATATACATTCTTTTGTGCAAAGGAGTCTCCTAGCATACCGTAGCTCTAACGCTTGTGCAATCACCATTTAGGAGATGTTACTTTTCTAAAGCATCTACGATGTGAAGAGTTGAGCATGTTCGATAAACTTAGGATATGAGGTGATAAGCATAAGGTACCCCTCCTTCGGGTTTTTTTCTGGATATTAATGTATGTAACAGTTATGGGTAACTGCCTAATCCTCACCCACCCCCCACCCCCAACCCGTCACCACAAGGCACATTCTATTATAGAGAAAGATTTAAAAGTACAAAACTTAGAGCATAAATTGCAAGGAACACATAAGAAGTGCTAGTTAAAGCTACTACTGTTAACCCTCCTCTGTTGTATAATAGAAGCATGGTAAAATGATATCAAATTTTTGTATCAAAGGTAACAACCTACAAATTTTTTAAAGGTAATCAAATTGGACTGTTCCTGAGAACAGAAGCCCTGAATTAACTAAAACCACTTAATTTTCAAGTGAAAAAAATCATTGTAAGCCTATCTTATCAGCTTACACTTACAGTAATAACTTTGCAACCAAAACACGTTATCCATCATGATGAGATCAGATGGATAATACAGTGCTCAATTTTGAAAACATTTTACAGTTGTCTACGTAGAAAGTAGAAACTAGTCACACGTAAGCCTATAAGCTACAAGCCCAGAACTTAACAAAGATAAATGGACACAAGAAAAGGGAAAAGGACTTAAGAATCTTAAATCAGATTCATACTATACAGAAATCATTGTACCCCTCACCGTTGCAACCAACAATGACAACATTTTATGACATAAACTGCTTTGTAGGACTTACGACTCCATTTATCCACCAAGAAAACAAGGAAGCAAGAGGCCCTCAGGGGTTTGGTCCAGTGGTAAGAGCGCAACGCGTGATGTGTGGTATAGGCCCACGTCACAGGTTCGACTCCCGCTGCAGACCAAAGCCAGGTATTTAAGTGGAGAAAGGTAGATGGTGGGCCCATTATCCACCAAGTTTTACCATGCACCGCTATTCCTCGGAGATTTCGCGGTTATCAGACAACAATAAAGCAAGAGTTGTTGGTCATGTTAATCTGTGAAATCATTTCGTTATCTAAACAGGAAATCCCTTCACCTGAATTATCTAAGTAGGCAGCCCATGATTCACCAATCCCCTATCAAATAACAAATTGGGATTGATCATACTGGAAATAACAGTCTTCTGGAACACTCTTGATCAAAAACAGTCTTCTGGAACCCTAACTTTAGCATCCAAAATATTACCCTTATTTTTCAAGGTAGTGGCATTTTTGCTTCTAAACTAAACTTTACTTAGTAAACATGTAATTTCAATAATCTTTTAACTGTTAGAATGTTTATGTTAAACCTTTCAAAATAACAGTAACTTAAGAATTGTCATCTTTTTTATTAATGTTGCTTAAAATTGTTGCCATTTTCTTGGCATGTTGTAATGACAATGATCTAACAAAGTCTATTTTCAGCAAATTACATCTTCGGTTAGGTAGTTAACTGTAAACTGATTGACATTCCACAAACAGAAGTGATGTGTGTATTATGTGCCTTTGATTATGTTACCAGAAAATGTTCCACTATTGCATTATTCTCAGGAATGTGTAACAAGACTACATCATAGAAGTTTCACATTTATTTCAAACAGTTTCAATTCCTAGACTTCTTATGTATTTTAGCCTCTTTGGTACTACGAGAAGTCACACAGCACCAGATATTTGATGATCATGATATGGATCATATGCTAGTATGTGGCTCTAAGATGAGGCCTTAACATCAGTTGGAGAAGAGGAAAAAAGAACAGAACGCTTAAATAGCAGACAATCTGAAAAGGTAAAGAGAGAATGGGAAACCTCCAAATGCAACAGAAATGGGATCATGACGCCCTCCTCCAAAGGTTTCAAGTGAACTGGCAAAAGCAATGTCTCTATCGTATGCCTCTCCAAGCCCTTCTCTGTAAATAGTAAACAAGAAAGAATGAACTCATAGCAACTGATACTAGTGCATATTAGGTTTACCATGGAAATAAAATCTATACAAAACTACTTGAGATACTGACTTTATTTTTGTTCTTCAGTAACATCCTTGAAATGAAGCTTGTACAAATATTAGACTGCTTGCATAAGCACAAGCATATAAATGGTGCAACTTACCTTTATGGTTAATAGGTAGAAGATACTGATATTTTTTACTACATTATAACAGACAGTTCAAAGGTAAATGTAGAAAGATAAAGTCAGAACTCAGAAAGAGAACTCCAAAAATACTACGAGCATAACTTAAATGAACCATAGGGGCAAAGCAGAACCTCCAGATGTATAGTAGATTACCCTTTGCTGTCATTTCAGACCCAATGCTGAAAGAGAAAGCAGGAAAGAAATACACAAACTAGAATATGACCATGATATCCCTTGCAGAAAAAATTGAATGTAAATAGGTGGAAAATATTTGAATGTGAATCAATTTCACAAACAAGCCATCATTGTGAAACACTGTCAAATAAATTCATTTATGCAACTAATACAAAAGCTGATGTAGCCTAGAAGATAGAAAATCCGCTACATGAATTTAAATGAGTGGTTCCAGAAATAAAGAATCAGCTGAAGGAACTAATTAAGGTTTTAAGAAGGAAGTATATTGTGAGAGGATGCTTTAGTTAGAGCTTAGATTACGGCTTGCAAGTACAGAGTTCAAACGGGCAACTGCAATATTGTCAGTGGAGCTGAATTCCCTGTGTATTACAAGGTAACAGCCCAGTTTGTTGCTGTGCTTTGTTATTCAGTTCCTTATTACCAGTGAACAGCTATACAGCCTTCTCACCTCCAATTTTACATGAGAATACTTGCTAACAGACTGCCCTGTGCAATATTACATACGACAATAAGTTGATAGAGCAAGATGAAGAAACTTACGTGTACTTTCGACTTCCTTTATAAAACTTTAGACATTTATCCCTCAAAGTCTCAGCACTTTCCTCCATTGATTGGATCTGTTCCACCAGAAACAAAATTTAGCTACCCCCACTCATGGTAAAAGAACATCAACAAAAAGATGACCAAATTTTACTGAGCATGTGGACATCTAGTGTTGCATGAATACCACTCACATTGTATATATCATAACGAATACCTACGTGATCCTAAGACACAGTAGCCAGATTATATGTCAGTTGACTGTTGGCAATTTTCTTTTTGATCTTATGATAAGGTTAACTGTTGGCATATCATTATCAAATAGATCTATAGAATCATCCAAAAAAAAATCAATCAATAAGTAACTGTCGTTCTCAACATACTATGTTTCGCTTTTAAGACCGTAAAACTTAGAAAAGTGAAAGTGTCTACATATAATATAAGCGTCAATATATTAAGTAATATTGTACAGAAACCTCAAATAGTCAAAATTGATTACAATCCTTCATATGCATCATACAATATCTAAACCAATAATAGGCTCTCCTGTTTTTTAAGCTGATAACATTCAAATAGATTCCGGTGAGCAAAGATTTCAAGCTTATGGGTTCGGGATTTTAATTGTTTTAAGTTACTGAGTTCTAAAATAATAATTTATACATATCCAATGAATTTCTTAACACAAATACATGGTTCGCACGCCGAACCCGCACTCGACTCTCTACCTCCGCCCCTGCTGGCAGTGAGTAATTGGATCAGTGGGTGCAACAATACAGGAGTTGTACACTTGTATGATTTTTCATCAACTGATCAACGTGGGCCTACAGTCTAAGTATACACCACCAAAGATTGCAACTGAATATCAAATGCATTACCAAGTGATCATTCAAAATCCATAACTAAAGAAAGAAAGGGGAAAAAAAATAAAAACATATATGAGAAAATTCCAGTTACAGGACTGAAATAAACAAGAATACCAAAATTTAAACCTTTTACCTGTTGACGAAACATGGGCGAATCGTCAAGCCTGGCGAATAACATCTTCCCTTCTTGCATATTTATTTATTCAAAACCAGCATTAATTTCTAGAACCACATTCAAATCACCCAAAAGAAAAACTCTAATAATCGAAAATAGTAGATGATTCTTGAAAAGAGAATGTGTGATTAAGATAAAAAGAAAAAGAAAATAGAGAAGATGAAAATAGTAAGTGGGTTTAATGCTTAGAAGGAGAAAAAATGAGAGCGAAAATGGAGGAAACAAATATTGCTGGACAAATGGGGACCATCCTGCGATATTTAATGCCTGTCACTAAATTTGTCTACTCAATTTAACTGTTATATTGGGCGCCATGCTTTACACCTTCCATTCTTGGTTGCCGACCACTATTCTCTTTTTATATTAAACGTAACAAACTAAAGTACCTGTTAATGTTTTTCTATTTTGGAGTAAACTACCTGGATTTAATGGAATATCAATTTCGTGCCACTTCCTTGTGTTTGCCAATTTTCTCTTCTTCTTTTCTATGGGGCCAGATTATATTACTTTTTGTTAAAATATGACTATATAGTGGAAATAAGCATTGTTTTATTTAGGGGACATTTAAACAGCTGGAAACGGCTGGAGTTTGTAAAGAAATAATTTGAGAAGTATTATAATTTAAGAGCTACTCATTCTAAAACAAATCCCTTTTTTACTGAAAATTTATGAATCACTTTTAATTTTTTTTTTTACCAGGCTAGACATAATTAAAAATGAAGTTATCCGGGACAAGGTAGGCGTGACCTCTATGAAGGACAAGATGCGGGAGGCAAGACTAAGATGGTTCGGACATGTGAAGAGGAGATGCACAGATGTACCGGCGAGGATGTGTGAGAGGTTGGTCTTGGAGGTCCAATGGAGAGGTAAAGTCAGACCGAAGAAGTATCGGAGATATGTCATTAGGAAAGATATAGCGCTGCTCCAGCTTACTAAGGACATGACCATGGATATGAAGATGTGGAGGTTGAGAATTAGGGTAGAGGGTTAGGAAGTCGAGCTTTGTCTTTGTTTTGTTACAATAGATTTAGTACACCACTTAGGCCTCATTTGTTTTTTTTTAAGATTAAGACGTCTGAATCTGAATATCAAGATGTATATTAAGATTAAGACATGTGAATATGAATATACATCTGAATATTAAGATCTGTATTAAGATCTGAATACTAAATGATTAAGACTGTTTGATTTTTAACATCTGAATGAATAAAACTTATCTTTATTTGAAAATTAATGAACCTAAAATTCAAATAAAATACTAATTAGTCTAATATTCTATGATAGCTCCTGATGGTGATGGCTAACAGTAGTGCTTGTGAAAGCCGACTAGAGGCGGCGGTTGGTGGTAGTTTTGGTTGATGGTGGTGGTTCACGATAGTAACTAGTGGTAATTGGTAGTGGTGGCTATTATGGTCGAGGTTGGTGGTGGTGGTGGGTGGTGATAGTTAGTATTGGCGGGTGGTAGTGATAGTCAGTAATGGCGGGTGGTGGTGTTAGTTGTGATTGAGCAAGATGGTGGTGGGTGGTGGTAGTTTATAATGATGGACAGTGCCGTCTATGATTGTTGATGGTGATGGGGTGATTAGTTGTGGTAGTTGAGATGGATGAATGTTGGTTGTGGTTGAAAATGATGGTGGTGGGAGTGGTGAGGATGGTGGGTGTTTGTAGTCGGTAATGGCGGCTATGATTGAGGATGGTGGTGGTGGTGATGGTTGAGTATGGTGGTGACATGATAGTAGGTGATAATGGTAGGCGGTGGCGGAAGTCAATAATGAATGTGGATGATAACATCTTAATGGAATTAAGTTTCTGTTATAGATCTCAATCATACAGACCTATTCAGACCCATTAAGTGGTTGTGAAGTAAAAAAAAATACACCTAATGATTAAGATCTGAATAATTAAGATTCAGATTCTAAAAACAAACGCACTTAATGTCGGAGATCTGAATGATTAAGATTCAGACCTCCATTAAGTGCAAACAAATGAGGCCTTAGTGTCTTTATGTATTTTTCCTTTCTGGACTTCTGTTATTACTTGTAGTTGCCTTCGCTTCGGTTTTAGTTTTACTAACTAGTGATAGTTGTGTGCTTTTGCTTGATTTTTCGATTGGTTTGCATGTCATTGGCCCTTCCCTTTATATTCCCCGAGCCGAGGATCTACCGGAAACAACCTCTCTGCCTTTTAAAAGTAGGAGTTAGGTTTGCGTATACACTATCCTCCCCAGAACTCACTTGTGGGAATACACTGGGTTTATTTTTGTTGTACTTTTTAAATATTTTAGTTGTCTAAAAAATATTTTTTGTATAATAAATTGTGACTTGTTATAAATTTAGTATAGTTTCTAAATACAGTCAAACCTCTCTATAACAGCATGGTTTGTTCCGAATATTTTTGGATGTTATAGCAAAGTGCGTTGTTATAGAGAACATATATTATAACATAACATAAGAATTGGTTCCGGAAAAGCTTGGCTTTCATAGTTAAGTGTTGTAATATAGGTTGTTGTTATATAGAAGTCTGACTGTATATAAACTATATTTTGGAAAAAATAGAAAATGATATTCCATTCACATAAATTAATGGCGAAATGGCTTCCTGGCCACTTAAACTTGCATGGCTTTTGAAAGCCGATACACCAACTTACAAGTTTCCTATTTGAACACTCCAACTTGATGCAACAAAAACTAATAAACACATTTGACCGTTGACTATGCCTATGTGGAAGCGGCCCAGCTGACATGGCTAAATTGTATGCATATCACGCTACAAAGGCGCGTGGACAGTTATTATTTTTATTAAAAAAGAAAAAAAAAAAGAAAAAAGAGACCTTTCTCCTTCCCTTCTATTTTCCCCTCATGCTGTCTGACGAAGCATGTGTTATTTGATTAGGGTATTAAGTACTATCATAGGAGAATTGAGGAACTCCATCTTTCAATATTGATGTTTTCTTATTACTGAAACAAAGAAAGGATTAGAAATGTTGGACTTGATACCTCATGCTGTTCCCGTGTTCCGAGCATTGAACAACTAGAGGCTTTGACCTTTGGAACTGATGTCAGGACACTTTTTCGATCATCAGGTGCTTCCGTGCTTGAAAAAGCAACTAGCTTTGGAGAACTTAGTTTGCTTAATCCTATTTTGGTTCATTGTAGAAACTCGGGTAAGCCTTTCTATGCGATTTTACACCGCATTGATGTTGGGTTAGTAATAGATTTGGAGGCTGTGGGTTAGTAATTGATGTTGGGTTAGTAATTGATGTCCCTGTAACTACAGCTGGAGCATTAAAATCTTATAAGCTAGCTGCTACCAATTAGATTGGGTGGAAAAAGGGCTGATTATTGCTGCATTTTTCAGTGATTTTGGGGACAATTTTAGAGTTATTTTTGACTAATTTTGGGTGATGTTTTTGGGAGATGAAGTGTTGCCTTTTGAAGCATTTTGGAAAATAAATGGGTTCTTGATTCCCATTGAAATTGACAACATTTTCACTTAATTATTCTTGTTCAACTCTACAGCCAAAAGAGGTTTTTGATTTTCACTAAAGTTGGCATTTTTATTGATGAATGAGCTCTAAAATGCACAACTGCAGAGTTAAAAATGGATTCTTGATTTGGTTTTTTTATGAATGAGCACTACAAAGCTCAACTGCAGAGTAAAAATGGAGTCTTGATTTTGGATTTCCACTGATAGAGAGAGAAAGGTAAACAACAATGGTAAAAGGGTTGGGTGTCTGACGTGTAATGTTTTAACTGGCTCAGTGTTGACTGGGCGGACACGTTAGCAGAAGTGTGATACACGCGCGGATGGTCAAGGGTCCAACGTGTTTATTAGTCAAGGGTATCACTAGTTTGAGTGTTCAAATGGAAAACTTATAAGTTGGTGTATCGGCTTTCAAAAGCCATGCAAGTTTAAGTGGCCAGGAGGCCATTTCGCCTAAATTAATTGATGCCTAGATAATGGTTTATGCCTTAAGTTGTGTCTAAGGTGGGACCGCCAAGGTTGGTGTAGATCTAGTGGTAATTTCAAGACATTCTCCCTTGTTTGAGGTTATATTTAGGGGTCAGTTTGAGAAGAGGTAAAAATAATACAAGCATTAACTTTATACATTACTAATTCCTTATTTGGTATATTTTTACAATTTATGTACAACTAATACATAGCAAACCATGATATTAGTAGTGTTAAGGTTTTTAATACTTACATAAACATGGTTAAAGACATAATTGCCCCTCAAACCTATTCCAAATACTTTTCGCCATATTTTGTATATTTTTATATTGTGATATTTTAATTAATTTTTCCCTTAGCATTCTACTATAATCAAAATAATATCATATTTAATACCAAGTTTGATTTTAAATTCGTTCAGCATATAAACTGAAGTTTTCTTTATTTGTGAAAAATTTACCTTTTTTTAATAATTGATATTTTGTATTATATGTCATTAAAAATAAAAAAAAATTCTCTTTAACTTTAATATCTTAATTAGTTTTCTCTTTTAATTTGTCTCCCCCGTAACAAAATAGGCTTTAGAGAGGGCAAAGAATGTGAAGGGTAATAAACCCGTTGCAATAAAAATAGGGTACAAAGTTAAAGATTGTGGACAGTATTTTTGTAAATAACTATTTTTTTATAAATTATACAATGCTTTAATACACCAAATCAAACGGTGGATGATAGAAACTTAAGAGTCCACTAAACTGTATAGAGAACCTAGTTTTCTGTCAGTTCCCACAGTAAACAGCAGTAATAAAGAACACAACAATACTTACGTGGAAAACTCTCAGCTCACAGGATTAAAAATCGCGATCTACCCTAGTAGGATTTCAACTTCACTAACTGAGCAAACTTTAGATTACAACCTATTGCAATCTAGAAATTGAACTCTTAATCCCTCAACCCTTGCAATAACTCTATTGTAAGCCTCTTTATAATAACTCAATGACAAAGCTACACACTTGACTAACTCTAGTCAAAGCAACCAAATAATTATTTAAAAGATGTCCTACTAAATTTTTTTGACAAGCTGTGTAGGAATTACAAGTTAATAACATAAGATAAAGACACAACAATACTAAAGGACTTAAAATGTAATCAATGCCCATCTGGTCCTTTGTTCTGTAGCTGCTTTGTTCTTCAGTGCTCTTCAGAAAACAAGGGCGGCTACTCACTTAAGAGAAAATGAATATTTAGGTTTGCAAGTGTTAAACCAAAAACCTTGCATCATGTTGATAATATATGTGTGAGGTCATGAGAGATGATACAAGGAAGTGTCCGGTCTCTAGCACGCTTCAACAATGCTGCTGTACTGTGCAACAACTTTAATATCTATAGAGTTGACTTGTACGATGACCAGAGGAACTGATTCCATCTGTCCCCTCTACCATTCCCTTATCTGATTTTACTTGAGAATTAAACCATATATCCGATTAGTTACACTGAACGCAAAAGAACTAATTGTCTCAAGTTTCTTATCTAGTTCTCTCACGAAGTTTGTCAAATCATTAAAACAAGAATCGCACAACTTACCAGCGGATAAGAAATAATCTCAACATAACTAATGTCATCATAACTAATCTCAGAATTACTAATACTAGCATTACTAATACACCTTATTCAACACTCTTCTTATACCTCCTACCAAGCGCCCCTCAGTATTCAAAGTTTGCATTGAAATTGTAAATATTCCAATACATTTAAATTATTCTGCCTATTAATTTTGCATATAAAAAGGTTAGCTTCTATCACAAAACGATAAAAACATTTTTGACACCATTTAAAAAGAGACTTGAGGTACATGGCTGTATAGAATATAATTTCTTTTTTAAGAAAGAATGTATTACCTCATGAATGACTTCATAAGAGCAAATTTAGAACAGAAAATATAGGTAAGCCACATGAGCAACAAGATTTAATAGTTATAGGAATATATACAAGTCAACTTAATCAAACCAAGATTACATGTTTCATATATCTTGCCAGGTTACGTTCGCTTTTCACTAGACTCAGAGCTTATAAGAATACCAATAGTCTATGTGCTAGATTCCTCATCCACAAATATTACAATATGTCTAGACCAGTAAATGCATTGAGACACCCTAAGAACCCAAAATTCCCAATCTGGAAAAGCATCCTAAAGGGCTGGGAGATTTGCAGCAAAGTAAGCAGATGGGTAGTCAACCGAGGGAACAGGATCAGTTTCTTGAATGACACTTGGATCCCTAATCAGCCAACAATCAGGCAAATGATAGAAGGCCCTTTAACTCAAAATGACCCTCAAGCCAACGTTGATTCAACCACAACCTGGGCAACTAGGATACCTCAACCCTGTCCATCATCCTTCCCCCAAGTATTCTGAACCTACTGAACTCTGTATTCATTCCCAGTGACACAACTAAGGATGACAATCTTATATGGGATTTGACTCTGTAACGACCCGACCGATCGTTTGCCTTTTTAGAACCCCGTTCCCCCAAATAAAGCTCTTCGTGCTCGCTTTAACTAATTTACGACCTGCGGGGATGGTTGGTTCGGGATTTAGAAGAGTTTGGATTGAAATATGCACATTTGACCCTTTAGGATTTCCTTAAAAGGCTAAGTTTGACTTTGGTCTACATTTTGGGCAAACGGGTCCGGATTTGCGTTTTGACGGTTCCGGAGGGTCCGCGGGAAAATATGAGACCTGGGCGTATGCCGGAATCGAACTCCGAGGTCCCTAGCCCGAGTAATGAATTTTTATTAGAAATTGTTAATCTGAAATATTAAGGATTTAAAGAAACTAGCTAATGATTGATTTCATGGGTATCGGGTTCGTATGTTGGTTCCGAAGCCCGGTACAAGTCCGAAATATCATTTAAGACCTACCCGCAAAATTTAGTGTCAATCCAAGTAGTTTAAGGGCGTTTTGGCCCGTTGGAGTAAAATTTAGAACTTGAAGTTCTTAAGTTTGATTCATTTGGTTTTAGGGGGTGATTCCTAGATTTAGCGTTGTTTCGGGTATTCCGAAGGTTCGAGTAGGTCCGTCTCGTGATTTCAGACTTGTCGGTATGTTCGGACGGGGCCCGGGAGCCCTGAGCGTCAATCGGACGAGGCTCGAGTGAAGTGAAATTTTTTGAGAAGAGCTGAAGTTTGCTGCTTCTTCATAACCGCACCTGCGGTTGGTGGACCGCAGGTGCGAGACCACAGAAGCGGTCCCTTCATTGCAGAAGCGGCCCAGGGCAGCCAGGCCAGGAACCACGGAAGCGGCTCCCAAGCCGCAGAAGCGGCTCCGAAGATGCGGCCTCGAGATCGCAGAAGCAGTCCCAGCTCCTTCGCCCCATTCCGCAGAAGCGGCTCCGCAAATGTGGCCTCGTGAACGCAGAAGCGGTCCCAGCTCCTTCGCCCCATTTCGCAGATGCGGTTTATTTCTCGCAGATGCGGTTTATTTCTCGCAGATGCGGTCCCTAACCGCAGATGCGGAAGTCGCTGAAGCAGTGAGGTTCATTTAATACGGGTTCCAAACCAATTTTTGACACTTTTCACTCCTCCATTGGCGATTTTAGAGCTCTTGAGAGAAATCCTTCACCAAGCATCTTGCGGTAAGTTAGTCCTACCCATTTCTAGTTTATTACTTATGTCTTAGGTAGATTAAACACTAGTATTAAGGTGAAATCATGGGGTTAGAGCAAAAACCTAGGGTTTTAATAAAAAGTTAGATTTAACCACGAAATTTGTTATGGAATAAATTAGAAATCACATATTGTTGATCCTTAGGATGTAGAGAACAACTTCCTTTGAAAAATCTCGGAATCTGGGCACGTGGGCCCGGGGTCGGATTTTAGGAGACTTGTGTTAAGGGTTGGAAAATTTCTTAATTAGCCAGAATTTGATCTTGTAAGTCTATATTGACTAGTTCTTACTTCATTTAACTAGTTTGGGATCGTTCGGCTCCGATGCTTTCTTGTTAATGCAATCACTTAGGAGATGCTAGACAACTTGGAAAGGAATAAAAATGATCATAAATACTTGGTAAGCCCTTGCATGAGTCTGTTGAATATAAATGCGCCTTCGTGTATGATCTTGATATTTGTGGATTGGGCCGATCGCCTCGGTATGAATAGATGCATCTATGGTTCGCGCCATTCGACCCTCTGGCAGTGCACAATTTATTTTTCTGTTGGATCGGGTCGTCGACCTCGGCATAATGTGCACATGATATTATGTGAAGTCTTATTCGTGATTTATCCTGTTCATTACTTGAAATGTCACTGGTTAACTGCTAAAATGTTTAGAACATGAATTATTACCTCTTACTACAAGCTGTTGATAAATTTTGACTTCCGTGCTTAGCATAAATACCTTGTTATATTATTTGACCCTAGTAAGTGTCAAGTCGACCTCTCGTCTCTACTTCTTCGAGACTAGACGGGATACTTACTGGATACATATTGTTTATGTACTCATACTACACTTCTGTACTTAATTGTACAAGATCTAAGGCAGCTGTATCTGGCTATCAGTCTGGTGCGTATCCCTGAGCGGACCCGAGGCTTCTACGGTGAGCTGCTTTTCCTTCCATGCCGTTCAGCAGCCTGAAGAAGTCTTCCCTATGTATTTTGCTGTCTATTCTGTTTCGGACAGTAGGATAGTATGATCCTTTTGTATATTCTACTAGTTGCCCACAACTTGTGACACTAGGTCTTTGCACACACATTAGTAGACGGTATCATTTTTGGGGTTGTATGATTATTATGACTTTATTAATCATTTCTGATTTTATTTCGACTTAAAGAATTATTCCAACTATTTCGGGGTAAAGGTAAATGAAAGTTTAATTAGTATCTTCCGCGTTGGCTTGCCCGGCAATGGTGTTGGGCGCCATCACGACCTATTCTCAGAAATGGGTCGTGACAGACTACCAAAGGCCAGGTTCACGTAGGTCTCACAAGTCATGGGCAAACCTAATAGAGTCTTGTAGATCGGTACGGAGACGTTTTCGAGAGGCTATAGCGTATTAGGAAGAACTACTCTTTATTCATTCCTATCGTGCAGTGGTTGGTATACTAAATTTCCCTCTCTATTCTCTCACAGATGGTGAGGACACGCACGACTGATGTTCTAGACCCGGGTGGAGCTGCTCCCCCCATTGCTCGAGGCTGAGGCAGAGGCCGGGGAAGGGCACCGGCCCATGGTAGGGGACGAGGGCGTCCCAGAGTTATTCCAGCAGTACCACCAGCAGATCCTGCGGGAGATCCTATTCTCGAGGAGCAGGGGGAGGTGCCCGCAGCTGAGCCCACTCCGACAGACTTTATGACAGCACCGGGATTTCAGGAGGTTATGGTCCGTATGCTTCGGTTCATGGATTCTATGACTCAGGCTGGTTTATTTCCAGCAGATCCAGCTACCTCACAAGCAGGAGGGGGAGCACAGACCCCTACTGCTCAGGCTCCTGGACATGCAGCTGTAGTGTATCAGACTCCGGGTGCACTACCCGTAGATGGGGGCCAGCCAGTTACTGCAGTGGCGCCCCAGCCCAGGCCAGCTGCGGATGGCGATCCACAGAAGTTATTGGATATATGGACTAGGCTTCACCCTCCGGTTTTCGGGGGCGAGCATCATGAGGATGCCCAGGACTTCATCGACAGGTGCAGGGATAGGCTGCACAACATGAGGATATTGGAGTCGCATGGAGTTGACTTTACTACTTTTCAGCTTGAGGGCAGGGCCTGCAGATGGTGGCAGTCTTATGTTCTGGGCAGGCCAGCAGGTTCTCCTCCTATCACTTGGAGTGAGTTCACACAGTTGTTTCTGGACAGGTATATTCCACTCTCTGGGAGGGAAGAGCTGCGGTATCAGTTTGAGCAGCTAGAGCACGGCTAGATATCTGTGACCGATTACGAGGCGAGGTTTTCTGAGCTATCCCGCCATGCATTGATGATACTTCCTACTAACGCAGAGAGGGTGCGGAGGTTTGTTGCAGGGTTGCATGATAACTAGGGATTTTGACGTGTTTCATGCTCCTTCTTGCTTACGCTTTGATTATAAATTCTTACAAAATAGTCCCAAAAGGCTCATAAGTTGTGATTGATTGCAGATTTGATCAACAAAGTGATGAGATGTCAAAGATCGGCTCAAAAAGGAGTGAAACCTGCACAAGTACCAAAGACAAGACAACTCAGGACAAACAGGCCTAGTGCGGCCGCACTACACTTTGTGCGGTCCGCACTAGGGTGATTCAGAGACCTGGATTTTAAGGCATCAAAGCAGTGCGGCCGCAGTAGATATTGTAGGCCCGCACTGAAGACACTGCGGCCGCACTACCATTTTATGCGGTCCACGGAAGCAAACTTTAGAGAGATCTCAAGTGCCAAGGTTCAAGCCTGTGCGGTCCGCGGTCGTGTTTGCGCGGACCGCGCTAGATGCCTCCGCGGCCGCAGTCCATTTTGTACGGTCCGCGGAGCCTGGGTTCAGAGAGTTGATTTTTCAGAGTCAAGAGCCTAGTGCGGCCGCACACCATTTTGTGCGGTCCGCACTGACCCCGCAGGGGCAATTTTATCTAGTTTTTCCAGCTTAGTATAAATAGAACATTTTTCCATTCTTAGGGTATCAGATATTACAATACTGTAGCTGCGCTCGTGAGACGATATTTCTCAGCCATTTTTGGCATCTTTACGTGGTTTTAACCATTGAAACCTTGTATTTACTTTAGTAATTAATTAATATGTCTCTCTTCATCTATTTCTCTGATTTTCTCTTCAAGCATGAGTAGCTAGGCCCATTAGCTAGGGTTGTGGCTCAACTCTAGTGTGGGTAATTGATGGGTGTTGTGATTTAAGGTTAGATTGACTATGGGTGTTTGTTATTTGGGTCAATTTTATGGTTTAATTTATGAATTAGTGGTTGCAAACACTA
>NC_031991.1:34571914-34580887 GCF_001879085.1 Nicotiana attenuata
GAAGATTCAAGCCCCCAACAAAATCAAATACTTCATCTGGCTCCTAATCCATAAAAGACTCCCAACTAGGAGCTTCCTCCACTCCATTGGAATCAACTGTGTCCCTCAATTCCACTACTGTAACAATGACCAGGAAGACATTACCCACATTTTCTTTGAATGTCCCAATGCTGTCCACTTCTGGAATGACATCCTATCCAAATCCTCAGGAACCAGCTTAAATCACCCAGTCTTCAATAGCCACCAGTGGCAATCAACATGGAACTCTCTCAAAACTGTTCCTTACAATAACTGCATAGGTTGGGACAACCTCATCCCCTTTTGTCTTTGGCACATTTGGATCACAAGAAACAACAATGTTTTCAATAACAAAAAGGAACACATTAATTCCAATAACACTATCTCAAAGGCAACAGAGTACTTTATGCTTACAAAGAATGACTCAACAAAGGTAACTCACCAGATCATGCTTAAATGGGAACCCCCACCCAGAGGTTCCTTCAAACTGAATACAGATGGAGCAGCAAATGGGAACCCAGGAATAGGAGGGTCAGGGGGAATATTCAAAAACCACAATGGAGACTGGATATTGGGCTACATGGACAATATACCCCAAACAACAAATACAAGGGCAGAAGTTCAGGCCCTCATTCGGGTCTACAACTAGCGGAGCAAAATAATCTAGTTCCACTGGAAATAAACACTGATTCAGCGGAAACAATAAATATGCTCTTGAATGGAAATCTGATTTTTGACCCTCTAATTTGTGAATGCAGATCAATCATCCAAAGGATGGGCAGCGTGGTAGTGAGGCACATCTACCGGGAGCAGAACAGAGTAGCTGATGCGTTGGCCAAGGAAGCAGCAAAGGAGATTTTTTTGAACAAGTCGTTGTCATTACCAGTTCCTCCAATGTTTGCCAATGATGTATTTTGGGCAGACATCCTAGGAACTGAATTACCTAGATCTTTTGTGGGTTGTAACTTAAATAAAATTATGCAGAATTTTGCAACTATGGGGTCTCTGAGATACCCCCAGTAATGCTCCAAATGTAGCTCATCCTGTTTAACTAGTATAAATATAATATCCTTTTAACCAAAAAAAAAAAAAAACCCACACCTATCACACAATATACAATATGTATTTTTCTTCATCTGTTTTGAAATATTTTTTCGAATCGATAATGGTATTCGAATAAATTGGATTGAAGATCAGTAACTATCTAAAATAAGCATAAAAATATTAGTACTTCTGTTTTTTCAGAAGCTTAGCCAAACAAACTATCAATTTATTTGAAGTAATTTTTACCTCCTATAGCAAAGGTTAACACCTTAATTATTTTAAATAAATACCATCTTAAAAAAATTATATTCTATAGATACATTTTAATGTTTATAGCAAAATATCTAATTTTGGTTACCTCCTACCCCTAAGCCACTAAATACGCTATTTTTTATTTTTGTCTCTCATTTTTTTCAGATTTTTCTCTCACATAATTACCGTATTTCACATAAACATCTCACTCCAAGTTCTTTCTCTCTCTACTTTGATACATGTCATTCTCTTCCCCCATTCCCTGAAAATACCTAGAGTAACAAAAAGAAAAAAAGCTGGCGCAGCAGCATGAAGAGAGGAGAATGGCTGGACAAAGAGTGGACCTAATCCAAGAGACATCTTCGGCGCCTCACAACCCTTTGGATCTTCATCATTCTTTCCCTCAAAATTGAAGATATACATACACAGATATAGTAGAGACGAACGGATAAGAAAAGGACGAAACAGAGAGAACGAGAGTAAGAGAGAGGTGGCCAGTTTGCTGCTTATTCAATTTCTTAGATTACCATGGAATTTACAGTTATCAATTCCAACGAAATTATCTATCTTCTTGTTTTATTGTGTTGTTTACAATACAACAAAATTATCTACTGTACATGATACGTGGGAACAATGAGATTCAGGGTTTTTGCTCGACGACGGATTCGCCGGAAATTAGGGTTTGTTCTTGAACAAAGACGACAGAGTTTGGGGCTGAGCAACTTGAATTTCTGCTAATATTTTTCAATGTATTTTCAAAGTATCACGCTGTATTTTCATGTATTTCATTGTATTCATTGTCTTTTTTTTCATTGTATCTCGCTGTATTCTATGTATTTTATTGTATTAACTGTCTTTTTTTTATTGTATTTCAATGTATCCCGCTGTGTTTTATGTATTTCATTGTATTCACTGTCTCGCTATATGCCATGAATGTATTCATATGTTTTTTTTTAATTAATATAATTTATGTATTCAGATGTATTATATAATTTCTCTGAAGATTGCTATGTTTTTGGGGTATTTTTCGGTTGAGAATCTTTTTTATAACTGGAAATACAAAATTTGTGTGTTATAATTGAGTTTGTTGAGTTATATTAGGAGTCTATTATGTTAACTGATTCACTTTCCATTTAAAAACAGTGTAATCTCATGTTTCACGCCGTGAATACAGTCGAATACAATAATTTGTCCAGCTGTAATCCCATGTTTCACACCATGAATACGGTCGAATACACTCGAATACAAAAATCTGTCTAGCGGTAATCCCCTGTTTCACGCTAAGAAATGCTACTGTATTCATGAATACAGTAGCTTAAATACATCAAATACATCTTATAACAACAGAAAACGTATCTATAATCCGTATAGCAAATGGTATTTATAAATAACTAATTACCACTAAAAGATAGTGCTTTATGAAAATTTCTCTTATTAGAAAGGGCATGACTGCAATGCCATTAATTGTGCCCCAAGATAGTTTCTTTTGCTGGATGATAAGCAAAAGTATAACATAACCCACCACTGGAAATCAAGCTTATAATATTCAGTTTCTATAAACGATGCAGTAGATGAAAAAGGATAAGAAAATGACGGGGAAAAAGTCGGAAGCTAAAAAGATGAGTTAATTTCGCTGATGGTCATTCAATTATCTTTTAATTTTACTAAAGTTATTTAACTATTTTTTGTCATTTAATTAAACTTTTCATTGTCACTTAAAAGTCATTTTGGCTCAAACCCCTACCATAAATATGACATAGCGTAAAATGCAATAACAAAAATCAAAAAATAAATGCCACATAAACTTAAATGGACCGTACCCACTTTAGATCCATTTATCCCTTAATGTGATTTGACCCATAACCCAAATGAGTTCGGTAAAAAAAGATATTAAATTCCACATTAGTTTAAAATGATTACCTTATACTATAAAATTCTTGCCTTTGCTGTTACATAATGCCCATTTATAATTATTTTATACCAAAAAATTCTTATCTTGTTTGTATGCCCCATTAGAGTCGTTTCCTACTGAAGTTAAAATACTATTATATCCAACTCATATAATGAAGTTAAAATACTATTGTATCCATCTCACATAACATATTAATGTATCACAAGCATACAAGAGTAATAACGCTAATAAGAATCTATTTCACAAACTACCATCACATTAGTTTCAAAATGCTGCTTATTAAGCAACACCAGCATACACATAACCTGCTTAGTAAGCAACACATGTAATTAAAGTGCGTAATGAAAATTGTCAACAGAGATGCAATTGGAGACAACCTATTGCAATTGTTTAGACAAAAGAAAGATTTTATTTGTATGATCAAAATCACCCATAAAATCACAAGACTTAATTTTATTAGGGGTGTGCGTTTTTTCCTTATGGAAACCCTTTTGGGTTATGAGTCAAATGACATTAAGGGAGAAATGGATTAAGTGGGTATGACCCATTTAAGCTTATGTGGTATTTATTTTTGGATTTTTCTTATTAATTTTTATGCCATGTCATATTTATAGTAGGTTTTTAGCCAAAATGACTTTAAAGTAATACTAGTGTTAGAATTCGCGCGATACACGGATATTTTAACAAAATATTAATCTTATAAAATTATGATTTAATATATCATATTATTTTGATAATCTTAGTTGTTATTTTATTATTTAATATAGTGCGCATAACTATAACAAATCTATACAAAATCGAAGGATACACATAACCAAATAAATTATTTATTCCTTGTTTATTCTATATTAAATTAGCAAGTACTTAGTACTATACATTTACTAACACAACTTTTTATTAACTTGTCAATTGGCTTAATATTTTGATACTACTCCTCTTCTAATATAATATAGATATATATTTTCTTACTCTGAAAATATTTTTTTTTAAACTTATGTTATAATGTTAAAAATTCTTCAACGGTCTAAATTTATCAATAAGTGGTATTTATTTATCTTTTATTTTTCAATTAATTCAAAATATAAATATCATAAAAATTATCGTTATCCCCGTCTTTTTGTACATTCTTTTCTAAATATTTGGGTAGTTTTCTTATTTATAGTTTATTGAAAATTTAAATAATGTAATGTTTTTTAACTGAATTATAATTTTGAATTCATCAAAAGTACAAAGAGATAACATTTTTTTAACTGAATATCATATGGCTTTTTTTGGTTATGCCATATGGCTAAATTAGTTGTTAGTTAATAGTTAATTAGTTATACATTACATGTAGCTAATTTTAAGGCTTCTACTTGGCTGAAGGAGAGGACCTTTTCATCTTCTTTTAATAATATATAGATTGATAAAGTTTGGTTACTTTTAAGTGACAAAAAATAATTAAGTGACTATAGTAAAATTAAAAGATAGTTAAATGACCAATAGTAAAATTAACCCCTAAAATATGGTGCTTGTATATTCTTTCTGTATTTTCAATTTTAATACAAAATGACATCACAAAGTGCTTTAAGTCTATTTTTTGACTAATAGGCAGTACTAATATTTTCCATAAAATCCCTTCCCGAGAATCTCCTAACTCCCTTTCTTGCAGTTTCAGTTTTCGTCCTTCTTCTAATACATTCAAATTACTTACTACGCAATTGTTACTCCATGCGTTTTACGCATCATACTATGGGTGTGTTTGGTAGGAAGGAAAATATTTTTCGAAAAATATTTTTTAATTTTTGTTGGTTTAAGTATTTTGAAAAATATTTTTCTTCAATTGGAGGAAAATATTTTCCCTATTAAAAGAAGGGAAAACATTTTTTCAAAACTCTTTTCCAGCCTTCCTCTCATTCCCCCATCTCCACCAACCCCCACCACCCCACCCCACCCAACTACACCCACCCCAACCCCACCCCACTCTTGCCCCACCCTCACCCCCACCCTCACCATAAATAGAAACATTATTAATAGTACTTTCTTTTCATGTTATATATAGAGTTTTTTTTTTCATTTCAACAAATGAGTATTTTCTTTCATTTCAACAAATGATGTAGTAAAAGGTATTTTCTTTTATTTCAACAAAATGATGTAGTAAAAAGCCTTTCTTTTTCATGATATAATTTTTTTTTTGGTAAATAAATATTTTATTTATCACCAAAAGTAGCTTTACAAAAACAATAGCTAACTAACACAGTTAGCTAAAACATTCTGTTCATCCTCTATAGCTAACTAGAGTCTAAAAGTATGGACTATTTCTCTAGTTTTTGCTGATGCTCTCATACTACAAATACAAGCAATTTTTCTAGCTATTGATTCACTATTTCTATATATTTTCTCAAATATTCTCATATTTCTCTCTATCCAAATACTATGAACAAATTCTGTATATATCATCTTGAATATCTGTGCAGTTTGATTCTTCCCTTTAGCTCTTTTAATAATCTCCAGTTGATGCTGCTGCCATCCTCTTGCAATCATTGGTTTGCCTTGTGCCCACTGGTTCACCCTATGCCATACTTCTTTAGCAAGGTCACATTCCAAAAATAGATGCTCATGACTTTTCTCCGTATTTCTGCACATGACACATTGAGTATCCATTACCAAACCCCATTTTACTAACCTATCAGTGGTTAGTAATCTGCCTTCTAGTTGTAATCATAGTGTAAACTTTGCTTTAGGTCGAGTTGCATTGTTAAACATCATGCCTTTCCATGGTACTCTTGTATCCTCACCTATCAGCTGAACATATATTTGTCTTGTAATGATCTTTCCTTTCTTGAATCTCCAGTGCATTCCTTCAAAAATTGTTCTGGCTTCCATGATCTTTCTAGTCATCCAGCATGCTTGTTGTGGAATTATCATTGTTTCTATTGCTTGGCCTTTAATGTAGTACGCATGAATCCACTTTATCCAAAGCTTGTCTTGCTTCTGAGCAAGATCCCAAAAGTTGTTTGCTATAGCAGCTTTATTCCACTTCTGTAAATTAGCCAAGCCCAGGCCTCCAACACTCTTTGGAGCACATACTCTTTCCCATGATACTAAAGATTTCTTACTGATGGTGTTGCAACCAGACCATACATAACTGCGACAGTAAGTGTCACGACCCCAGTTCACCCTCCATGAACATGTCGTGATGGCACCTAGTCCCTACAACTAGGTAAGCCTAACAGTGCGGAATAACAAATTAACATTTGCGGAATAATTAATTAAAACTGAACATACAGAAATAACAACTGTATATAAGGCCACTCGGCCTATACAACTCAAAAATATGCGGAAGTCTACAACTAAATCCCAAAACCCGGAAACTCACGGGAAACACAGGTTAATAGAATGTAGTAATCTGCTCTACACTAGAATGTCTAAACAACATGAAAGGAAAGAAAGGAACTATCTGCTAAAGCCGGAATAGAGTAGAGACTCTTGGTCTGCGGACGTAGCAGATATACCTCAAGTCTCAGCTAGGACTCTTCACCACGAGGATGATACGCCTGGGAGGAAGTACCTAGATCTGCACATGAAAAACATGCGCAGGAAGGGCATGAGTACACCACGGAGGTACTCAGTAAGTGCCAAGCCTAACCTCGGTTGGGTAGTGACGAGGAAGGTCAGGGCCCTACTGAGACAAAATATAATGATAAAAATATTTAACAGTACAAAAATCCGACAGAAATAATAAGTACAACAGTGAGATAAGGCAGGTCAACGAGGTAATAACAACTACAAAAGACAGAGTAAACACAGAGTAAACACAGCTCAATATCAATGATACCAATGAGGATCTCCCAGGATACCGTCCTGTAGCCCTTTTCTCAACTGTCCAGTGGATCTCCCGGGATACCGTCCCGTAGTCCAACTCATGTACCAAATCGAAGGATCTCCCGGGATATCGACCCATAGTCCAACCATCAATGTGCAGGGGGATCTATCGGGAATCTAACCCGCAGTCCCAAAGTAAAAGTGCAGGGGGGTCTACCGGGAATCGAACCCGTAGTCCCAAAGTAAACAAACAAGGGGGGGGGGCTACCGGAATCCCACATCCGTAGTCCCAATGTAAATGCGCAACCACAGCCAGAAATATACCAAGGAATGAAGTGCGAAATACAACACAGATAGAACTAGCCTAGTATGCTTCATGTAGAACAGTCAAAACAACTCAAGCAATTAGGCAAATCAAGTCAACTAAACATGTTTTTCCTAATCTAGCACAAGTTATAATCTCAAGTAGAATAAGGCAAGTAAGAAAGAAAACCAAATCTCAATAACTTAAGTAAAAACCGGATTTTCCCATCAATCGGCTCAAGTACGCGCCCGTCACCTCACGTACAAGGCACTCAAATATCAAGTAACAATCCTAAGAGGAAAGGTCCCCCACACAAGGTTAGACAAGCCACTTACCTCGAACCGGCTCAATAATCAACTAGGAACCACGCCTTTGCCACGAGTATCCGACTCCAAATGGCCCAAATCTATCCAATTCAATTACATATCGATAGTAATATTGCAAACAACTGATGCCACTATTAAATTTAAAGCTAGGGCGCGAAAATAGGTAAAATGACCAAAATGCCCCTCAGACCAATGTCTCGGAATCGAATAATTTTTATATTTTCAGAACCCTCGTACTCTCATGAGTCTAACCATATAAAAATCTCCCAAATCGGAGGTCAAATGTCCACTCAAAATCCAAAAGATAGGTCTAAGAAGTTTTCCCCAAATTATCCATTTTTTTAATCCTAAATTCGAATTCTAATGATGGATTTTAATAGATACTGATGGAATACAACTAAATAGGATTAAGAAAACATTACCCAATGATCTTCTCTTCAAAACCCTCCAAGAATCGCCCTCTCCCGAGCTCTCAATTGATTTCTCTAACTTTTGAACTCAACCCTCGAATTTTCTATATCTGCCCAGGCATTTCCGCTTCTGCGGACAAGGGACCGTTTTTGCGGTCCCTCTCCTGCGGACCAAGCGCCGCTTCTGCGGTTTTCCCTTAAGTTGCCAGGCTCCGCTTCTGCGGTCTTATACTGCACCTGCGGATTCCGCTTATGCGGATTTCCTACCGCTTCTGCGGTTTCAACCCAAGACCCAGGGCCGCATCTGCGACTACTATCTCGCAGGTGCGTAACCGCTTCTGCGGTTCTACTTCCGCACCTGCGGAAACTGAAGAGACACTCAAATTCCGCTCCTGCGATGGACAGACCGCTTCTGCGGCTCCGCACCTGCGGAACCCAAACCGCAGGTGCGGTTATGACAGATACCAGCAGGTCTTCAGAAACTTTTCAACTTCAAAACCTTCCGTTAACCATCCGAATTCATCCCGAGGCCCCCGGGACCTCAACCAAAAGCACCAATAACACCTAATACCTCATTCAAACTTGTACCAATCCTTAAAACACCTAAAACAACACCGGAAACCCGATTTAATCAATGATTTGAGCCTAAGGACTTCAACTTTTATCAAAATACGCTTTCGATAAAAAACCTAACCAAAACACGTCCAAATGACCTGAAATTTTGCACACACATCCCAAATGACATGACGGAGCTACTGCAACTTCCGGAATTCCAATCCGACCCTCGGATCAAAAACTCACTATCGGACCAGAAACTTCAAAAATTCAAACTTCGGCATTTCAAGCCTAAATGAGCTACGGACTTCCAAAATACATTCCGAACATGCTCCCAACCCCGAAATC
>NC_031991.1:34581045-34621332 GCF_001879085.1 Nicotiana attenuata
CTGCTGAGATCTTGTAAGCCCTGGTCCTTTCCTCATTATACTAGGATTAATAGCAGGTATGTTGTTAGTTGATCTTCCTAGCAATCCTCTATAGAATCCCACTACTATCTCCCAAGTCGCCTCCTCGGCCGGCTGACCTTGCCACTAAACCTTCACTGAAGCAATGTTCTTTGACCTCAACTTTCTGATCTGTCTGTCCAATATAGCCACTGGCTCCTCAACATAGGATAGATCCTTGTCCAACTGGATGAACTGAAATCCAACACGTGAGACGGATTACCGTGATACCTCCGGAGCATCGAAACATGAAATACCGGATGAACTCCGGCCAAACTGGGAGGCAAGGCAAGCTCATAGGCAACCTCCCCAAATCGCCGCAAGATCTCAAAAGGGCCAATAAACCTCGAACTCAACTTTCCTTTCTTCCCAAACCTCATGACGCCTTTCATAGGCGAAACCCGAAGCAGAACCCGCTCACCAACCATATATGAAATATCACGAACCTTCCTGTCCGCGTAACTCTTCTGTCTGGACTGGGCTGTACGGAGTCTATCCTGAACCGTCTTAACCTTCTCCAATGCATCCTGAACTAACTCTGTGCCCAATAGCCTGGCCTCACCCGGCTCAAACCAACCCACCGGAGATCTACACCTCCTACCATATAAAGCCTCATACGGCGCCATCTGAATGCTGGACTGATAACTGTTGTTGTAAGCAAACTCCGCCAATGGCAAGAAATGATCCCAAGACCCTCCAAACTCAATCACACACGCACGGAGCATATCCTCAAGAATCTGAATAGTGCGCTCGGACTGTCCGTCCGTCTGGGGGTGAAATGCTGTGCTCAACTCCACCCGAGTACCTAGCTCCTGCTGCACGGCTCTCCAGAACCGCGATGTAAACTGAGTACCTCTGTCTGAAATAATAGAAACTGGAATACCATGCAGACGGACGATCTCCCGGATATAAATCTCCGCCAACCGCTCCGATGAATAAGTGGTACACACAGGGATGAAATGAGCGGACTTGGTCAGCCGATCCACAATGACCCAAATGGCATCAAACTTCTTCAAGGTCCGTGGGAGTCCCGACACGAAATCCATGGTGATGCGCTCCCACTTCCACTCCGGAATCTCTATCTGCTGAAGCAACCCACCCGGGCGCTGGTGCTCATACTTCACCTGCTGGCAGTTGAGGCATCTAGACACATAACCAACTATATCTTTCTTCATCCGCCTCCACCAGTAGTGCTGCCTCAAGTCCTGATACATCTTCGCGGCACCCGGATGGATGGAATACCGCAAACTATGGGCCTCTACTAGAATCAACTCTCGAAGGCCATCAACATTGGGCACACAAATTCGGCCCTGCATCCTCAATACTCCGTCATTTCCAATGGTCACATCTCTGGCATCTCCACGCTGAACCTTGTCCTGAAGGACAAGCAAATGAGGGTCATCATACTGCCGCTCCCTGATACGATCAAATAAGGAGGACCGGGAAACCACACAAGCTAGAACCCGACTGGGCTCCGAAAGATCCAATCTCACGAACTGGCTGGCTAAGGCCTGAACATCCATCGCCATAGGCCTCTCTGAAGCTGGTAAATATGCCAAACTCCCCAAACTCTCCGCCCGGCGACTCAAGGCATCCGCCACTACATTGGCTTTGCCAGGGTGATACAGAATAGTAATGTCATAATCCTTTAGCAACTCTAACCACCTCCTCTGACGCATATTGAGGTCCTTTTGCTTGAGTAAATGCTGCAAACTCCGATGATCAGTGTAAATCTCACAAGGCAGGCCGTACAAATAATGACGCCAGATCTTCAAGGCATGAACAATAGAAGCTAACTCAAGGTCATGGACAGGGTAATTCTTCTCATGTATCTTCAACTGTCTGGACGCGTAGGCAATCACCCTACCGCCCTGCATCAACACCGCTCCTAGGCCAACTCTCGAGGCGTCACAATAGACAGTATAAGACCCCGAACCGGTAGGCAACATCAAAATTGGGGCTGTAGTCAAAGCTGTCTTGAGCTTCTGAAAGCTCGCCTCACACTCCTCTGTCCACTGAAATGGGGCACCCTTCTGGGTCGATCTAGTCATAGGGGCAGCATTCGATGAGAATCCCTCCACGAAGCGACGGTAGTAGCCCGCCAAGCCAAGGAAACTGCAAATCTCTGTAGCTGAAGACGGCCTGGGCCAACTCTGTACGACCTCTATCTTCCTCGGATCCACCCGAATACCCTCACTCGAAATCACATGGCCTAAGAACGCCACAGAACTCAGCCAAAACTCACATTTTGAAAACTTTGCATATAACTTCTTCTCCCTCAAGGTCTGAAGCACGGTCCTCAGGTGCTGCTCATGATCTTCCCGACTCCGGGAATACACCAGAATATCATCAATAAAAACAATGACGAACGAGTCAAGATATGGTCTGAACACACTGTGCATCAGATGCATAAAAGCTGCTGGGGCATTGGTCAACCCAAATGATATTACAAGGAACTCGTAATGACCATACCGAGTCCTGAAGGCAGTCTTCGGGATATCTGGCTCCCAAATCTTCAACTGATGGTAACCAGAGCGCAAGTCAATCTTAGAAAACACCTGTGCGCCCTGAAGCTGGTCAAACAGATCATCAATGCGAGGCAAAAGATAATGGTTCTTCACTGTAGCCTTATTCAGCTGGCGGTAATCAATACACATACGCATAGAACCATCCTTCTTCTTCACGAACAACATAGGAGCACCCCACGGTGAAACACTGGGTCGAATAAAACCCTTACCAAGCAATTCCTGTAACTGATCCTTCAACTCCTTCAACTCAGGAGGAGCCATACGATACGGAGGAATGGAAATGGGCTGAGTGCCCGGCAATAGATCAATGCCAAAATCGATGTCTCTATCGGGCGGCATGCCCGGAAGATCAGCTGGAAACACATCGGGATAATCCCGTACCACTAGAATTGAGTCAACAGAGGGGGTATCAACACTGACATCTCTCACATAAGCTAAATACGCGGCAGACCCCTTCTCAACCATACGCTGAGCTTTAAGAAAATAGATAAGTCTACTGGGAGTGTGATCTAAAGTACCACTCCACTCAATACGCGGAATACCTGGCATAGCCAGCGTCACGGTCTTGGCGTGACAATCAAGAATAGCAAAATGGGGCGACAACCAGTCCATGCCCAAAATTATGTCAAAATCTACCATACCGAGTAATAATAAGTCTGCTCTGGTCTCAAAACCACGAATAGTAACCAAACATGACCGATAAATGCGGTCCCCAACAAGAGAATCTCCCACAGGAGTAGAAACATAAACGGGGGCACTCAAAGAATCCCGAGGCACACCCAAATGAGGAGCAAAGTAAGAAGACACATAAGAGTAAGTAGAGCCCGGATCTAATAGAACCGATGCCTCTTTGTGACAAACCAGAATAATACCTGTAATGACGGAGTCGGAGGCAACAACCTCAGTACGAGCAGGAATAGCATAATATCTGGCCCGGCCCCTCTCTCGAGGGCGACCTCTATCTCCCCGACCTCCGCCCCTAGCCGGCTGGGCAGGTGGGGTAGCAGCTGGAGCTGTGATCATGGCCTGAGAACTCTGAGGAGCACGCTGTGGCTGAGCAGTCTGTGAAGATGCACCCCTACCAAGTCTGGGGCAGTCCCTAACCATGTGGCGTGTATCACCGCACTCGAAACAAGCTCTGGGAGGACGCGGTGGCTGTGACTGGCTGGGACTAGGCCTGCTGGACTGACTTCTGGAAACACCCCGCGCAGGAGGCGCACTAGAAACTGGAGGTGCATAGTAAGGCTCCCGAGGTGCAGGTGGAGCAGGAGCGCTGCCGGCTGCTGGAAGAGCTGAATGAACAGGGCGACCCGCATAACCCCTACCATAACGACCTGCTGATGGGGTACGGGCACCAGAGTAGTGACCTGACTCTCGAGACCTCTTGGCCTCCCTCTCCCCTCGCTCCCTGGCGAGCATACCCTCAATCCTCCAAGCAATGCTCACTACCTGCTGATAAGGAACGTCCGTCTCCAACTCTCGAGCCATGCTAGATCTTATGGGTGGGATAAGACCCTCAATGAACCTACGAACTCTCTCCCTAACTGTAGCAACCAAAGCCGGTGCATGCCTGGCCAACCTGGTATAACGGATAGCATACTCTGAAACGGTCATAGCACCCTGGGGCAAATGCTCAAACTGTGCGCGTCATGCATCCCTGAGACTCTAGGGGACAAACTCTCTCATGAACATATCCGAGAACCGGGTCCAAGTCAGTGAAGCAGCCTCGACTGGACTGTCTATCTCATAAGTGTGCCACCAATCATAGGCGGCTCCCCGAAGCTGAAAAGCAATGAAAGAAACCCCGCTGGACTCCACTATGCCCATAGTGTGAAGAATATGATGACACTCCTCTAGAAATCCCAAGGCATTGTCTGATGCTAATCCACTGAACACTGGAGGATCATACTTCTTGAACCTCTCAAGTCTGCGCTGCTCGTCCTCTGAAGCAGCTGACCCATCCTCGGGCCGAACTGGTGCTGCAAGAGGTGCCGGAATAGTCTCGGGAGCCTGCTCAACCTGCACTCGCTGCTCAGGAGTGCGGACGGCGGGAGTCTGTGCTCCTCCCCCGGCCTGCGATATGGCTGCAGCAAGGGGAAGCAACCGTGCCTGAGCCAATGTGGTGTACATACTCATGAACTGAGCTAAAGTCTCCTGGAGCGCTGGAGTAGTAGTGGCAGTAGTAGGTGTGCCAGGTGCCTGGGCTCTGGCTGGATCTGCTGGTGGTACCCCGGCGGCAGCTCGCGCAGGTGCTCTGGCTGCACCACGTGCGCGTCCTCGACCACTCCCCCGGCCCCGGCCTCTGACGGCTGCAGTAGGGGGCGCGGGTGCCTGATCATCTCGAGTGGCACGTGTCCTCACCATCTGTGAGAGAATAGAAGTCAGAAGTTTAGAATTGATGTCAAAATATCGCACGATAAGGAATTCAAATGAAACGAAGATTCCTAAACAGTTACATAGCCCCTCGTAGATAAGTACAGACGTCTCTGTACCGATCAGCGAGACTCTAATAAACTGGCCTGTGTTCCGTGACTCCTATGAACCTAGAGCTCTGATACCAACTTGTCACGACCCCAGTTCACCCTCCATGAACATGTCATGATGGCACCTAGTTCCTACAAATAATGTGGAAATAACAACTTAACTTGCGAAATGGTTAAATAAAGCTAAACATATAAAAATGATAATTGCATATAAGGCCGCTCGGCCTATACAACTCAAAAGAAATGCGGAAGTCTACAACTCAATCCCAAAACCCGAAAACTCACGGGAACCACAGGCTAACAGAAACATAGTACGCTACTCTAACTCCAGAATATCTATACCACTGAGAGAAAAGGAATAACTAAATACTAAAGCTGGAATAGAATGGAGACTCCTGGTCTGCGGACGCGGCAGATATACCTCGAAGTCTCCGTATCTTTCCTCGCCTCAAGGGTAGTGCTCCTGAGAAGAGGTACCTGGATCTGCACATGAAAAACATGCGCAGGAAGGGCATGAGTATACCACAACGGTACTCAGTAAGTGCCAAGCCTAACCTCAGTTGGGTAGTGACGAGGAAGGTCAGGGCCCTACTGAGATAAAATATAATATTAATTAACAGTATGAAAATCTAACAGAAATAATGAGTACAGCAGTGAGATAAGACAGGCCAACGAGACATAACAACTACACAAAGAACAAAATAAACACAGAATGACTACAGCTCAATACCAAGGATAACAATGAGGGTCTCCCAGGATACCGTCTTGTAGCCCTTTCCTCAACTGTCCAGTGGATCTCCCGAGATACCGTCTCATAGTCCAACTCCTGTGCCAAAACGAAGGATCTCCCGGGATACCGTCCCGTAGTCCAACCATCAATATGCAGGGGGATCTATCGGGAATCTAACCCGCAGTCCCAAAGTAAAAGTGCAGGGGGATCTATCGGGAATCTAACCCGCAGTCCCAAAGTAAAAGTGCAGGGGGATCTACCGGGAATCGAACCCGTAGTCCCAAAGTAAACAAACAAGGGGGGGGGGGGGAAGCTACCGGAATCCCACATCCGTAGTCCCAATATAAATGCGCAATCACAGCCAGAAGATAACAAGGAATTAAGTAAACAAAAGGCAGGCAACAGATAATACTAGCCTAGCATGCTTCACGTAGNCTCGATCCTCCTAGCAATGCTCACTACCTGCTGATAAGGAATGTTCATCTCCAACTCTCGAGCCATGCTAGACCTGATGGGTGGAATAAGACCCTCAATGAACCTGCAAACTCTCTCCCGAACTGTAGCAACCAAAGCCGGTGCATGCCTAGCCAACCTGGTATAACGGATGGCATACTCTGAAACGGTCATAGCACACTGGCGCAAATGCTCAAACTCTGCGCGCCACGCATCCCTAAGACACTGGGGGACAAACTCTCTCATGAACATATCCGAGAACTGGGTCCAAGTCAGTGAAACAGCCTCAACTGGACTCTCTATCTCATAAGTGCACCACCAATCATAGGCGGCTCCCCGAAGCTGAAAAGCAGTGAAAGAAACCCCGCTGGACTCCACTATGCCCATAGTGCGAAGAATACGATGACACTCCTCTAGAAATCCCAAGGCATCGTCTGATGCTAATCCACTGAACACAATACTTCTTGAACCTCTCAAGTCTCCGCTGCTCGTCCTCTGAAGCAGCCGACCCATCCTCGGGCTGAACTGGCGCTGCAGGCGGTGCCGGAATAATCTCGGGAGCCTGCTCAACCTGCACTCGCTGCTCAGGAGTGCGGACGGCGGGAGTCTGTGCTCCTCCCCCGGCCTGGGATGTGGCTGCAGCAAGGGGAAGCAACCCTGCCTAAGCCAAGGTGGTGTACATACTCATGAACTGAGCTAAAGTCTCCTGGAGCGCTGGAGTAGTAGTGGCAGTAGTAGGTGTGCCAGGTGCCTAGGCTCCGGCTGGATCTGCTGGTGGTACCTCAGCGGCAGCTCGCACAGGTGCTCTGGCTGCACCACGTGCGCGTCCTCGACCTCTCCCCCGGCCCGGGCCTCTGACGACTGCAGTAGGGGGCGCGGGTGCCTGATCGCCTCGAGTGGCACGTGTCCTCACCATCTGTGAGAGAATAGAAGTCAGAAGTTTAGAATTGATGTCAAAATATCGCACGACAAGGAATTCAAATGAAACGAAGATTTTTCCTAAACAGTTACATAGCCCCTCGTAGATAAGTACAGACGTCTCCGTACCGATCAGCGAGACTCTAATAAACCGGCCTGTGTTCTGTAACTCCTATGAACCTAGAGCTCTAATACCAACTTATCACGACCCCAGTTCACCCTCCATGAACATGTCGTGATGGCACCTAGTCCCTACAACTAGGTAAGCCTAACAGTGCAGAATCACAAATTAACATTTGCGGAATAATTAATTAAAACTGAACATACGGAAATAACAACTGTATATAAGGCCACTCGGCCTATACAACTCAAAAATATGCGGAAGTCTACAGCTAAATCCCAAAACCCGAAAACTCACGGGAAAAACAGGCTAATAGAATGTAGTAATCTGCTATACACTAGAATGTCTAAACAACATGAAAGGAAAGAAAGGAACTATCTGCTAAAGCCGGAATAGAGTAGAGACTCCTGGTCTGCGGACGTAGCAGATATACCTCAAGTCTCAGCTAGGACTCTTCACCACGAGGATGATACGCCTGGGAGGAAGTACCTGGATCTGCACATGAAAAACATGCGCAGGAAGGGCATGAGTACACCACGGCGGTACTCAGTAAGTGCGAAGCCTAACCTCGGTTGGGTAGTGACGAGGAAGGTCAGGGCTCTACTGAGACAAAATATAATGATAAAAATAATTAACAGTACAAAAATCCGACAGAAATAATAAGTACAGCAGTGAGATAAGGCAGGTTGACGAGGTAATAACAACTACAAAAGACAGAGTAAACACAGAGTAAATACAGCTCAATATCAATGATACCAATGAGGGTCTCCCAGGATACCGTCCTGTAGCCCTTTTCTCAACTGTCCAGTGGATCTCCCGGGATACCGTCCCGTAGCCCAACTCATGTACCAAATCGAAGGATCTCCCGGGATACCGACCCGTAGTCCAACCATCAACGTGCAAGGGGATCTATCGGGAATCTAACCCGCATTCCCAAAGTAAAAGTGCAGGGGGATCTACCGGGAATCGAACCCGTAGTCCCAAAGTAAACAAACAAGGGGGGGGGAGCTACCGGAATCCCACATCCGTAGTCCCAATGTAAATGCGCAACCACAACCAGAAATATAACAGGAATGAAGTACGATATACAACACAGATAGAACTAGCCTAGCATGCTTCACGTAGAACATTCAAAACAACTCAAGCAATTAGGCAAATCAAGTCAACTAAACATGCATTTCCTAATCTAGCACAAGTTATAATCTCAAGTAGAATAAGGCAAGTAAGAAAGAAAACCAAATCTCAATAACTTAAGTAAAAACCAGATTTTTCCATCAATCGGCTCAAGTACGCGCCCGTCACCTCACGTACAAGGCACTCAAATATCAAGTAACAATCTTACGGGGAAAGGTCCCCCACACAAGGTTAGACAAGCCACTTACCTCGAACCGGCTCAATAATCAACTAGGAACCACGCCTTTGCCACGAGTATCCGACTCCAAATGGCCCAAATCTATCCAATTCAATTTTATATCGTAAGTAATATTGCAAACAACTGATTCCACTATTAAATTTAAAGCTAGGGCGCGAAAATAGGTAAAATGACCAAAACGCCCCTCAGACCAACGTCTCGGAATCGAATAATTTTTACATTTTCAGAACCCTCGTACTCTCACGAGTCTAACCATATAAAAATCTCCCAAATCGGAGGTCAAATGCCCACTCAAAATCCAAAAGTTAGGTCTAAGAAGTTTTCCCCAAATTATCCATTTTTTTGATCCTAAATTCGAATTCTAATGATGGATTTTACTAGATATTGATGGAATACAACTAAATAGGATTAAGAAAACGTTACCCAATGATCTTCTCTTCAAAACCCTCCAAGAATCGCCCTCTCCCGAGCTCTCAATTGATTTCTCTAACTTTTGAACTCAACCCTCGAATTTTCTATATCTGCCCAGGCATTTCCGCTTCTGCGGACAAGGGACCGCTTCTACGGTCCCGCTCCTGCGGACCAAGCGCCGCTTCTGAGATTTTCCCTTATGTTGCCAGGCTCCGCTTTTGCGGTCTTATACCGCACCTGCGGATTCCGCTTATGCGGATTTCCTACCGCTTCTGTGGTTTCAACCCAAGACCCAGGGCCGCATCTGCGACTACTATCTCGCAGGTGCGTAACCGCTTCTGCGGTTTTACTTCCGCACCTGCGGAAACTGAAGAGACACTCAAATTCCTCTCCTGCGATGGACAGACCGCTTCTGCGGCTCCGGACCTGCGGAACCCAAACCGCAGGTGCGGTTATGACAGATACCAGCAGGTCTTCAGCAACTTTTCAACTTCAAAACCTTCTGTTAACCATCCGAATTCATCCCGAGGCCCCCGGGACCTCAACCAAAAGCACCAATAACACCTAATACCTCATTCAAACTTGTACCAATCCTTAAAACACCTAAAACAACACCGGAAACCCGATTTAATCAATGATTTGAGCCTAAGAACTTCAACTTTTATCAAAATACGCTTTCGATCAAAAACCTAACCAAAACACGCCCAGATGACCTGAAATTTTGCACACACATAACAAATGACATGACGGAGCTACTGCAACTTCCGAAATTCCAATCCGACCCTCGGATCAAAAACTCACTATCGGACCGGAAACTTCAAAAATTCAAACTTCGGCATTTCAAGCCTAAATGAGCTACGGACTTCCAAAATACATTCCGAACACGCTCCCAACCCCGAAATCACCTAATGGAGCTAACGGAACCATTGGATTTCCATTCCGAGGTCGTCTTCACACTGTTCCGACTACGGACCACTTTTCCACACTTAAGCTCTCATTTAGGGACTAAGTGTCTCAAAACACTCCGAATCCTAAAACCAAACGTCCCGACAAACCAAAATAGCAGAAATGAACTTAGGGGAAGCAGTTAATGTGGGATCAGGGCGTAAATTCCAAAAACGACTGGCTGGGTCGTTACATCCTCCTACACTTAAACATTCGTTCGTCCTCGAACGTGCATAGAGAACATACCTGAAGTAGTGAAAAGATGAGGGTACTGGCTGCGCATGTCCCACTTGGTCTCCCAAGTCGCCTCCTCGGCCGGCTGACCCCGCCACTGATCCTTCACTGAAGCAATGTTCTTTGACCTCAACTTTCTGATCTGTCTGTCCAATATAGCCACTGGCTCCTCAACATAGGATAGATCCTTGTCCAACTGGACTGAACTGAAATCCAACACGTGAGACGGATCACCGTGATATCTCCGGAGCATCGAAACATGAAATACCGGATGAACTCTGGCCAAACTGGGAGGCAAGGCAAGCTCATAGGAAACCTCCCCAACTCGCCGCAAGATCTCAAAAGGGCCACTGTGACAGCTGAGTCGCCAGAGCTGTCACACCTCCTTTTTCCTACCCCCGGAGGGGTATAAAGGAGTTTTTTCCAATTTAAGTGACAATCGAAACGGGATTATTTATTTATTGTTCAGAGTCGCCACTTGGGATAATTTATGGTGTCCTAAGTCACCGGTTCGGAATCCCGAATCGAGGAAAGATTTGACTCTATTTATGCCTGCGAACACAGAAATTTGGGTAAGGAATTCTATCAACCCGGGAGAAGGTGTTAGGCACTCCCGAGTGCCGTGGTTTTAGGACGGTCGCTCAACTGTTATTATTGCCTATTTATTTGATTTTAAAACATTTTTTAAAACCTATGTGCATTTTATTCCTTTTAACACGCTTTTAATATTCCAATTATTATACAACTAATAATTGATTACACGTTTGCGAATCATGTCATGAAAACCGTACCCACGATCCATAACGTGCTTATTTTATTAGAAAGGTTAAATTGTGGCCGGGTCACATAAATGTACCCCCGGATTTTAGAATTGAGTGTCATAACCATGTCACGGGAACCGTACCCGTAGTCACAATAATTTATTACGTTCCTAAAGCAAACTACGAGGTTCATTTTTTAGTATCTAAGTTATAAGTATGAGGGCCATAGATTATACGATTCAAATGTATGAATGTCATACCTCAAAACTATTCAACTAAATGAATTATGGATATTCAAATTAAAACTAATTTGAAATTAGGTGTCACAACTACGTCACGGGAACCGTACCCGCAGCTGTGCTGATTCATTATTTAAGCACTTGAAAGGTTTACCTACCCAAGTGTGTGGAAAAAACAGTAAAAATCAAATAAACTAAAATAAATGAAAGAAGGTCCGTTCATGCTAACTTTATTTTGATTCTGTTTAAATCCAAATCCCACGGACTGACAAACAATTCTTTTCATTATCTTCTTCCATTGGTGTGGGACTCAGTTGAATATCAACACATAAGGAAATTCAAAGCGCGAACTGGATCTAAACAGAAATTGAAGCTAAAGTAAGAAAAAAAATATTTTTGGATTAATTTGACTCTACTAACTAAGAAAATATTGCACATGTACTAACATGAATAAAGGTTATTGCACTTCCTCCCCTGCAAACTTTACCCAGAAGGGGGCGTATCAAACTTAAAAGCCTTTTGTATGGACAAAAGCTCCTCTTTTTGACTTCTCTGTTCAAATTTTGATTTTATTGGTTTTTAGTAAATCCAAAAGCCATACCCCCAAGCTCTTGAGTGATAAAATGACGCTACAATGGCGGTCGAGTAACAGTACAACCCAAAGCCAATTAGTTTATCTAGACGCTAAGTGCAAACAATCAACCACTAAGAAAATAGTAAATTCAATAAATCACACCTCAATTGAATACTACGACTTGTGAACATGCTGAACTTTCCTCCTAGAAATGGACAGTGAACTCAAACATGCGCAGGGAGTTCTAAACAACTGCAAGCTAAAGGGTTAATGATAAGAATTCTTATTTCAAGAAGCTAACTTAGTTCACCAAATTTCAGAACAACTGCTTAAATTCAAGTCGCTAACAGCTACTATCGAGTAAAATACACTCGATGACAGTCCCGAAACTTTGCTGCAAAGTAAGATCACATTCTCAACAAGCAGTCATGGTCGGATTCAGATCTCAATACGAAGATGCTACCAACTCGAATACTCAACTCAAATTCCTCAAGTAATAACACTCAATGAATTAGGACTAAAGTAGAATAAGAAGCTATTTTTCCAATTCCCAGAACTTTCAAGGATGAGCACAACTCACAACTGAACCTTAAACTTCAATGTTATGTCCAAACAATGGCAACAAACAGACTTGAACCAAGTTTTCAACCACAATACATCAGAGAAAATCGACATAGCTCAACAGACTTTACCAAAAATCTCATCTAGTCACAAATCAATAATAAACTAAACTAGAACTTACTGATTCAATCTCACAAAAGCTTAAATGACAGCAACAAAGAGATGCAAACTCAGAAATTCCAGCATACTCTGCTATGACTTGGGAGTGTTTTCAACTCAAAAAATAGCATAAATGGACCTGAACCAAGGCCAAGCGAGCTTAGAACTCGACTAGAAGAAACAAATATTGAGTTTCAAGATTCAAACTAAACCACAATGGAATACGAACACACACAAAGACAGAATCACGAGCAATAAAGAAGAGGATAAGAAATGAACCTGAGTTGCAAAAAAAACTTAGATTAACTCTGCCTTGAGCCCAATACAAGTGAATTCGATAATGAAAACTCAAGAAAACAGCAGCTACAATGCGTTAGGATGCAAGAACTACGAACTCGAACTCGAACGGTCAACTCGATCTACAGCTCAATCATCTCATTTTGAAGAATCAAAGAAGATGATTGAAAACTTTTTTTTCGATTTACCAGAACTTTTGAAACAAAATTAAGAATCAAAGCAAAAGAAACTGAAATGTTCTAAACCTTCTTCTCCGGAATCGAAACTGAAAACGCAAAAAACCAGAAAGAAAACTAAATGATTTTTTCAAACTTTTTTCTCCAAATCTCAGACTCCGAAAAATTTTCTGAAAAAAAAATAACCCCCAGAATAAATACCCCCCCCCCCCTAACAAAGAAACTTACCTTATATATATACCTCCCCAAAAATCTCGAACCTTCTATTCCTTTCTTCACACACACGAAACTTGAAAATCTCTTTCGAAACCAATTCTGACAGATGGAAGGAGGGGATTGATCCTCAAATCAATCCACGACTCCCATTTTCCGAAATTTATTCCTCAGAGATTTCAACAATTCAGCACATAGGGTGGAAGAAATGTCAGAAGCCGTTAGAATATTCGGTGACGTGGTGAGATGGAGGTGCGTGAGGTGAGTTTGAGCTCACTCGCTTGGAATTTGGCGAGTTTGGACACGGATCTAAGGTGAAGAAGAGAATGAACAGTAGGCGCCGTTTCTGAGTTTGGGAATTAGGGTTCGTTCTTAGGAAATTTTTTATAAAGGATTTATATACTAGGAGGAAATGGGGCGGGTCGCGTTTGGGGCAGACGGGCGGGTGAGTGGGGTAATTTGGGCTGGACCTGGACGAGCAGGCGTGGGACTTGGGCTGGGAGGGGAATTGGGTTAAATCCCAGCCCCATTTGAACAAATCTCCTTCCCAAATTCGTTTTCTTTTTTTCTTTTTTTTCTTTTTCTTTAATTAATAAAATCCTAAAATTAACTCCTGAACTAATTAAAAATTAAACTAATGGCTTAGTCACAATAATTATAAAATTACTTAGTCCTAAATCAAAAAGAAAAATCAATAGACTAAAATTAAAAGGTGTAAAATGAGCTATTTTGTGATTTTCGTTTTTAATAAAAGAAATAATTTCTAATTAATTCCAAAAAATGTAAAATCAAACCTAAATGTGATGCATGGTATTTTTTTGGCTTTTCATGATTTTTAATGGAAATTAAATATGCACAAAAATTCCAATAATTCATAAAATTCTACAAAAAAAATCCTATAAAATTGGAAAAATTGGAAAAATTATTTTTCTTGTATTTTATGGGAGTAATCTTTATAGGAAAAAAATGACGTGCTCACAGCTGCCCCTCTTTGCTCGAAAACACGCAGAGTTTAAGTGCAAAGATAAAGTGAGCGGATACGAGCGATTTTTTCCCGTTTGAATACTCCGTGGGAAGCATTTTTGAAAGATTTGACCGAACCTTGCTTCCGAGGTTGCTTACATATCCTTGGCTATAAAGGAATCAGGTTAGTGTAGTTCGGGAAGTTTCGGTAGCTGGGACTACCAAGAAGCTGTGATTTCACTGTTGCTGCTGCTGCTACTGCTTGCTGAACTCCTTATTACACCAAGAGCTGATTCCTTTTCCGGGGGTAGGAAAAAGGAGGTGTGACAGCTCTGGCGACTCTGCTGGGGACAAGAACCCAGAACTTCTAGTTCACGGTTCAGAATTCGAGCTTAGAATAACTGTTATAGGTTGCTTTTATTTATTATCTGATTTTATTTACATGTTTGGGCTTAATGTGCTAAATGTTGCTTTTACCGCTTTGATATTATCTGAACTGTATATAAACTGCTACGAAACCCCTCTCTTCTCTCTTCTGAGGAGTGCACGCTGGCGTGACTTCTTTCATTAGTGTCATATCCCAAATTAGAACGAGGTTCGGACAAGTTGCAAAGCCGGATGATCTTTTGGTTACTGGTACGCTGCCCCCCTCAAGCTCGAGTTGTCCGCTCGGGTAAGCCAGGTCTAGAACAATACACCCAGGTTTTAAACCTAGAATAACTCAGCCTCATGCCGGATCCATAGTAAGAACGCTTGATTGCATCATATGCATTTGACTTTGGGGACTCAACACAGGGGTTGGGTCCGTCTAGGACAGGTATACCCAAAAATAAAAGACCATCCTGATGCATCCTATGTGCTACATGTTGCATTTCTCCAAGGGTAAAAGGGTCATTTGGAGGACCAATGATGGTTGAGGGTAAATGAGAAAAAGAAAAGAGGGTGAAGCGTGAAAATAAAGCAAGTGGGCCCAGTTATGTTTTCTTTCACATTTTTTTTAAGAAAAAGACAAAAAAAATAAAAAATCCAAAAAGATTTTGCACTTTCCCATCATTTTTTCAAAAAAAAATCAAAAAAGAGGAAAAAGAAAATTCAAAAAGAGTTTACATGTTCATCATTTTCAAGGAAAAGAAAAGAAAAAATATATTTTAATTAACTTAGTTGTTTTTTTATTTCTCGCCCGTATCCAATCGGCTCAAACTACGCATACCTGATTCTCGTCTTTCGGGGCGTGATACGTAGGCAACCCACATAGGATCCGGTCTTCCTAGTGAGTTTTAGGTTCTTGGCTTCGCGGGGTCTTAGCTAAATCTGGCATTTTTAGCCACTTTTAGCCACATAGATTAATTTCAGAAAATAATCGCAACCATGTCTTGCATGTGTCTAGTAGGGAATGTTATTGTCTCACATAGTGTTGGTTTCAGTTCTCTCATACAGGTGTGGATCTACTCACCGGAGTTTGAGCATAACAGATGCCCCAGGACCACTGCATTCAGGAGCTGTCTAGGAGTTTTTTTGTCTATTGTTCATGTTTTACTTTCTAGTGTTGTATAGTAGTATTCAGTCATTTAGTTGATGCTAGAGTCTGTCATAGCCTAGTTTAAGTTTGTCGAGTCTTTTGTTATTATTTAATATTTTGTATTTGAAAAATGTATCATAAATAAAAAAAGGAGATATTTTGCGTTTTTATATTCCGTTAGAAGTTTTCTTTAGAATACTAATTCTAGAAATGAAAGAAAATTATTTGAGGTGGTTTTCCTTTATTGAATTAATATCTAGAACTCAAAATAAAAATTGCTTTTATATTTCCTTTTAAGTACATTAAGACCAAAAATTCAAAAAAAAAAAGAGAATTTTCTTTCAGTACCTCTTTAAAAGATTTTCTTTAAGGTATTAATTTCAAAAATTATAACGACCCGACCGGTCGTTTTGAGCCCTAGCGCGCCGTTCAGTAGTTCGAGGCCATGAGCAGCTTCAATTCAGGCATTATGACTTGTACGCATGGTCGGAATTAAATTTCGGGAAGTTCGGAGTTGACTTGGAGGGTAAATTCTCATTTCGGAAGCTTTAAGTTGAGAGAATTAACTAGGATTGGATTTCAGAGCAAACGACCTCGGAATCGGGATCTGAGGGTTCCAGCAGGTTCGTATGATGATTTCTGACTTGGGCGTATGCCTGGATCGGGTTTTGGGTGACCCGGGAGCGTTTTGGCGCCTATTGTGGAAGTTAGCATTTTGGAAGAAATTTTATAAGTTTGGGTTGAAGTGCATTTCAGTGTTATCGATGTCCGTTTGGGATTCCGAGTCTGGGAGTAGCTCTGTATGGTAATTCTGGAGTTGGGAGCGCGATCGGAAGTGAATTCGGATGTCCGTGGAGCATTTTGGAGCCATTTGGCTAAGGATAGAAATTTGAAGGTTTTTGAGAGGTTTGACCGGAGGTGGACTTTTGACCTCGGGGTCGGAATCCGATTCCGAAAGTTGGAGTAGATCCGTAATGTTGAATATGACTTGTGTGCAAAATTTGAAGTCAATCGGACGTGATTTTATAGGTTTAAACACCGAAAGTAGAAGTTTGAAATTCTAAAGTTCATAAAGCTTAGATTGGAGGTCGAATCATGGTTTAAGGGTTGTTTGATATGATTTGAGGCCTCGAGCAAGTCCATAATATATTTTGGGACTGGTTGGTATGATTGGTTGGAATCCCGGGGACCTCGGGTGGATTCCAGGTGGTTAACGGATCGAAAATGGAATTTTTGGAAGGCTGAAGTTGCTGGTTGCTGGGTGCTGGTGTAACCGCACCTGCGAGAATAGGGCCGCAGGTGCGGAGCCGCAAAAGCAGCCCAATAGTCGTAGATGCGATTTTGGCAAAGGAGAGCTGGGACCGCAAATGCGGTCGTTTGGCCGCAGAGGCGGGACCGCATCTGTGGGAATAGAAGCGCAGAAACAGAAAAGGGGAGCCTGGAGGAAACCGCAGAAGCGGTGGATTGGCTCGCACCTGTGGAACGCAGAAGCAGTCAAGGGACCGCAGGTGCGGAAAGTGCTGGAGGCAGAGATGTATTTTAAAAATCGGGATTTGGCCATTTTCTCTCATATTTTCTTGGCTTGGGCGATTTTTGGGAGAGCTTCAAGTGGGATTTTTCATCATCAACGATAAGGTAAGCTAATCCCATCCATCTTGAGTTAAATACATCGTTTATGTATGGATTTTAGCATGTAAATTGGTAGAAATTTGGGGGTTTGGTAGAAAGACCTAGAAATTTATATTCTTGGAATTTGACCGTGATTTTGGGTATGGAATTTAGAGAAAATTATATATTTGAGTTCGTGAGGATATGGGTAAACTTATTCTTCGAAAATTTCGGAAATTCGGGCACGTGGGCCCGAGGGCGTTTTTGTCAACTTTCCGATCGGGGTTAGGAATTGTTATAAATTGGATTAACATGAGTAGTTTATCGTATAAAATGATTTGCATAACTATTGGCTAGTTTTGGAACGTTGTGCATCAACTTGAGTTTTCGGAAGGGCGTAGAAGGCCGGTTATGGATCTTCGGAGCGAGGTGAGTCTCCTTTCTAACCTTGTAAGAGGGAATTGTCCCCATAGGTAAAATAATTGGTTATGTGCTCCTATTTGTGGGGGCTACGTATGCACGAGGTGACGAGAGTCCGTGCGTAGCTACTAATATGTGCAAGTCCGGGTAGCCCAGAACCCAAAAGCATGCTATACTTGGGATATCTGTAATCTTATTGACAGTTGAATTTCTTAAATCCTATCGAATTGGTAACTGAATTTCTAAGGGAATTGAACTTCATTTCTTAAATCTTTAAAAGAGAATTGGCTTTTATTTTGATAAATGATCCCCGATAAATTCTTAATTTGCTGTTTGAGCATGTATTTCTACGTGTACCTGCGTCGTATGTATTATTCGCGAGCAGGGTGTTTGTTTATTTAAATTTGACCGCGTCGCATGTATGATTCTCGAGCGGGGTAATAGATGCATCTATGGTTCGCGCCGTTCAACCCTCGGTAGTGCACATTTTAAATATTGTTGGATCGGGCCGTACGACCTCGGCATGAGTTGCGCATGCTTGTATTGCTTGCCTTGAGATTTATTGATATTGATACCTGCTCTCCCCGACTTGAGATAATTGTTAATTAATGGATTATGAATCCAGAGACTTTTAATAAAAAGGAATTTTTACCTGTTTTGTGACTCATTTGAAGTTACTGTCGTTCTTAATAAATCTGTGATTCACCGCATTAATAATAGTATTATTGGACCATTAGTAAGTGTCGAAGTTGCCATCTCATCTCTACTTCTTCGAGATTAGGCGGGATACTTACTGAGTACACGTTGTTTTCGTACCCATGCTACACTTGCTGTGCATTTTGTTGCACAGGTGCAGGTACTTCTAGTGGCCTACTGGGCGTTGCAGTATGGGTGACACGGAGACTAGGTGAGTTGTATTTCCTCGAGGCGACCCGCAACTAGTATAGTCTCCCTCAGGATTCTATTTATTTTCTGTCCAATTGTATTTCGGACAACTGTTGTACTTGATTCGATTTTTCTTAGAAATTGCTCATGCACTTGTGACACCGGTTTTGGGATGGTTATGGAGTATTTTGTATTAATTACTTATTATTTAATTGAACTTGAAGCAATTATCTTCTTAAATTGGTAAATTTGAAGAAAAGTCATAGTTTTCTAGAGTATTAAAATGAGAATTTAATTAAGTATTTTGGGTTGGCTTGCCTGACAGTGGTGTCCGGCGCCATCACGACCTTTAGTGGAATTTGGGTCGTGACAACATGGTATTAGAGCACTAGGTTCCTAGGGTCTCACGAGTCATGACCAAGTCTAGTAGAGTCTCGTGGATCGGTACGGAGACGTCTGTACTTATCTTCGGGAGGCTGCATGACTGTTAGGAGTACTTCCCTTCTTGATTCCTCATCATGCGATTTGATTCCTGGAGGCTTGTGCCCCTGTTTCCTTCCTACTCAATCCTACCCGACGCGAACCGTCTGTTATAAATCGAGATTTGAAGAATTGTAATGGTACTACCGATGTGGTGTGGGATGTTTCTCCCTGCATAGTTGTCTAGGCTATTATCGCTGCCTTGTGAAAGGATATTCTATCATTTCGGCTCAATAGCGGTGCTTCTTAGAGCTCTGAGGCTAGGCACAGGTTGCCATGATGCTATGAACGATTGTTCCGCAGTATTGATATGATGGTAGGACGTTTGCCTACGTGACGGGGCAGTGAATGACTTGAAGGGAGGTTTACTCAGTGCACGATCTAGAGGTTCGGTATTTTATTCCCGGCAGGGGAAGGGCAATCGGACTAAGAATGGTCAGATGTGGGCTGATGGAGTAACGAGACTTGGTATTTGCGAGCGTGGTGGAGTCTTCTTCTACGATGAGGTGTCGTTGTCCTAATTGAACGTACTAAGTTTGCCGGTGTTATGATCTTCTACAATTTGCCTTTGGGGCAAGATATTGCGGAATAGTATTGGAGATACAGCTGTCAGATATCGCAGGGTGCGGTGGTTTAGGATTGAATCAGTGTTTCTAATATTGACGGTTCGAGAAAGATGACCTTCGGAAAGGTTTAAGGTTAGCAGCAATTGTGGGTTCAAACGCCACGAAGATAGATTTTATTTAAGGCAACAACTGAGCAGCAAAGGACGAGGAAGGACATGTGGGGAGTGTCCGGCGGTGGTTAAAAATTTCTAGAAGTCCAGGTATAAGAAGCAAAGGTCGAGTAATCGACTAAAGGGGTGAGTTTCGCCAAAGTGGGAGAGTTTGGAGTGATTTGGGAAATATTAGTGATTGGTGATTTGGGCCTACAAATTTGTTTGAAGTATGGGCTATTATGTGGCAGGAGATTTGATATAACGGAAAGGAGCCGCTTGACATGAAGGAGGATACAACCTAACTTTGAATTGGAAGGATGTTGCCGCGCACTTGATTGATGTCCACGAGGGGTGAATGGACTTGTGCAGCTAGAGAGTGAGCTGGGACTCAGGATGGGTTGTTAATGTCGTGGTGATTGCGCCCCGCGTAGCAGCGTTGGAAGACGTCGGCACGGAGATTCCACAGGCGGGATATCTCCAGTGAGCAGGCCGACAGTCGCATGGTTGGCGAGGCTTCTGCAAAGGGCTCTATTGGCTATACAACAAGGAGATTGGTAATGCGAATGTGGTTGATGATTCAAGGTATAAAAAGGGGGTTTTACGGAAAGATTTCGAGAATTTTGGCGGTTGATTGCGCAAGGTTATGTCAATAAGAAATAAAGGATCCCGGTGAATTCCGAAATTTGTGTCATAATGGCTTCAGGCTAAGTGGGAGAGTCCCACCGCCTATGATTAAGGATTGCCTGGTTAACGACTTGCGAGGTTTCTGATTATTAACATATTGATGGGTTATTTCAGCTGCAGGAAAAGAACATAAGTGGTAAATTGAGCAAAGGAATTGTTAAAGGTGTACTATGGTTGGCCTTATTGGCTCATGTTCAGACTTGGGGAAGAATTCAGGACTCATGCCTTGTGTGGATGCGGATTTCCAGGAAAGTGATTCTGCCGGGTGCTTCGTCGAGGGGGGGTATTCATGTGTTAGAAGATTTATGGAATTGATTATATTCGGGGCCAAGTTAGAGCGGGTGGCTCTCCACAACGGTCCTAGTAAATTCAAAGGTTAAAAATGCGGTGCCTAAGGATTTAAGCCGCAATGTGTTTAGGAATCGGGCTTGTGAAGCAGCTTATGATAAGAGGCTCAGAATGTTCTATGATGTTTTGACTTGCAGTGTAGCATTGAGAAGAAAAGGAGAAAAAGGACTTCAGATTCGTAGAGGAATTATCAGAATGGATGTGCCAATCGAGATGCGAATATGTGCACAAGGAAGGTATGAAATGGTTCGTGGGATCTGGGACAGCATGGTCTCGTGATTCAAGGTCACTCGGGATGAGTGCGGATGGAGTATGCTATGTGTTGGATGGAGTTATTATTATTTCTAAGGCAAGCAAGGATAAATTGGAAGAAGATAGATTGACTAGCCATAGTTGAATTGGCATATTGATGGCAGTAATCAGTTCCTTCAGCGCGATCAAGTTATGCAAGTGATTGTGGCGGTACATGTGAGGCTTGTCGGCTGCCGTAATTGATGTTATTCAGAAGTATTCTACTGTTATGGCCGTCATGTGTAGGCGGGTCCCGGAAGGGCTATGGTGGCTTAATACCACTACTTAGAGATTTGGCGTATTCTACGGTTATGAGAATTCCCCTGTATGTCGCAATGGTTCTCCTGAAGTGCGTTAAGTGAAAGGTTTTGATATGATGAAGTGTTAATCTATTAGTGGTTCCGGAGTTATGTTAAATTCGTGTTCTATTGTATATTGGCGTGTTGGGTGCAGTGGGCAGTATGGAATTTGAAGTGAGGACCAAGGTTATAGTTCGGTGTTGACGAGAATGTCACGAGCTCGGATGAGCAGGAAAGTAGTTTCGATGTTTAAAGTAAGTTGATATTGTCGTCAGCGTCACCTGAGATCGACGTTTGTGAAAGAGGCTTTGCATCCTGGTTATGGATTCTTGATCGCTTTTCAGCGTTAGTGCGGTCGGTGGTATGGATATACAGACTTGTTATCTGTTACGAAAGGTCGTGAGGGCGTGTTCCATGGGAAGATTACACAAGTGTGGCATGTAGTCACTGATTGATTGGAGAATGAAACCGAGTGTGGAGATTGTGGTAGTATCGTTAATTTGAGAATTTATGCTTGGAGGGCACTCGGTTTATCGGGTTGTGGACTGTGGATGATTCCTCCGGTTATGATGGTTGTTCTTATGTGTTATGAGAGAAAGGGGAGCTATTATGGACCTTCGAAAGGTTATTAGCCTAGTTCAGTGTGATCAGAATCATCTTGAGGTCTGTGGATGGATCTTAATGTGAATGTGGGCTCTATATCAGGCCAGATGTGTTCATTTCACTAATGCGCTCCTTATGGAAGAGCAGTCAGGGTGTTATTTCGTCGTCAGTTATTTCATGAAATGATATATTGCACCGTGAGAGTTGTGAGACGGCTTGGTAAATTGCTTATGTGTTGAGGTTCCGCATAGAGATGAGGTTATATGAGCAAAATGGCTCCTGAGATTCAGATCGTATATCGCACCTCGGTTGTGCTTGGGTTTTGTACCTTCGGCTCTATATGTCTCCCCAGGGATGGTGTTATGCACTTAGCGTGCTTGTGATCGATATTCGGCATTTGGTTGTAATGAGCAATTTAGCTCGATGTATATTTCCTTATGTGAATTTTATGTGTGGACCGGGTGGCACGCCGCCATGGGTATGCTGTTTGGATCGGGTTGCGCGCCGCAACAATATGATGTTGAGTACAGTTCCCCGTGTCTGTTTTATGTGTTTTGATTCCTCCTTTCCTGAGAGGAACTTATATTAGCTTCGTGCCTGCATCGCATGCATGATTCGCGAGCGGGGTGTCTGTTTAATTATGTTGACCGCGTCGCATGTATGATTCGCGAGCGGGGTAATTGGATTTCCTTTTCAGAGTCATTTTCCCATTGTATCACGTTCGAATTGGTAGCCTATTGGCACGTTGTGGTATCATATGAGACTTTTGACCATGTCCGGGGTGGCTCTTGCCTGAGCAGTTCGTACTGGGTGAGACGAGATCATTGGACTTAGGATCAGTACAATCTGAATATCTGAAGTATATTAAGGAGAAAATACCATTATTTGGTTCAGAATGAGGTGATGGTTCTTGTCAGGAGTATAGGCCTGATGAATTGTTGGTTCTATAGTTGGTTATGAATTTCTACACACCTTTTCCGTCTTGGCGGTATTGTAAGAGTCAGAACAAGACCTATGTAGGTCATGAGGTGCAATGGGAGCATCAGATTCGTGGAATTTCGATTTATTCTATCAGAGAATGCTATTGTGGTCTTGTGAGTAAAGTAGTGCAAGGTGTGAATTTAGCTAAGGTATGCAGTTGTGTTTTGGGTGCTGCGTGTAGTTATTGATACGGTGTTCATATGTCGAAAGCAGGCCTGGTAGAGAATTTCGGATGTTGAAACTAGGCTCCAAGGCTTATTTGCCCAAATGAAAGAGGTTATCTTTAGATTTGATCGAGCTGATGTGCCCAACTGAGATGTGGTAGCACGGGTAGGTGCACAAGGTATTAAGCAGTGATTCCAGACAACCCCAGCACAGTTCCTAGCACGTTCGAGGACGAACGTATGTTTAAGTGGGAGAGGATGTAACGACCCGACCGGTCGTTTTGAGCCCTAGCGCGCCGTTCAGCAGTTCGAGGCCATGAGCAGCTTCAATTCAGGCATTATGACTTGTACGCATGGTCGAAATTAAATTTCGGGAAGTTCGGAGTTGACTTGGAGGGAAAATTCTCATTTCGGAAGCTTTAAGTTGAGAGAATTGACTAGGATTGGATTTCAGAGTAAACGACCTCGGAATCAGGATCTGAGGGTTCCAGCAGGTTCGTATGAGATTTCGAACTTGGGCGTATGCCCGGATCGGGTTTTGGGTGACCCGGGAGCGTTTTGGCGCCTATTGTGGAAGTTAGCATTTTGGAAGAAATTTCATAAGTTTAGGTTGAAGTGCATTTCAGTGTTATCGATGTCCGTTTGGGATTCCGAGTCTGGGAGTAGCTCCATATGGTAATTCTGGAGTTGGGAGCGCGATCGGAAGTGAATTCGGATGTCCGTGAAGCATTTTGGAGCCATTTGGCTAAGGATAGAAATTTGAAGGTTTTTGAGAGGTTTGACCGGAGGTGGACTTTTGACATCAGGGTCGGAATCCCATTCCGAAAGTTGGAGTAGGTCCGTAATGTCGAATATGACTTGTGTGCAAAATTTGAATTCAATCGGACGTGATTTGATAGGTTTAAACACCGGAAGTAGAAGTTTGAAATTCTAAAGTTCATAAAGCTTGGATTGGAGGTCGAATCGTGGTTTTAGCGTTGTTTGATATGATTTGAGGCCTCGAGCAAGTCCGTGATGTGTTTTGGGGCTGGTTGGTATGATTGGTTGGGTTTCGGAGGCCTCGGGTGGATTCCGGATGGTTAACGGATCGAAAATGGAATTTTCGGAAGGTTGAAGTTGCTGGTTGCTGGTGTAACCGCACCTGCGAGAAAAGGGCCGCAGGTGCGGAGCCGCAGAAGCGGCCCAATAGTCATAGATGCGGTTTTGGCAAAGGAGAGCTGGGACCGCAGATGCGGTCGTTTGGCCGCAGAAGCGGGACTGCATCTGCGGGAATAGAAGCGCAGAAGCGGAAAAGGGGAGCCTGGAGGAAACCGCAGAAGCGGTGGATTGGCTCGCACCTGCGGAACCGCAGAAGCGGTCAAGGGACCGCAGGTGCGGAAAGTGCTGGAGGCAGAGATGTGTTTTAAAAATCGGGATTTGGCCATTTTCTCTCATATTTTCTTGGCTTGGACGATTTTTGGGAGAGCTTCAAGTGGGATTTTTCATCATCAACGATAAGGTAAGCTAATCCCATCCATCTTGAGTTAAATACATCGATTATGTATGGATTTTAGCATGTAAATTGGTAGAAATTTGGGGTTTTGTTAGAAAGACCTAGAAATTTATATTCTTGGAATTTGACTGCGATTTTGGGTATGGAATTTAGAGAAAATTATATATTTGAGTTCGTGAGGCTATGGGTAAACTTATTCTTCGAATATTTTGGAAATCCGGGCACGTGGGCCCGAGGGCATTTTTGTCAACTTTTTGATCGGGGTTAGGAATTGTATAAATTGGATTAACATGAGTAGTTTATCGTATATTAATGGATTTGCATAACTATTGGCTAGTTTTGGAGCGTTGTGCATCAACTTAAGTTTTCGGAAGGGCGTAGAAGGCCGGTTATCGATCTTCGGAGCGATGTGAGTCTCCTTTCTAACCTTGTAAGAGGGAATTGTCCACATAGGTGAAATAATTGATTATGTACTCCTATTTGTGGGGGCTACATACGCACGAGGTGACGAGAGTCCGTGCGTAGCTACTAATATGTGCAAGTCCGGGTAGCCTTGAACCCAAAAGCATGCTATACTTGGGATATCTGTAATCTTATTGACAGTTGAATTTCTTAAATCCTATCGAATTGGTAAATGAATTTCTAAGGGAATTGAACTTCATTTCTTAAATCGTTAAAAGTGAATTGGCTTTTATTTTTATAAATGATCCCCGATAAATTCTTAATTTGCTGTTTTGAGCATGTATTTCTATGTGTACCTGCGTCGCATGTATGATTCGCGAGCAGGGTGTTTATTTATTTAAATTTGACCGCCTCGCATGTATGATTCGCGAGCGGGGTAATAGATGCATCTATGGTTCGCGCCGTTCGACCCTCGGCAGTGCACATTTTAAATATTGTTGGATCGGGTCGTACGACCTCGGCATGAGTTGCGCATGCTTGTATTGCTTGCCTTGAGATTTATTGATATTGATACCTGCTCTCCCCGACTTGAGATAATTGTTAATTAATGGATTATGAATCCGGAGACTTTTAATAAAAATGAATTTTTACCTGTTTCGTGATTCATTTGAAGTTACTGTCGTTCTTAATAAATCTGTGATTCACCGCATTAATAATAGTATTATTGGACCATTAGTAAGTGTCGAAGTTGCCATCTCGTCTCTACTTCTTCGAGATTAGGCGGGATACTTACTGAGTACACGTTATTTTCGTACGCATGCTACACTTGCTGTGCATTTTGTTGCACAGGTGCAGGTACTTCTAGTGGCCTACTGGGCGTTGCAGTATGGGTGACACGGAGACTAGGTGAGCTGTATTTCCTCGAGGCGACCCGCAGCTAGTATAGTCTCCCTCAGGGTTCTATTTATTTTCTGTCCAATTGTATTTCGGACAGCTGTTGTACTTGATTCAATTTTTCTTAGAAATTGCTCATGCACTTGTGACACCGGGTTCTGGGATGCTTATGGAGTATTTTGTATTAATTACTTATTATTTAATTTGACTTGAAGCAATTATCTTCTTAAATTGGTAAATTTGAAGAAAAGTCATAGTTTTCTAGAGTATTAAAATGAGAATTTAATTAAGTATTTTGGGTTGGCTTGTCTGACAGTGGTGTCCGGCACCATCATGACCTTTAGTGGAATTTGGGTCGTGACAAATATCCAAAAAAAAGATTTTCTTTTGAGGTTCTTCTTTGGTAAATTAATAAAAAATGAAAAAAAAAATTCCTTTTATTTTCATTAGAGCTTTAAGATATTGTACATAGAAGAAAAAAAAAACATACTTTATCTTTTGTTTATCTTTAAAGTTTCTCCCTTAGGTAATCAAACTGAAATCCAAAAATATGTTTTTTTATCTTTTTCATTTCTTGGTTCGAAATCTTGCTTCAGGGATATCAAATGAAAATTCAAAATATTTTTCTTTGGTTTATTCTTTAGACTTCCTTCCTAAAAATAAAGAATCAAAAAATGTTTTTTTCTTCTAGGGATTTTTCCTTAATAACTCCCATAGAGTATTTGTTTCAAAAAGAAAAAAAGGAGAAAAAGTATGCTCGTTAAGCTTGAGTTTAGAATAGGTTATAGAACATCTGGAAAATTCAAAAAAAAAGGATTTGCTTCTTTTATTTCTCTTTTCTCATAAGAGTAGTCATTAAAAAAAAGGAAAAGAAAAAGAAAAAAAGGAACGTTAGTTTGTTTACTTTATTTTTGTTCTTCCAGAACTACGCAAAGATCTGATTCATGCGGCGTCATGATACGTAGGCAACCTACATAGGGTTCGATCGAATCATTTTTTTTATTATTAAAAAAAAAGAGCAAAAAAGAAAAAAGAGATGAAATTACGGGATGTGAGAAATGAGAGGAAAGAAAAGAGTGATAATTAGAAAAAAAAAGGAAGGAAAACGAGCAAGCCAAGAAGTGTTAGAAAGCAAAGAAAAGAGAGGATTGAAATGAACAGATTGGGATGATGCCAACTGACCTTCATACCCTCGAAGTCATTTTAGAACTGATAACTGTGGCTAGGTGCATTGCACGTAAAGTGAGATTATCTTATGTTAAATGCCCTAATGCTAACATGATGACCTTATTTTGTTATCTTCATAGCAGAAGGGTGGTTGGTTTGCGGTTCTTAAAGTGGTAACTCCTCTCTACAACATAAAGTCAAAAGGCAATGATGGACAACAACACAATTAAGTTGGTTGATACCGGTGCCCGAAAGCAGTTGGTTGAACAGGACATTGGGTTGGCTGGTGAGGTAAGGATGTTAAGATAACATATGAGGGACATGTATCAGGCTTGGATGACGGGGAAGGTACCACCCCCGCCACCACCTAGATTCCTAGACGTTGCCCTTACCCAAACTCCGGTCATAGTGCCAGATGATCCCCCATACTCTCTAGATCCACCCGCTTATCACAGCTTTCCCAACCACCCTAGTAGCTCCATCACTCATCCTCCAATTACCTTTCCCTAAAATTGTCCTCATGTCATATCCGCTATCCCCAACAATGAACACCCACTTAAAGCTCATGATGCCCAATATTACCCCTCAAAGGTTGCCCACAAGGTTCCTGACTCATACAAGCAGAGCCCTCGGGATGAGCCTCATGTTGAAAAAGAAAAGTTCACAAGAAAAGAAGGGCGAGATAAGATATCTAGGAAGCTGAAAGGTATAAAACAGTCCTTAAGGAGCATGCAAAGGATGGGAAATCAAATTAATATGTTCCCTGATGTTCACCTGCCCCCGGGTTTAAAGTGCCAAAGTTTAACTTGTATGATGGGTGTGGAGATCCGGTAGCCCACCTGAGGGTTTATTGTAGTGAAATGAGAAGTGTTAGCGAGAAAGATGACTTGTTGATGGCGTATTTCAGTAAGAGCTTGACTGGGGCAGCTTTGGAATGACATAATCGTCAAAATGTCGGTAAGTGGCATACATTGGGCGACATGGCTCAAGATTTTGTTCGACACTTTCAATACCATATAAACATTACCCCAGACCGCTCTTCCATATCAAAGATGGAAAAGAAACCGGAGGAAAGCTTTAGGGAGTTTGGGCTCAGATGGAGGGAGCAAGCTGCTCGAGTCAGTCCCCCGATTGGTGAAAAAGAAATGGTTGAGCTTTTCCTACAAGCCCAAGGCCCCACCTACTTCAGTCACTTGATCCCGGCCTTGGGTAAACCTTTCAATGATGTGGTAAAAATGGGGGAGATGGTAGAAGAGGGAATCGAGTCAGGCAAAATCATGAGTTATTCGGCATTGAAAGATACTACAGAAGACATTCAGGACACCTCAGTAAGTTTAGGTGGAAGAAAGAGAAATAGAAAAGATGATCCGGTGGGCATTCCTGCTCAATGCTTTCAGCCTCGATATCGACCCCATGGATATCCCTGTGCACCAGATAATCCTCCCCAATGCTACTTCTCCCCACAGAACTCCCAAAGTCGTACATCACTTTCCCAGTACCCTACCCACAATACACCACCATATGCTCCACACCCACGAGGCCCACGATGGCCTACACCACCTCCGCAAATGTCTTATCCGCCCCCTCAAGCACATCAACCACCTGCCTATAAAAGGTTCCAACCGAGGCCAGAGTACAAAATGAAAAGACAGCAAAAAAAAAAAGTCTTTCACTCCTATTGGAGAATCATATGCCAGTATGTTTGAGAGGCTGAGGCAATTGGACATGTTGAAGCCAATTCAGATAAAACTCCCAAACCCTCTTCCAAAGAAGTTTGATTTTTCTCAAAGGTGCGCATATTGCTTTGATGCCCCGGTTCACAGCACAGAAAAGTGTTGGCATCTAAAAAAAGCAATTCAGAAGCTTATTGATGCAGGTGACATTGTCGTGCAAAATCCAGATGCAGTAGACGCTAGCCAAAGTCCATCGTCTGTTCATAATGAGACGCATTTGGTGGGTATGATTTGTTTTGACAAAGAACATGAGAATTCTTCCGAGATCCTCGGAAGTTCACGTGCTGCAAGGCTTTCAGCGCTATCAGAGGTTGATCTTAAGAATGAGCCGGCAAAAGGGACCCAAATGCAATTTGCTAAAGTCAATGTGATGGAGACCTGTGAAAGTCCTAGTAATGTTGATGCGGAACTCAGTGGCTAAGAGGTCGTGCTTGGTAATTGAAAAGACGCTCCATCTCTTGGCTAGCCGGGGAGGAATTTTTGGTAGTTTATTTTGGTGTCATTTCTGTTGTCCTGGTTATTTTCAGGGTTGTAATCCGGACATTGTCTTGTGACTCAAACTCTTCTATCCTTCTATTTGCCCAGTTCCTTTAGTCGTAATAACTCATTTAGTGTTATCTAGTTTTGTTCCAGGGCTGTACCCCAGTTTTTTTTGGTTGTCTTGTTGTTCAAACCCTTTCACCGTCTGTCTAATGTAATTTCCTGTTTTCTGTTATTTCTAGTCAGTGTTTGTTTAGTTCTATTTTCCTTTTATAGTTCTTTTCCTGCTGATTCTAGTGACATGACATGCATGCATAATTCTAGGCCTGATTTTAAAAGTTAGCCTAATCATGAAGCAATGAAATAAATTTGAAGATGATAGGGACATCTGTGGGAAGTAAGTCAAGAGGTTTTGAGATCATCTGAAGCCCGAACCATGTAAAACTGGGGCAAATAATTTGGAAAGTTAATAGGGTGATAAGAATTCGTTAAGGGAGAGCGCATCCCGGATAATTTGAAGCAAGCAACTTTGAGTTCAAGTGCATCTCAAGTTACAAGATAAAGTCAAGAAAGTTTTCTCAGGATTGATGGAGGATAGCCATTGTGAAGAAGAAATCACCCAACGAGAGTTCTATACTTGACAAGGCACTAAAAAAAATGAAAAACATATCAGTGATATCAATGCCGAAACTGTAAAGAAATGTTGTGTGTGTTCTTCGTTTTTTTCATTCCAAGTTGCATGTGTTGTACTCGGCACTCTTAGACATTGGGAGGCCCTCCTTCTGCTATCTAAACACTTTATCATTTGCTACCCCTTTTTGAGCCTTGTTTGTTTTCTTTCATACCCCTATTTTGGAATCAGTAGCAAAGTTCAAAAACACAGATACAGAAGATAAATAAAGAAGAAAAAAAAGGAAAAGGAGAAGAGGAAAAGAGAAAAGAAATTGAAAAAAAAGTAAGTAAAGCAAAAGAAAGAAAATAAAAGAGAAGAAAAGAAAAAGAGAGAGAGAAAAAAAAGAGAAAAGAAGGAAACAAAAAGGAAAAAAAAGAAAAAAGAAGAAGAGAAAAGTACAAATAATAAAGCAATTCCTATGTCATGAACTACGTTCGGCCTGATTCCTTTTAAGGATACATAGGCAGCCTCACGGTTCGGTCCCACCAAAACAAAAATTCAAAAGTCCCCAAGCAAAGAAACTGGGGCAGAAGTTGCGGTTTTACAAAAGATCTGATTCCAAAAGTTGTAATTCTAAACCCATTCAAATTGTTTTGAGCCTTTATGATATTCTTTCTTTCTAACCCTGTCCAAAAGCCACATTGCGGACCAACAAAGACCTCCCAAATAATCTTTGAGAATGACGAGCTAGACATGCCAGGAGCACATGATGTTTTACTATGGGTCATCTGCGTAATCAGAAGAAATAAGAAGAAAAGAACAAAATGAGAGAGTCTTATTGGTAAAAATCTTCACAGGCACCATAAGACGACGGTGAGTTGAGAGAAATAACAAAATGAGAGAGGCTTGATAGTGAAAACCCTTCAGGCACTACAAGTCAAATAAGGATCGTGAATTAGATTGGATAATCGGAGCATCGAAGCCAGTTTCACGGTTTAGGGATATAACCAGAGTTGAACATCATACTTGCTTGACAGATTAGGCCACTTAATCCAAAGGTGCATGTCATGGTCAATAGAGTTGGTATCCACATCTAATAGGTTTCTACTTTGTAGTTTTCTTGTTAGGAATCATCTCTTTCCATTGTCCCTTACTCTGTTCCTTTTGTCTTGTTTACTTCCTCTTCCTGAGTCTGTTCGGTCAGAACAAGTGAGAATGACTTCAAAATTTGCTACCAGCTTTCCAATTGCACAAAGCAGAATCTGGCTAGCACATCAAAGTGGCATAAGTCAGGAAAGAATAGTAGGCGCACTGAGTTGGCAACCATCAATGTGTTTTGGGATTCATGTGAAATACACAGGTTTGGTATATATCAATTCATGAACAATGCAACAGATAGAGGATGTTGGGTGAACAGATCAAAGGTATTCTTTGTGATAAGGTTGACAGAGAAAGTGGTTAACCAATGACAAGCAAGGTCTTCCGAGCGAAAATCAAAGTTATCATGGCAAGTGAAGGAGCAATAGACCTCAAGGCCAAGGCCAGTGGTTTAAGTCAGGAAAGAACAGCATGCGCACTAAGTGGGAGGCAATTGACGCGCTTTGTGGATTCATGTGAAACACAAAGGTTCAGTATATGTCAATGCATGAGCACAATGCAACCGTTGAATGGTATTAGGTTTGAACAGATCAGAGGTATTTTTTGTGATAAGGGTGACAGAGAAAGTGGTCAGTCAATAAACAGGCAAGGTCTTTCAAGCTGAAATCGAAGTTATCATGGGAAGTGAAGGAGCAATCGCCCTCAAAGTCAAGACCGCAAACCAACCACCATATTTAAACTCCCAAGTTTTTCTTTGATTGAAACAGGGGCAAGAAATTTTGTTTGTTCTGGAGAAACCCTCTGTGAGGAAAGCAGGTGCCAGACAGGCTCGGTAGTAAGTTTTCAGGACCCTCCTGGATAATCGGATTAATTTAAAGTTCTCAGGACCCTCCTGGATAATGGGATCTAGTTTTAAGTTTATAAGACCTTCATAGATAATAAGATTTAGCGTAAGTTTTACCTTTAGAAAATAGAATTTAACTTTGAAGTTGTCACTCTTAAGATGAGATTTAATTTTAAATTTTCAGGACCCTCTTGGATAATGGGATTTAGCTTTTAAATTCTTAGAGCTTTTGGGTACCATGATTCGATTAACACTCACAGATGTTCCCGATATCAAACTGGGGCAGAAAAATTTCTTTTGTTATGTCTGTTTTGTTGTGATCAGGTTCGAAAGCAGCAGTTTCAGAGGAGTCAGTTCGAGTTGGAAATCAGGCACCCACCTGGAGAACAAAGGGAAAGCAGCAGTTTTAGAGGAGTCAGTTCGAGTTCGGCAATCAGGCACCCACCTAGAGAACAAAGGGAAAGCAGCAATTTCAGAGGAGTCGGTTCGAGTTGGAAATCAGGCGCCCACCTGAAGAACAAAGGGAAAGCAACAATGTTCAAAGGAGTTCGACAATCAGGAGCCCACCTGGAGAACAAAGGGAAGCAGTTCAAGTTTCGAGGAAAAGCAGTGCAAGTGTTGGAAATCAGGCGCCCACCTGGAGAACAAAGGGAAAGCAACAATGTTCAAAGGAGTTCGACAATCAGTAGCCCACCTGGAGAACAAAGGGAAGCAGTTAATGTTCAAATGAAGACAGCAATAAGGAGCCCACCTGGAGAACAAAGGGAAGCAGTTCAAGTTTCAAGGAAAAGAAGTGCAAGTGTTGAAAATCAGGCGCCCACCTGGAGAACAAAGGGAAAGCAACAATGTTCAAAGGAGTACACAATCAGGAGCCCACCTGGAGAACAAAGGGAAGCAGTTCAAGTTTCGAGGAAAAGCAGTGCAAGTGTTGGAAATCAGGCGCCCACCTGGAGAACAAAGGGAAAGCAGCAATGTTCAAAGGAAGACATCAATGAGAAGAGAGATAGAGCGTCCAGAGAACTTATATTCTAATACATCCGGAACATTGTGAAGAGCGATCAATCGCCCGATTAACATCATGTAATCATGCCTATTGTGGGTCTCAACTACCCATGGAATTTCGTGTTTCCAATTCCCATAAACATTAATGTTAAGCTTTTCTAGCTCAAAACACGTCAAATGCCGTCCAATCTGAAACCGTAAACTTTTGACAACAAATTGCTTAAAAGTCTATATTTGAAGACTTGTGTCGGGACCGTCGGATACCGAAATACGAGCCCCAACAGCCAGTTCTAAACAAATAACACTTCGATTTTTTTGAGAAAACAATGTCCAACATAACATTCATTCTCGGGCACTCGGACCTGTCGAATTTTGATTTCCGGGCCGAGAGCACCCAATGTGTCCCAAAATTTTCCTACGGCCCTCAGGGACTGTTCGAATCAACCAAGTCCGGGTCCGTTGTGCCACAAGAACGTTAAGACAACAACGGAGTCAAACTTAATCATTTAAAAACATCAAATTTATTATCTTCTGTTCTCACAAATTTCCACATTAAATCTTTCCGGTTACTGCGCACCGGCACTGCGCACGACAAGTCGAGGCAACCACTCAAGGAGTTTTTCACGGCCTCGAAAGTACAAGGTGAGGTGGGGGGTAAAACGGTGATGACCTTTTGGGTTCGTCACATATGCAGTTGGTCGCTGAAAACCTTGGTGTCGAAGTCAAAGGTTTGCCGCAATTGTTGTGACTTAAAATCTGATTGGTATTGAGGGTCAGTTGTGAGTTTTTGTACCTTAAAGTTTCTGGAATTGAGAGAGAGTTAATCTCTACATTTAGGTCAATCATGGACTGTTATTACTTAGGAATTTGAGTCGAGTATTCGAGTTGGTAGAATCTTCGTATTGAGATCTGTAATCCGACCATGACTCTGGTTTTTGGAATGTGATCTTACTGATTGCATCAAATGTTTCGGGACTGTCATCGAGTGTATTTAGTCTCGATATAGCTTTAGCGACTTGAACTAAGACAGATTTGTTTCTGAAATTTTGGTGAACTAAGGCTTAGGCTTCTTGAATTTAAAAATTCTTATCATAAACCCTTTAGCTTCCAAGTTGTTTAGAAATCCAATTGCGCTATTGGTTTTGAGTTCGTAACTGTCCATGTTCTGGCTAGGATGGAAAGTTCAGGCGATGTTCACTTATAGTCGTTAGTGATTCAAGGTTTGAGGTGTGATTTTTTGAGTTGAGGATATTACTATTTTACTAGTGTTTGATTGATTTGCAACGTTAGCGTTCTAGATAAAGCGCAATGTGTCCTTTGGGTTTACTGTTAGCTTAATGACGACCGGGCAGTGCGTTCATATGTAGCGTCATTATTTAATCAACTCAGAGAGCTTGGGGGGTATGGTTTTGGCTTTAACTAAGGAAACAATACAATCAAAATCTGAACAGAGAAGTCAAAAAGAGGAGCTTTTGTCCATACAAAAAATGAGGCTTTAAGTTTTAAATACGTCCCCTTCTCGTATAAGTTTTGAGATGGGAAGTGAAGTGCTAATAACGCTTTATTCATTAAGGTTAGTACATGTGCGACATTGTTCTCACGTTAAGTAGAGTCAGATAATTAATTCTGAAGATATTTTTTTTGGTCTTTAACTTTGCTTCAGCTTTCTTGTTTAGATTCCAGTTCGCGCGCTTTGAATTCCTTATGTGTTAATTATTCGGGGCCATTAGTCCCACACCAATAGAGAGAAGATAATGAAAAGAAATGTTGTCAGTCCTATTTAAACAGAATCAAAATAAAGTTAGCCATGAACGGACTTCTTTCATTTATTTTAGTTTTATTTGAAATTTTTACTAATTTTTTTCCACATACCTTGGGTGGTAAGTAAACCTTTCAAGTGCTTAAATATGAATCACGCATCAGCTGCGGGTTACGTGTTCCCGTTGGGCGGGTGACGTAGTTGTGAACACCTAATGCTGTCAAATAGTTTTAATATGAATAGTCGCATAGTTCACTAGTTTTGATAGTTTTGAAGGCATGACATTCATACATTTGAATCGTAATAATCTAAATGGCCCCTCAATACTTTATAGACTTAAGATACTAAAATGAACTCCGTAGTTTGCTTTAAGGCGCGTAATAAATATCGTGACTGGATTGGTAGATGTGGTTCCCGTGACGTGTTAGGTTGAACTTTTAATATTCTACCAAATAACTGTGGGGGTGAAACATTATGTGACCCGGCCTAACAATGTCTAACCTTGTGCTAATTAGAATAAGCACGGTTTGGTATTGGATCGTGGGGTATAGGCTGGTTTCCACTGTGAGTGTACATGAATCCGCACACGGTAATCAATTTAATTAGTTTAATTAAATATTGGATTACTTAAAAGAGCGGTTTAAAAGAATAAAATGCACATGAGGTTTTAAAAAATATTTTTAGAATCAGATAAATAGGCAATGAATATACGAGGTTTGAGTCGACCAAGTGCTAAACCACGAAATCGGCGAGTGCCTAACAACCTTGTTTCTCCCGGATGTTGACAGAATTCCTTACCCAGATTTCTGTTCGCGAAGGCATAAACAGAGTCAAATCTTTCTCGATCGGGATTCCAAACGGTGACTTGGGACATAATAAATTGATCCAAGTGGCGACTCTGAACATAAATAAATAATCCGTTTCGATTGTCACTTAAATTGGAAAAAACTCCTTTAATACCCTCAGGCCGGGGGTAGTGGGAAAAAGGGAGTGTGACTCAGCTCTAAGCGACTCTGTCTGGGTCACAGGGAGGTACTCGGCATAACTGTCATATTTGTCGATCTCGCTTTTTCTCTACCCCCGAAGGGTATTAAGGGAAGTTTTTTCAGATTTAAGTGACGAATCGAAACGGGATTATTTAATTTGAAATTTGAGAGTCACTCGACTTGGGGATACATGTGATTGGTGGTCGGCCAAGTCGACCGAGTGTTTAAATCCCGAGTCGAGGAAAAGATTGACTCTGTTTTACAGGTAACTGCGAAGACGAGGAAATCCGGGTAACAATTTGTTAACCCGTGAGAGAAGGTGTTAGGGAGCATTGTCCGGGTTCCGTGGTTTTAGCACGGTCGCTCAAGTTGTTATTATTGGACTAGTTTATTTGAATTTAAAGACATGGTCCTTGAGAATCCTATTGTGCATTTTTATTGCCTTTAAACCGTTTTTAAATAAATCAATTATTATACAACTAACTATTTATTACACCAATTGCGAATCATGTCAAGGGGTAACCGTACCCACGATCCACAAATGTTTATTTTAATTAACAGGATTAAATTGTGGCCAGGGTCACATAAATAATCCCCCGGATATTAGAAATTAAGCATCAAACTACGTCACGGGAACCGTACGCGTAGCTATGACAATTATCTAATTAACCGCCTTAAAGCAAACTACGAAAGGTGTCAAAGCATTTCTATTACTAATTTGTATTGTATGTGAGGGCCATACAGTTATGATTTTTTTATGTGTATGGCGCACTAATTTCTTGTTAGGAAAGAGAGAATTTGTATTTAGCTAAGGCACACCTTAAGTACTCCTACTTATACGCTAATTTTTGTTTTAAAGAAAGACTATAGTAACTACACACCACCGTCATGGGGAACCGTACCCGTCAGTTGTAATAATCTTAAGATTGCGCTCCTAAAGCAAAACTACATGGTATTTATTTTAGATATATAGTTAATGAAAATATGAGGGCCTATAGAATTATATGATTTCAATATGTACGAAGGGCCACGCCTCCAAAACTATTCAAGCTGAAAGTGAACCAGATATTCAATATTTGGAGCTAATTTCGAGATTAATCACCCGCAACTACGGTCTGAATGGGGGGGAATAACCGTACACGTAGTAATGATGTTTAATACGGTTGCCTAAAGCAATTACGAATGTTCATGAATATAAAGCAAAGACTAAATAATAACATAAGATAGATCTCATTCATGCTCCAATTTTGGAATCTCTCCGTTGCATGAGTAATGTAAGACCGGTCCTATAGTCCTAAAGCTATGGAATAGGAAGTGTTCTGATGGAAACACAGTCGAACCTTTGTCCACTTTTGATTCCCTGACGACGTTTACAAATTAACTCTTCAAATTATCTGCCCATGAAGATAAGATCAAACATAAAGAAAGGAGACAGAATGGTGCTATCAAACAGAACAAACACGAAGATTAAAATCAAGATGAGAGTTGATCTGTATTCTGGCTTCCCTTCTGGGAGTTCGTAATGTTAATTCTTCAAATTAACATGTTGCAAACCCAATTCTTCTCGTTAGATCTGCACAGAAACATACATACAGAAGAATTCACATCAAGGCCATATCAGAACTGATCATTCACAACATAATACTGCTTTCTGATTCCCATTATTTGAACTAACCAAGTTCTCAAACACCTCAATAACCACAACTGTCTAAACATGCTTACTTTGACGTCACAGAAAACTCAGAACAACTAATTGGAATGCATAGGCTATCTCAATAGGTGCAAGGTAGATTGACTCAAGGATAGTGCAAATATGGTGCAATGATAGAGGACTGGGGAAAAGAGAAAAACATTTTAGGCTCACAAACTACTAATTCCAACTTAATGTAAGGACAAGACGACTCAGGGAAAATGCTACAAAAAACGAATATTTTTCACGGTAAATCTCCTCTCAAACAGCAACTATGACTTACTCACTAACAATAAGAGAATCTGAAAAGAGAATTTCAAGGTGAAACTCTTATCATTTGAAATCGGAGAAAGATAGAATCCAAGAGTTTTTTCATTAAATAACATCATATTCAACACCTTGAGGTTTCAAAATATAACCCAGACCCGCAGAAAACCAGTCACTCTAAAAACCAAATAAGGCCAGAACCAAAGAAAGCAGCCCAGCTATTACAGGAGAGGAAAGACAAAGGAAAACCAAGCAATGATCCTGGCTTTTAAAGCTAATCAAACACAGCCTATCAACAACAAAGAAACAAACGGTTGCTAATTTTTATAAATTCACATTGAAGCAAAAGATAAACAATCAATTCTACATTAACTGGATACAACAAAATTAAACTAAACTAGCAGAAAATGTCAGCTGACAGCTACTCAAGTCAGTCAAAATCTGGACAGAAACAGGTTAAAGGAACTGAACTTGCAAGATTTCTTAATACACACTTTCAGGTCACAGCCCAGAATCAATTTCATACGATTCCTCAGTCAACAACACTCCAAGTCAGTCTCCATTTGTATTCACATTTCCATAAAAAAACAAGAAACCACTCAAACAACCATATCAAACTCAGAAAACCAACTCAAAGCTTAACCCAATCCTCCCAAAATTGTTCAGTGATGTTTAATTTATACTCTTAAGTATCTCAGGAATCGAATTCAAAACAAACAAGACATACAGTCACACAAAATAGAAGAAAAATAGGAAAGTTTTTGGGGAATGAACCTGCAAAAATGAAACTTTCGATTAATGCTATTTAATTTGATTACAGAAACGATTCTCAGAAGAAGCCGAGTCCAATTCAGAGATTGCAATGAACTCACGAATCCAGCAGCTAAACGAACAGCGTTGGAGCAGCTCGGAAAACCAACAGCACTCAGTCGACTTCATAACTCAAAAATGAAATCCAGAAAAACAAACCAGCCTTCCGAGCTCAATCCAAACTTCATCAATGAAGAGAAAATTTCTGAACTTCAAGATGAAAAAAACAAAGGGGTATAGATTAAAAACGAAAACCGAATTTTTGTTTTTAATTTTTCTATTGTAAACTGGAATTAAATCAAGATGGTTTCAAGATGAATCAAAAGAGAAAAGAAGCCTTAATTCGAATCCTAATTTCAATGAATCTCTCTTCTCTCCAAAAATCCCCAAAATTCTCCCCTCTCTCAAATCGATCGGTTTCCCTTTTGAAAACGAGCACTTGATGAATGTTTGGGGCTCGGATTGAGTGAAATCAAGTCCCAACGCCTCACAATCATCCAACGATCGTCCCTCCAGAACTCCAATTGGCGTGCTATAATCTTCGAATTTCGTGGCGAGGTGAGTGGTGAAGGGGAGGGGAATCTTTGGTGCCAAAAACCGTTACACCTGTGGCAGGAGGAGAGAAGGGAAGACGCGTGGTGCGAGTTTGGCTTCACTCGCTCTGAATTTGGACTGAAATTGGGGGCTTGGTTCGGGCGAGAGGGACGATTGAACGTGAGGCATCGTTTGAGCTCTTGGGAAGAATTAGGGTCTGTGTGTTATGTGTATATCTAAGGACGGGTCAGTCGGCACAAGGCGGTTGGGCGGGTTGTGTTCTGGGGCTTAAGGCGGATTTTAAGATTAAACTGGCTTGGACAGAGGGGTGTTGGGGTGAGGGAGTTTGGGTAATTTCAGCCCAATTGAACAACTCCTTTACCAAAACGCTTTTTTTTTTTTCTTCTCTTCCTTTTCCCTCTTTTTTTTCCTTTCTGTAATTAATAAAATCCTAGGATTAAATCCTAATAATGCTAAGTTAAATAAAATTATAACTAATTGTCTAAGTCACAATAACTTATAAAATTACTTAGTCCCTAAAATCAAAAGAAATCAATAGACTAAAATAAAAAAGGGTAATGACTATTTTGTGATTTTTCGTTTTAAAAATAAAAGAAAATAATTGCTAATAATTCCAAAATATAAAATAAAACCTAAATGTAATTGCATGTTATTTTTGTATATTTTTTTTGATTTTAATGGGAATTAACTATACACCAAATGCAATAATTAGTAAAATTCTACACAAAAAATAATCTATAAAATTGCAAAAATTGGAAAAAATTATTTTCTTGTATTTTATGGGAGTAATTCTCTACAAGGGAAAAAAATCCGTGCTCACAGCTGCCCCTCTTTGCTCAGAAACACGAAGAGTTTTCCGTGCAAAAGATAAAGTGAGGCGGATACGAGTGACTTTTGCCCGTTGAATACTCCGTGGGAAGCATTTTTTTAAAGATTTGACCGCACCCTGCTTCTGAGGTTGCCTACATATCCTGGCTATAAAGGATCAGGTCATGTAGTTCAAAAGTTTTCGCGTAGCTGGGACTACCGGAGCTAAGATTTCAACTGTTGCTGGCTGGCTCTTTCTGCTTGCTGAACTCCTTATTACAACCAAGGAACAAAATAAAAGAAGCTAGACTAAGAGCTATGATCTATGAATTACAAAAAATCTATCTACCATTCTTCAAACTTGATCTTTGCTGTTTTGCTGCTTTGTTGGAACTTGTACTCTCCAGGTGAGCTTTCCTTTGTTGCTGACTTGAATTTTTCGAGGTGCTTCCATGTTCTCCAGGTGGGGGCGCTTGATTGCGAACTTGAACCA
>NC_031991.1:34621669-34670470 GCF_001879085.1 Nicotiana attenuata
AACTGCTGTCCCTTTGTTCTCCAGGTGGGCGCCTGATTTCCAACACTTGAACTGCTTTCCCTTTGTTCTCCAGGTGGGCGCCAGATTTCCAACACTTGAACTGCTTTCCCTTTTTTCTCCAGGTGGACGCCTGATTTCCAACACTTGAACTGTTTTTCCTCGAAACTCGAACTGCTTCCCTTTGTTCTCCAGGTGGGCGCCATATTTCCAACACTTGAACTGACTCCTCTGAAACTGCTGATTTCCCTTTGTTCTCCAGGTGGGTGCCTGATTACCAACATTTGCACTGTTTTTCCTTGAGACTTGAACTATTTCCCTTTGTTCTTCAGGTGGGCTCCTGATTGCTGACCTCCGTTGAACATTGCTGCTTTCCCTTTTTTCTCCAGGTGGGTGCCTGATTACCAACATTTGCATTGTTTTTCCTTGAGACTTGAATTGTTTCCCTTTGTTCTCCAGGTGGGCTCCTGATTACAACAAAACAGACAAAACAAAAGAAATTTTTCTGCCCCAATTTGATATTGGGAACATCTGTGAGTGTTAACCAATTCTTGTTCTCAAAATAAGTTCTAAGCTAAATTCCCTTATCCTGAAAAATTTCAAACCAAGTCTCACCTAATGAAAACTTAAATGCCAAATTACACTTCCCAAAAGTAGACCTCTCGTGAGACTTTGTCATTTGCGAGGGCCTCAAAACTTACTAAATCCTATTATCCAAGAGGGTACTGGAGCTTATTGTCGAGCCTGTCTGGGACTTGCTTTCCTTACGGAGGGTTTCTCTGAAACAAACAAAATTTTCTGCCCCTGTTTCAATCAAAGAAAAATCTTGTCAGTTTGAAAATGTGGTAGTTAGTTTGCGACATTCTTGCTGAAGGTGGCCCTTTCGCTGTTGTGCCTTGCTTTGAGGGCTGCCTTGAACTGGCCAAGAATTGTTTGACTTTCTGACTGAATCTCAACCACAGGACCCTGAATGGCCTGAATGCTTTACACCCAACCCATTGTTTTACATTTCTGTCCTTCCAATTTGAACCTTTGTATCATCCACAAAATTCACAGACCATTCGACCGTTTGAACTTTCATTAACACCTTATTTTTCAACTTTTGCATCATGCTATTTCTGGCATGCTTTGGCCGCACTTTGCTTTGTGCAATTTGGAAGTTGGTAATAAGCTTTGCAATCCTTTCTTTTGCTTAGCAAGGCTAACATTGAAAAAGCCTTAGGGGAGTAGACCCAAAAGGAAACGAAATGCAATGACTTCGAGAGTTATGAATAGAGGAGAAAGAAGAAAAAAAAATCAAAACAGAAGGACTATTTGAGGGAGAAAAGGAAAAAAGGACTTATCTGAGTGAGGTTGCCGGCATCAATGATCATGACACGCATTTTGGATTAATCAGCCTAGTCCATTCAGTCAATCCTCTTTCAGTCCTCACACTTATGCCTGGGGTTCCCATAATCTGATTCCTTTGCAAATTTAATAGCCTTATTGGGCTTGCGGTGCCCTGAAGGGTTTTCACCAACAAACCTCTCTCATTTATTTATCTCTCAACTCACCGTCGCCTTACGGTGCCCGTGAGGGTTTTCACCAATAAGACTCTCTCATTTTTAATTTCTCTCATCTTTCCATCGCCTTACGGTGCCTATAAGGGTTTTCACCAATAAGACTCTCTCATTTTTAATTTCTCTCATCTTTCCATCGCCTTACGGTGCCCGTGAGGGTTTTCACCAATAAGACTCTCTCATTTTTCATGTTCTTGCTCCGAGCGGAGTGTTGCCCCTGATATGAATCACCTCTGCTTGCTTGACTTGGCATCTCTCGAAGACTGGTCGGAAGGTCTTTCTTTGGACCGTAATGTGGGCTTTTGGATAGGGTTAGAAAGAAAAGGTATCACAAAGGCTCAAAACAACTTGAATGGGTTTAAAGTTACAACTCTTGGAATCAGATTTCTTACAACAACCACAACTTTCTGCCCCAGTTTCTTTGCTTGGGGACATTGGATTTTTACTTTGATGGGACCGAACCGTGAGGCTGCCTACGTATCCTTAAAAGGAATCAGGTCGAACGTAGTTCATGACATAGGAGTTGCTTTGTTTTTCTTTGTACTTTCTTCTTCTCTTTTCTCCTTCTTTTCTTTCTCTCTCTTTTTCTTTCTTTTTCTTCTTTCTCTTTTTTTTTCATTCATCATTTTTTCATTATTCTCCTTTCTCTCTTCTCTCTTCTTCTCTTTTCATTTTCTCTCTCTTTTTAACTTATGTCTCTGTGTTTCTGATCTTTGCTACTGATTCCAAAAGAGGGGTATGAAAAAAAACAAATAAGGCTCAAAGGGGTAACAATGGAAAAAGTGTTTAGATAGTAGAATAAAATGCCTTCATCATTTCAACCATCAAAACATGCCAAGTACAAATGAACACAATTTAAACTAATGAAATCATACATAATATCTTTTGACCGCATCAGAATTGATAGCTATGTCTACACACTTGCCTTCTATATCTGTTAAATACAAAGCACCATTGGACAACACTCTCGTTATGATGAACGGCCCCTGCCAATTCGGGACGAACTTGCCTTTTGCTTCAGCCTGATGCAGAAGGATGCGTTTCAATAATTGCTGACCTACTTCAAATTTCCGAGGACGCACCTTCTTGTTGTATGCTCTTGCCATTCTCTTTTGATACAACTGGCCATGACACACTGCTGCCAATCTTTTCTCATCAATCAAACTCAATTGCTCTAGATGGGTTTTGACCCACTCATCATCATCAATTTCGGCTTCAGCAACAATCCGAAGGGATGGGATTTCAACTTCCGCAGGTATCACTGCTTCAGTGCCATATACAAATAAATAAGGAGTTGCACCTACTGAAGTGCGAACAGTAGTGCGATAACCCAACAACGCAAAAGGCAACTTTTCATGCCATTGCCTAGAACCTTGCACCATCTTTCGAAGTATCTTCTTTATGTTCTTGTTGGCTGCCTCAACCGCTCCGTTTGCCTTGGGACGATACGGAGTGGAATTTCGGCTCATAATTTTGAACTGCTTACATACTTCCTTCATCAAATGACTGTTAAGATTTGCGCCGTTGTCCGTGATGATTACCTTTGGAATTCCGAACCGATAAATGATGTTTGAATGAATGAAGTCAACTACTGCTTTCTTGGTCACAGATTTTAAAGGCATAGCCTCAACCCACTTAGTGAAATAATCGATGGCCACTAGAATGAACCTGTGCCCATTGGATGCTGCTGGCTCGATTGGTTCGATGACATCCATGACCCAAGCAACAAAGGGCCAAGGTGCGGACATTGTGTGTATTTCAGATGGGGGAGAATGGATCAAATCACCGTGCACCTAGCATTGATGACACTTCCGCACAAAGCTGATACAATCTCGCTCCATGGTAAGCCAATAATAGCCTGCTCGAAGAATTTTCTTTGCCAAAACATAGCCACTCATATGGGGCCCGCAAACTCCCGAATGTACTTCAGTCATGAGGATCGTAGCTTGCTTAGCATCTATACATCTCAACAATTCGAGGTCAGGAGTTCTTTTGTACAAAACTCCTCCGCTTAAGAAGAATCCACTTGCCAATCGTCGAATTGTTCTCTTTTGATCACCTGTGGCTTGCACCGGATATACCCCCATCCTGATGTATTTCTTGATATCATGGAACTACGGATCACCATCGAGTTCTTCTTCCACCATGTTACAGTAAGCATGTTGATTACGGACCTGAATATGCAAAGGGTCGATATAAGCCTTATCTGGATGATGTAACATTGACTCCAAAATAGCCAAAGCATCAGCAACCTCATTATGGATCCTAGGGATATGCCTAAATTTCACTGATCTGAACCGTTGACAAAGATCTTGCATACATTGTCGATATGGTATGAGCTTTAAATCTCGAGTCTCCCATTCTCCCTGAATCCAGTGCACTAATAGATCTGAATCTCCCAAAACCAGCACTTCCTGGACTCCCATGTCCATAGCTAATCTTAAACCTAAAATGCATGCTTTATACTCAGCCATGTTATTGGTACAATAGAAACGAAGTTGAGCTGTGACAGGGTAGTGGTGCCCTGTTTCAGAAATGAGCACAGCTCCTTCCCAACACCTTTCATGTTAGCAGCCCCATCAAAGAAAAGTTTCCAACCGGGTTTCTCATCATGTCCGATCTCCTCAATATGCATTACCTCTTCATCAGGAAAATAAGTCTTCAACGTCTCATAATCTTCATCCGCCGGGTTCTCGGCCAAATGATCAGCCAAAGCTTGGGCTTTCATTGTCGTCCGAGTCACATAGACGATGTCAAATTCTGTGAGCAAAATCTGCCACTTTGTGAATCTTCTTGTAGGCATAGGCTTCTGAAAGATATACTTCAAAGGATCCAGGCGAGAAATGAGGTAAGTAGTATAGGATGACAAATAGTGCTTCAACTTCTGTGCCACCCAAGTCAGGGCGCAACATGTCCTCTCAAGGGGAGTATACTTAACCTCATAGGATGTAAACTTCTTGCTGAAATAATAAATGGCCTGCTCTTTTCGGCCAATGATGTCATATTGACCCACGCAGCCAAACGAATTATCCAGGACTATCAGATAAAGAATCAACGGTCTCCCTGGTTCCGGCGGTACCAACACAGGTAGGTTTGATAAATACTCCTTGATCTTATCGAATGCTTCTTGGAACTCATTTGTCCATTTGACCGCAGCATCCTTCTTTAGCAACTTGAAGATGGGCTCACAGATTGTCGTCAGTTGAGCAATAAACCTGCTGATGTAGTTCAACCTCCCTAACAGACTCATCACCTCAGTCTTGTTCTTTGGCGGTGGTAATTCCTGGATGGCCTTGATTTTTGACGGGTCCAGCTTGATGCTCCGCCGACTGACTATGAAGCCCCGACGGAACACCGAATGCACACGTTGCAGGGTTGAGCATAAGATTGTACCTGCGGAGCCTCTGGAAAAATTTTCTCGGGTCCCTGACGTGGTCAGACTGCTTCCTGGACTTTATGATTACATCATCCACGTAGACCTCAATCTCCTTGTGTATCATGTCGTGGATTATGGTGGTCATTGCCCTCTTGTAAGTTGCCCCGGCATTTTTCAAGCCGAACGACATGACCCCGTAGTAATATGTTCCCCATGGTGTGATAAATGTCATCTTCTCTGCATCTTCCTCATCCATTAAGATCTGATGATACCCCGCATAGCAGTCCACGAAAGACTCAATCTCATGCTTGGCACAATTATCAATCAAAATGTGGATATTTGGCAATGAGAAATTGTCCTTTGGACTTGCTTTGTTGAGGTCACGGTAATCAACACACACTCTGGTCTTACCATCTTTCTTCGGCACAGGCACAACTTTGGCTAACCACGTGGGATACCGCGTTACTCGAATGACTTTTGCATCAAACTACTTTGTGACTTCTTCTTTAATCTGCACACTTATGTCGGTTTTGAACTTTCTCAACTTCTACTTAATGGGAGGGAATGCTGGATCAATTGGCAATTTGTGGACCACCAAATGGGTACTCAAACCTGGCATGTCATCATACGACCATGCAAAAATATCCTTATACTCCAACATTGCTTTAATTATTTCTTCCCTGATTTGCGGTTCAAGATGGACACTTATCTTAGTTTCTCTGACATTATCTGGGTCCCCTAGATTGATTGCTTCCGTATCATTCAGATTAGGCTTGGGTTTTTCGTCAAAATGATTTAGTTCCTTACTAATCTCCTCAAAGGCCTCATCCTCGTCATATTTTGATTCATCATCGCACTCTATTTCTTGGATTATTATTTCAGAATTAGATTGACTTTTAAGACTTGGCCGAGGATTCCTCATGCATGTCATGTCATTGAAACCAGCATAAAAAGAACTGTACAAAGTAGAAAAGTAAAACAAAAATAAGAGCTATCAGGAATGATGGAAAAGGGAAATTGCATTCCATTGAAAATCTGGGTCACAACCCTGGAATGACCCAAATAGAAAGGAAAACAAAACAAACTACCAAGACTCCTTCCGGGTAGGGAGAGGAGTAGCCTTCCAATTGTTAAGCTTTACATTCGACCTGACGAACTACACGTCTGCTTTGCTAGAACCTTCTCCAACTTCTACCATGTTCACATCATCAAACAACCTCTGGAACCTTTCAACTAATTCTTCATCAATGTCAACCATAGAACTTGGGACTATCGTCACTGGGCGTTTCTTGGCACCGGGCTTGACAAAAGACTTAGAGAGACGCGAGATAGGCTTCGGAAGTGCCCACGCCTTCTGTTTTAACCTTTTAGCCCTTTTCACATCTGCCGCTGTAGGTTTGAATCCAAGACCGAACGTACCCAAGTTTTGAGGGATACCCTGGCTGTGTGATACCCTGCAGGGATGCACCCAGACCTTTACCTGGCACAAAGCCGTTTTTCAGCATTTCAGAGGCCACCATGGCGGATGCAGAGGCTATCTTTGGAGTTGGAACACATTTCCCTTCTGGAATCTTTTCGACCGGCACTATTTCAAAAACTTGGTAAACCCAAAGCCCTTTGTCATCTTCAGCCTCAATAAGCGGGACAGAGGCGTCACTGTGAGCACACAAATTCTCCTTGCCATGCACGACGATCTCCTGTCTATCCCATTCGAACATGACCATCTGGTGCAAGGTGGACGGGACTGCTTTGGCGGCATATATCCAAGGCCGAAATAACAGCAAGTTGTAAGAGACAGCTACGTCCAGGACCTAGAACTCCATGGTGAATTCCACCGGTCCTATTGTCAATTCAAGCACTATATCACCGACCGAGTCTTTCCCTCCACCGTCGAACCATCTGACGCATATGTTGTTCTTGTGAATCCTCTCAACATTAACTTTCAACTTGTTCAGAGTGGAGAGAGGGCAAATGTTTGCACTGGAACCATTGTCAACTAACACCATGGTAACCACAGAATCTTCACATTTTATCGTAAGATAGAGAGCTCTGTTGTGTTCAGTACTTTCCACCAGCAACTCATCATCGGAGAAAGTGACCCTGTTCACCTTAAATATTTTGTTGGCGATCTTCTCCAGATGGTTCTTTAAAATTTTGTCGGGGACATGAGCTTCGTTCAGAATTTTCATCAGGGCCCGACGATGCTCATCTGAGTGGATCAATAATGATAGCAAGGAAATCTAAGCGGGCGTCTTTCTCAGCTGCTCCACGATGGAGTAATCTTGTACCTTAATATTACTCAAAAATTCCTCCGCTTCTTCCTCAGTGACTGCTTTCTTCACTAGAACTGGATTATCTCAGGGTGCTTTAGCTTTTCTCAACTCTTCCGGGGCAAAGCATCTCCCCGAACAAGTTAACCCTTGGGCCTTATTGACATTTTCTTTCACTTCTTTCCCCTTGTAAGTCACTATCACCCGTTCATAGTTCCAGGGGACAGCCTTGGTGTTGACTACCGGCAACTGGGTTACAAGCTTGATGATGACAAGGCCCGTGCGGGCACCCTCCACAATTATGATAGGCTTGTTTGCCAACCCCGGTACAATCACTTTTGACTTTGCATCACTTGTGGATCTCTTCTCAACTACCTCATAAGGTTCACCTTTTATCATGCTAAACTTGTTCACTACTCCTTCAACCATTGCTTTTGTGACAATTTTTCCTTTGGCTGGCTTGACCTCACCGGACCGAATCATCATAATAGATTGCGATGGCTTCTTGGGCTCCCCCCTTGTGTACTATCTCGATCATGTTTGTCTCCTCATGGGTTGGCAGTGGGTTCTGGTTAATGTTGGGTGCCTCCGGAGTTTGGACTTCAATCTGGTTTGTTCGATGAGCTCTTGGATGGCATTTTCAAGTGCCAGCACTTCTCCGTATCATGCCCTAGAGTACCAGAACAATATTCACATCTCAAGGAGTAATCAAGATTCTTTGGAAGAGGGTTTGGCAATTTCGACTCAATTGGCCTCAGCATATCCAACTGCCTCAATCTATTGAATAAACTGGTATAAGACTCCCCCAACGAGGTGAAAGTTTTCTTCCACTGCGAGACTCTCATTTTTGAATGCTGGATTAGGTCGGAAACCTGGACCGGCAGGATTTCGGTAGGCTTCTGGGGGTGGGTAAGCATTTTGTGGAGCTGGGTAGGTGTTTTGTGAGGCTGGGGGACACCATTGCGAGTAGGAAGGGGGTTGAGTATATGACTGAGCGTGGTGGACAAAAATCTGAGGGTCTGGTGATGGGAAGTAGTGCTGGGGTAGATTATATGGGTTTTGGGTGTAGGCTCGGTGATGGGGTCGAGGCTGGGTATAATGGTGTGACGGGCCCCTCGGTCCAAACCATGATCCTGAATCAACTGTTGCCACATCTTCTTTCTTCTTCTTTCCAATCACTCCTGCGGTACCATTTTAGATGGCTTGGGTGGTTGCTTTGATGGCCGAGTAACTCATGAGTTTGCTCGACTTAAGCCCTTCTTCCACCATGTCACCCATCTTTACTACCTCATTGAAAGACTTGCCTATGGCCGATATCAGATGGCCAAAGTAAGTGGACTCCAAAGCTTGCAGAAAATACTCCACCATTTCTTTTCCTCCATCGGAGGGTTAACTCTTGCTGCTTGTTCTCTCCAGCAAAAACCATATTCACTGAAACTTTCTCCTGGCTTCTTTTCTATCTTAGTTAGGGACAAACGATCTGGGACGATCTCTATGTTGTACTAGAAGTGCCGTGCAAATGCTTGGGCCAGATCATCCCATGTATACCATCTGCTATGATCTTGACGTGTATACCACTCCAACGCCGCGCCACTCAAACTCTGGCTGAAGTATGCCATTAGCAGCTCATCTCTTCCACCAGCTCCTCTCATTTTACTGCAGAATCCCCTTAAGTGGGCCACCGGGTCCCCGCGCCCGTCGTATATGTCAAATTTAGGCATCTTGAATCCCACAGGCAATTGAACATCGGGGAATAGACACAAATCTTTGTATGCTACGCTCACCTGGCCTCCCAATCCCTGCATGTTCTTGAACAATTGCTCCAGGCTTCTTACCTTCCAGAACATCTCCTCCTGTTCCGGGTTTTTTGGTGATTTCTCGGTCTTAATAGGGAGCTCGAAATGAGGAGTATAAGAGTGATGATCTGGGGCCCTGAAAGTAGGTTCTGGGGGATAGTACTGATTGTCTTGGGTATGGAACAATGGCTCACCGGAGGATCGATGGAGTGTAGCTGGCGGGGGTGCCACGAAAACAAGAGTGGTTGGTGGAGGGGGGTACGGGATTGTTTTGGCTGGTGGTGCTTGGGTGGTTTGGGAAGTGGTGCCTTGATAATGGTGGTAGTGGGCGAAACCAGGTGCATTTTGTGGGGATGAATCAACAGTGGGAGGTTCTTGGGACTGAGCCAACGGTGGGACGAAAGCGGGGTTGGCAGGGTATGATGGTGGGGGATGCCCCTTCACCCATGCTTGGTACATTTCGGCCATCTGATGTTTCAACTTGTATAGTTCCTCTTTCAGATTAACCTTAGACTCTTCCCCCTCTCTTGACGGATCAATAACACTTGCTTCTAGTTCTTGGCCAGCCATGATCAACTTGTCTTTGGACCTGGTGTTGTACGGGTGAGTTGCCAGAATGGCAATCAAACTAACCACCTGCCTGGATTTGATGACAACAAGCAAACTTGTTAGCGATTAAGAGCTTAACAGATAGGCAACCACACGTTGGGGATGCAATGCACCTAAACAGTTAACCCTTTCTATCATGCATTTGAATGGCTGCTTGCTTCATCCTCGCTTTCACTAATTCTTTTCATTTTGCATTTTCTTTCTCCCTTTTCATTCCCGTCTTTCTTTGTTGGCTCTCTTTTCTTTCTTTTATTCTCACAATTTCTTCCTTCTCTTGTTTTGCCATTATTTTCCTTTTGCTTATTTCCACTCTTTTTTTTTTCATTTTATGGGTATGATCGAATCCTATAGGGATTGTCTACTTATCATGACGCCGCACGAATCAGACCAAGCGTAGTTCTGGGAATATGTGCGAAATAAATAAATAGAAACAAACATTTTTGGAGTTTTCAAATTTCATAAAATAAAAGAAAAACATTCTGATTACGATGACTTCTCATAAAGACTGACAGACTCGACGAGTGGACCAACAAACTTCAAAAGAAAGCTGAAAATATAGACTCGAAATGAACTAACACACTGACAATACAGATTCGAAAATAAACTAACAAACACAGACTTGAATAAACAAAGTCAAGAATACATAAGTGCTTCGACTGCTGCTCCAGTTGGTCGTGCTGCGGGCCTTTACGCCATGTCTTCTTGGAGGCGAAACAAGTCATCCATGATCTGCCGAACAAAAATCATAACTGAAGCGAAGAACATGGACTGGGTCATGTCTTCACACTCGTTGCACTTCATCACAATGTAGTCCGCAATTCTTCTAACCCTTTCCCTGATAATACCTTTCTCCTGTAGAAACCGTTCGATCTGCTGTGATCTGACATCCAAAACTTGTTCGGCTGCATGATTTTGCTCTTGAAGCTGCTACAGGTCTTTCTCTAGCCGTGCCATCAGGGCGTAGCAGTGCTCCCTTTCTGCTTTGAAGTCTCTTGCCTGCTTGGCCATTTCATTCTCAAGGACACTGACCTTTTTCTTTATACTCACCTTCGGCCTCTTGTGCTTGGAGATCACTGTTGAATTCCATGTTTCTCAACTTCTCTTTCAAGGCGTGAATCTCGGCTTGATATTTCTTCTCCTTTTCTCCCCAGGCCAACTTTTCTTGGATTTTATCGTCAAAAGCTTGAACATGAGGTCTCTTGGCAGGCCTCTCGGGCTCGGGCTCGGGCTTAGGCTCTGGCTCGTTGTCCACACAAGACCTTTGCTCGATCCATGCCGCATAATTTGGATCCACATCCCCCTTTGCAACGTCTGGTTCCTGGGTGCCATTTTTCAGATACCGACAGCCATTCCAATCCTGCTGAACTAAAGCTTCGGGCAATACAGCTTCTGGATGTAGCTGAATGACCTAGGTGGTTAGATCTTCATCTTCGGGCACAATCTGATATCTTCCTAACTGCCTCAAGACCCTTTGCGGTGCATATGGCTAGATACTCCTCACACCCATCAATCTCAGGTAACCCTTGGTAGCCGTCATGTATATGGCTTCTGTCATCGGGAGCCATCCTATATTCCACTCGACCTGACTTGCTTTGAGAGCTTTCAAGTGGGAGACCCAGGCTTCAAACCCTTCCGGCACGTTGTAATCCTTTACCCTTTCCTCGTAACTGGTAATGAAGTTATCCGGGCTCGAACCATATCTCATGAATCAGGGGTGATGGAGAAGATGCTCGATCAACCACATTTGTAGAAGGATATTGCAACCTTCAAAGAATTGAGCCCCGACTTTGCATAATGTCAATGCTCGATAAATATACGCCAGCACTAACGGGACAAGTGTATGATCTTCCTTGGTAGTGAGGATTTGCGCAATTCTAACCATACGAGTATCCACTGTCCCTTCCTCATTTAGAAAAACCATGATCCTTAAAAATGACACAATAAAAGCGAAGTGGCGATGAATTTGCCCAAGGCCCTTATTTTCTTTGTTGCTCAAACCATTTTCATGCGTTTCGAACCCGGTTGAGTGCCCGAACCTGAAGTAAAAGAAGTGGAAAGAACAACACCCTTTACTTACATGGGCCTTCTTCATCTGTTTACTGATATTCAGGAGGTCAAAGAACTTGTGCACCGAAGGAGCCCTCAGAAATATAAGTTGCTGCTTCCTCAAATCCCGGCCAAACTCAATGTACCCGGCCATTTCCTCTAAAGTAGGGGTGATCTCAAAGTCCGAGAAACGAAAAACATTGTGGACAGGGTCCCAGAAAGTTACCAAAGCCTTGATTAGATCTTCCCGTGGTTTGATCTCCAAAATGTTTATAAGGGCACCCAACTGCTTTTTCACCCACTTCTGACCATCTTCATCTAGATCATTCCACCACATGCACAAGTGCAACTAAGCCTGTTTCTTGACCACTTCTGACGAGTTCTGGGCAGTGTTCATTTGTGACGGGTCCTAGACAATATTCATTTGTACCTGTGGAGGTTTAAGGTTAGGGTTGACTCTGATGGACCTTTTTTGTAAAACAGGTTTTCCAATTTCTACACGAAAAATCAATGGACCATGACTCCTTCCCCTATATGCTAATTTTAGCAAAGTGACCGTTTTTGCAAACGTGGCCCCCTCCCAATTCCGAATGAATTTTGAGGCCGGGGAGGACTACTTTATGGAAAAAATGACACTTCACCGACAGACTTGTCCGTTCTTTACGGAAATAGCCCTTCGACAACTGAAGATATTCTAAGGCTATCTCGGAAAGAACAGTTTAGGACATTACCGAAGCTGGATCAGCTTATTTTGACCAAAACTCCAAACTACTTTTATTTGATCATTGACTCTCTTCTTTTTTTTTTTTTTCAAAAATAAGGCCGAACCTTATGTAGGTTGCCTACATATCCCACATCCGGTGAGAATCGGACCTGCGTAGTTCGGTCAGTTTTGACACATTTGAAAAGGACACAGTATTTGGCTCTTTTGAAATGACTCTCTTTTTCTGTTCTTTTTTTCTTCTTGGGAAATTTGGCAGAGTTTCGGGACATTTTCAAATACCGGGGATTTTCAGAACCGTATTTTATTTCCTTCCCTACATCACTCTTAATTTTTCTCTTGCTTTATTTTTCCTAGCCGGTCAGCATGCAAGCCGAAATAAATAAATGTTCACATAGCCCATAGGATGCATCAGGATGGTCTGTTATTTTGGGCACACCTGTCCTAGACCGACCCACCCCTGTGTTGAGTTCCCTAAGTCAAATGCATGTGATGCAGATAAACGCTCCTACTACGGATCCGGCATGAGGCTGTGTTTTTCTAGGTTTAAATCCTGGGGTTGTGTTCTAGACTTGGGTTACCCAAGCGGACAACTAGGGCCGAAGAGGGGGAGACGTACCGGGAGCACTAAAGTCTACCCGGCCTTGTTGCTGGCCCAGCCTTGTTCTATTTGGTATAATTTATACAGAAAAAGCAGGCCACACGAACGTGTGCACCACTTTCAGAAGACTTAGAGGGGTGGCGTAAGAAGACAGTTATATATAGAATTCGAACAATATTAAAGCGGTAAATAAACAGCATTTAGCACATTAGGTCCACAAAATACAGTAATCAACAATAAATAAAGCCAAATAAAATCATATTAAAAAGCTCGAATTCTTGAACCCTGAACCAGAGATTCTGGGTTCTCATCCCCAGCAGAGTCGCCAGAGCTGTCACACCTCCTTTTTACTACCACCGCAAGGGTATAAGGGAGTTTTTTCCAATTTAAGTGACAATCGAAACGGGATCAATTATTTATAATACAGAGTCGCCACTTGGGATAATTTATGGTGTCCCAAGTCACCGGCTTAAAATCCTGAATCGAAGAAATTTGACTCTATTTACGATCTGCGAACACAGAAATCCGGGTAAGGAATTATGTTAGCCCGGGAGAAGGTTAGGCATTCTCGAGTTCTGTGGTTCTAGCACGGTCGCTTTGATCATACTTGGCTTATTAAAATTGCTCAATTACTGATTTTAGAACCTATGTGCATTTGCCTCTTTTAATTAAGAAATTATCTTGAAACGGGTCATGCGTACGTGTACCCATTTGTTTGGCGCATCGAAAATCATGTCACGTGAACGTGTCCACAATTAATGATGCTTTATTATTATTAGAAAAATTTGGCCGAAGTTGTGCGAACGCATACTCCGATTTTGTTTTTAGAAATCGTAGTCATGTCACGCGAACGTGTCCACGACCACGATAGTATATTAAATGTGCCTAAAACAAACTACGAATATTTTTCATTTTCATATCTAATTTTATTTGAGGGCCATGTATCATTAAAATATGGATGGCATGCCTCGGACTAAAATTAATTTAACGGCCTATTAGCAACACCTTTATTGTCAAGAAAGTTTGTACGAGATCGCGCAAACGCATACCCCGGATTGGTTTTAGAATCGTAATCATGCTACGCGAACGTATACACAATCACAACCGTATTTTTAAACGCGCCTAAAAGCTTTTCTACGGATAATCATTTTAAGTAATTAGTTATAATATTTTATGGGGGCCATGGGTTATTTGATTAAATGACACACCCCAATTGTTGGTAAAGGAAAAAACTTGATTGAAACAAATTATTAACGTTTGTTAAGGAAAAACGGACCATCAGTGAAAGAGCCAGAGATGCATGCTAATCCTTGCATTGCATTTGGGCCAACTACAAGCCCAAATCACGTACATAAACAATAGAACAAACGAGGACAAAGGGGATTGGGCTTGACCAATGGTATAGATGAGTATTGGGCTCAATTGAGCCTAAAAAAAATGAAACTGGGCAAAGGGTCGGTGAGCTTCAAGCGAGCCACACGATATGGACCAAGGCTAAAGACCCTTGGACCAAGATCCAAAGAGGACTGGATCTGATAGTTTTGGACCTTGCATTGGACAAACTAACCCAACAGGCCCATGACATGCCTCCTGATACCTTTTGCCTTAGGCACATGCGTACAGTGCTAAACGTGAAAATCAATTTGCTGAAATTAACTACCGCCCACATGCAATTGAACATTAAAACTACTATTAAGCTGCTATTGAATTGATACATGGTAATTCTAATAGTGAGGACATTCTAGACACCAAGTATTACAATGACATAATAGCCCCTAAGTTCATCAGATGTTTAAAACCAAAACTCAAAGTAACAGAATCATGATGAGAGATGACCATGAACTTAACTTCACTACTAATATGAAACAATTTAACCAAAATCCAACAAAAGGTGCTACTCATCTAATTAAATCCCTGCTGTAACAGTCCAAAATCCAAATACATGACAGAAAGAGTTCAATCCAGTCAAAAACCAAAATGACAAAATTAAAGTCCTAATACAACCCCAAGAATGTAGTGTTAACAGTATGATTGAATGCAGTAAAGTTACATATAAAGCTAATTCAATAAGAAAAACATAAATAATCTTTGAAGAATATAGACTAATCTACAATTAGCTAACATTCATCCATAAATGTCCAAACTGAGTACATGGCTTCAGAATGCACTTCATATGTTAGTGAGATCCAAGAAGTACCTGATTACAGCAAAAGTAACAAAGAAAACAAGCCCGGGGATAGGAGGAAACAACAACAATAGATCAGCAACACCAACACAGCGACATTCAGCCTTTTAAACCATTTTTAAAACCCTAAATAGTTCAGAAATCCTTTAAAATTCTTCAACTACTGCTAACAGAGAAATAAAAGACCAATCCCCAGCAATTTTCAACCCAAAATGATGCAGAAATTTCTATATTTTTAGAGTATGAAAAGCTGCCCCAAAAATGAATGAAAGAGGTCTTTATATAAGCAGCCTGAGGAAGCCCTAGCCTGACTAACCATTTCCCCTTTTAACCCTTGAATTCTTAGTTGTTTTACCCTTTTTACCCTTTTTACCCTTTTAAAATATCTGTCCCTCCCTTATCTCTTAACAAATAAGCTCTAAACCTATCCTCTAGAAGCTTCTATACTAACAGAAAAATATTCCATGAGTTTCAAATACCCAAATTAACCCTTTACACCCTTGTTTTTACATCCAGAGTGACTCAACTCATGGGTCAGATTTGACCCACTTCCCAAATGAACAGGTCTCTTAACCGGGTCAGTGATGACCACAGTTAATACCAAAACCCAAACCATCAGAAATGATCAACAAAGAGATCAAATTCAGAGAAAAGAAAACAAACAACAATCCAGAATTTTACGATTAAACCTAGCTTAACCACCAAACTAAGATGAATTCCACTATTAATGAAAACCAGATAAAAATAATGAAGCAAATATAAACATAAAGTAAAAAAAAGAACACAAAATTCCAAAATAAATAGAGTCGTGAGAAAAAGGAGGGGAAAGTACCAATCACGCCGGAATGACTTGACAAATTGAGACGACTCGATAAACGGTGAAGGGAGTCGAGGTTTGGCCAGAACCCGATAAATTAGTCAAAATCCGACGGGCCTTGAAATGAGCTAAAATTGATACTAACCAATTGTTCTTATCTAGAACAATTGATCGGCATAAATTCTAACTCAAATCGAAACCTAAAACCGTTTATTCTGACAAGGAGACAAATTAGGGTTTTTGACTTAAGATTTGAAATTGGGGTAAGTGGGTGAGGATTTTGGGGAAATTTGTGTTGGATCCATGTTCAATGGGGTGTGGGGATTGTGAAGGAGGAATTTAGGGTTGATTGGGTGGTCCACCGCCGGCAGAGGGTTGTAGGAATTTGGGGCGGCAGATTTGGTTAGGGTTTTGTAACGACCCGGCCGGTAATTTTTGGAATTTACGCCCCGATCCCCCATTAACTGCTTCCCCTAAGTTCATTTATGCTATTTTGGTTTGTCGGGACGTTCGGTGTTAGGATTCGAAGTGTTTTAGGACACTTAGTCCCTAAATGAGAGCTTAAGTGTTGAAAAATGGTCCGTAGTCGGAACAGTGTGAAGACGACCTCAGAATGGAAATCCGATGGTTCCGTTAGCTCCGTTAGGTGATTTCGGGGTTGGGAGCATGTTCGGAATGTATTTTGGAAGTCCGTAGCTCATTTAGGCTTGAAATGCTGAAGTTTGTATTTTTTGAAGTTCCGGTCCGATAGTGAGTTTTTGATCCGAGGGTCGGAATGGAATTTCGAAGATTGCAGTAGCTCCGTCATGTCATTTGGGATGTGTGTGCAAAATTTCAGGTCATTCGGACGTGTTTTGGTCAGGTTTTTGATCGAAATCGTATTTGGAAGAAATTTGAAGTTCTTAGGCTTGAATCTTTGATTAAATCGGTTTCCAATGTTGTTTTAGGTGTTTTAAGGATTGGTACAAGTTCGAATAAGGTATTAGGTGGTATTGGTGCTTTTGGTTGAGGTTCCGGGGGCCTCGAGATGATTTCGGGTGGTTAACGGAGAAAATTTCTAAGTGTTGCAGCAGCTGGTATTTTTCTTTCTGGTATTTTCGCTTCTGCGGCCGGGGAACCGCAGAAGCAGATTCGCAGAAACGGCCTTGGACGTCGCAGAACCGACTTTTGGTCACCCTCCAGGAAACCGCAGAAGCGGATCCGCTTCTGCGAGATGGGTACCGCAGGAGCGGAAGCTGGGATTTTTAAAGGGAGCCGCAGAAGCGGCCAGTGCTTCGCATAGGCGGGACCGCAGAAGCGGTATTCACTGTTCAGAAATAGCAATTTCGAGGGTTTAATTTCATAAGTTTGAAAAATCAATTGAGAGCTCGGGAGAAGGCGATTTTGAGTGGGTTTTGAGGAGAAAATCATTGGGTAACGTTTCTTTGATCCCTTTTTGTTATATTTCATCATTATATAGTTAAATACATCATGGGAATTCGAATTTTGGACAAAAAATTGGATAATTTGGGGTAAAACTTCATTGGCTAGACTATAGAGTTTTGAGTGGGCATTTGACCTCCGATTTGGGAGATTTTATATGGTTAGACTCGTGAGAGTACGAGGGTTCTAAAAATGTGAAAATTATTAGATTCCGAGATGTTGTCTTGAGGGGCGTTTTGGTTATTTTATCTATTTTCGCGCCCTATCTTTAATTTTAATAGCGGAATCAGTTATTTGCAATATTATTTATGATGTGTAATTGAATTGAATAGATTTGGTCCATTTGGAGTCGGATACTCGTGGCAAAGGCGTGGTTTCTATTGATATCGAGACGGTTCGGGGTAAGTGGCTTGTCTTACCTTGTGTGGGGGACTTTTCCCCTTAGGATTGTTTTCTTGATATTTGAGTGCCTTGTACGTGAGGTGACGAGCGCGTACTTGAGCCGATTGATGAGAATCCGATTTTCACTTAAGTTGTTGATATTTAGCTTTCTTTCCTACTTACCTTATCCTACTTGAAATAATACTTGTGCTAGATTCGGAAAGCATGTTTAGCTGACTTAACTGCCTAATTGCTTAAGTTGTTTGACTGTACTACGTGAAGCATGCTAGGCTAATTCTATCTGTTGCTCTGTCTTTCGTACTTTATTCCTTGGTTTGTTTCTGGCTGTGGTTGCGCATTTACATTGGGACTACGGATGTGGGATTCCGGTAGCTCCCCCCCCCCCCCTTGTTTGTTTACTTTGGGACTACGGGTTCGATTCCCGGTAGATCCCCCTGCACTTTTACTTTGGGACTGCGGGTTAGATTCCCGATAGATCCCCCTGCATTTTGATGGTTAGACTACGGGACGGTATCCCGGAAGATCCTTCGATTTGGTATATGAGTTGGACTACGGGACGGTATCCCGGGAGATCCACTGGACAGTTGAGGAAAGGGCTACAGGACGGTATCTTGGGAGACCCTCATTGTTATCATTGGTATTGAGTTGTATTTACTCTGTGTTTGCTCTGTCCTTTTGTGGTTGTTATTGTCTCGTTGACCTGCCTTATTTCACTGCTGTATTTCTTATTTCTGTCAGATTATCATACCGTTAATTATTGTTATTACTATATTTTGTCTCAGTATGGCCCTGACCTTCCTCGTCACTACCCAACCGAGGTTAGGCTTGGCACTTACTAAGTACCGCTGTGGTGTACTCATGCCCTTCCTGCGCATGTTTTTCATATGCAGATCATCCAGGTACCTCTACTCAGGCGCACTATCAGTGAGGCAGGAGGACTACGGAGACTTCGAGGTAGATCTGCTGCGTCCGCAGACCGACGAGTCTCCCTCTTACTCTATCTCTAGTACTTAGTTTTTCTTCTTCCGGTTGTTAGATATTCTNACTAATCTACAATTAGCTAACATTCATCCATAAATGTCCAAACTGAGTACATGGCTTCAGAATGCACTTCATATGTTAGTGAGATCCAAGAAGTACCTGATTACAGCAAAAGTTGTTAACAAAGAAAACAAGCCCGAGGATAGGAGGAAACAACAACAATAGATCAGCAACACCAACACAGCGACATTCAGCATTTTTAAACTATTTTTAAAACCCCAAATAGTTCAGAAATCCTTTGAAATTCTTCAACTACTGCTAACAGTGAAATTATAGACCAATCCCCAACAATTTTCGACCCAAAATGATGAAGAAATTTCTGCATTTTTAGAGTATGTAGAGCTGCCTCAAAAATGAATGAAAGAGGTCTTTATATAAGCAGCCTAAGGCAGCCCTAGCCTGACTAACCATTTTCCCTTTTAACCCTTGAATTCTTGGTTGTTTTACCCTTTTTACCCTTTTAAAATATCTGTCCCTCCCTTATCTCTTAACAAATCAGCTCTAAACCTATCCTCTAGAAGCTTCTATACTAACAGAAAAATATTCCATGAGTTTCAAAATACCCAAATTAACCCTTTACACCCTTGTTTTTACATCCAGAGTGACTCAATCAGATTTGACCCAAGTCCGAAATGAAGGGGTCTCTTAACCGGGTAATTGATGATCACGGTTAATACCAAAACCCAAACCATCAGAAATGATCATACAAAGAGATCAAATTCAGAGAAAAGAAAACAAACAACAATCCATAATTTTACGATTAAACCTAGCTTAACCACCAAACTAAGATGAATTCCACTATTTAAAGAAAACAAGATAAAAATAATGAAGCAAATATAAACATAAAGTAAAAAAAAAAAGAACAGAAAATGCCACAATAAATAGAGTCGTGAGAAAAAGGAGGGGAAAGTACTAATTCACGCCGGAATGACTTGACAAATTGAGACGACTCGATAAACTGTGAAGGGAGTCGAGGTTTGGCCGGAATCCGATGAATCGGTCAAAATCCGCCGGGCCTTGAAATGAGCTAAAATTGATACTAACCAATTGTTCTTATCTAGAACAATTGATCAGCATAAAATTCTAACTCAAATTGAAACCTAAAACCGTTTCAAATTCTGAAATTGGGGTAAGTGGGTGAGGATTTTGGGGAAATTCATGTGGGATCCATGTTCAATGCGGTGTGGGGATTGTGGAGGAGGAATTTGGGGTTGATTGGGTGGTCCGCCGCTGGAAGAGGGTTGCAGGAATTTGGGGCGGTGGATTTGGTTAGGGTTTGGGTAGGTTAGGGAACGGGAGATGAAACTTGGGGGGGGGGGGATGGACCGGTTAGGACAGTTAAATACTTAGGGATAGCAAGTTCCGAGCCGTTGGATTATTGAAATCCAACGGCTGAGAAGAAAAGCCACGAAAACGGGGTCGTTTTGGGCGGGGGTTGCTGGACTGGGTAGCTGGGCTTGAGCTGGAACGGGTTTAGGAGGGGGGGGGATTGGACCTGGGCGGATGGGTGAGGGAAATTATTTGGTCTTTGGCATTTTTGGTCCATTATACACAGCCCTATTCTTTTAATCCTCTTTTTCATTTTCCAAATTTTCAATTTTTTCCTTTTTCCCTTTTAAATTAATTCAAACCTAGATTAAACCCTTAAATTAAACTAACTTAAACAGTTAAGCTAATTATCTAATATAATATTTACAAAAATTAATTACTCCTAAAAAAGAAAATTACTAATTTAAAATTAAAAGGTTAAAAATGCAAAAGTAAGCCATTTTTTGTGATTTTCACTTTTTTTTATAAAACAATTAATTTACTAATTAACCTAAAAATGTAAAAATAAATCCCAAATGCAATGCATGGTATTTTTTTGTATTTTTCATGATTTAAATAAAATAAACATGCACAGACAAACGCAAACAATTAACAAAATCCTACGAAAAATCTACAAAAATTGCAAATAATGGAAAAAAATTATTTTCTTAGAGTTTATAGGAGTAATTCCTTTAGGGAAAAAACCACGTGCTCAACATGTAATGAGACTACGCAACATAAGGATAGTGATTCGGAAGAAGTAGAAGAAGAAGATATAATCCCTGAGGAAATTGTCCGAGAAGTTGAGAATTTTGAGAATAAGCCTAAGTCCAACCTGGAAGAAAATGAGATAGTCAACTTGGGAGATTCCGAACAGCCAAAGAAACCCGCATAAGTATCCACTTGTCACCATCAGAGAAAGAAGAGTACATTCAGTTCCTGAAGGAGTATGAGGACACCTTTGCATGGTCTTACGATGATATGACTGGTTTGAGCACATCCGTAGTGACTCAAAAGCTTAACCACAAACAATGGCACAAGCAATTACCATTTGCCTTATTGGGGTACCGTACCACAATCCGCACATCAACCGGGGCAACTCCCTATCTGTTGGTTTATGGCATCGAAGTTGTCATTCCCGCCGAGGTAGAAATTCCTTCTTTAAGGATCATACAAGAAGCCAAACTCACCGATGCAGAATGGATAAGGAGCCACTATGAGCAATTAGCCCTCATAGATGGAAAAAGGATGAATGCAGTGTGTCATGGTCAGCTTTATCAGAACAGAATGTCCAGAGCTTTCAATAAAAGGGTCAAACCAAGGCAATTCACACCGGGGCAGCTGGTGCTAAAACGAATCTTCCCGCATCAAAATGAAGCCAAATGGAAATTTTCACCTAACTGGCAAGGTCCTTACATGGTTCACAGGGTACTAACAGGAGGAACACTAATACTTGTAGAAATGGACGGAGAAATTTGGCCAAAACCTATCAATTCAGACGCAGTGAAGAGATACTATGTTTAGATTGTTTACATTTCTTCATCTGATGTAACTAAACTACACTTGACCTGATTCCCTTGTAAGAGAGGATACGTAGGTAGCCCTGTGGGTTCGGTCACATCTTAATAAAATCTTCATTTTCCCAAAACCAAAAACTGGGGCAGAATTTTGAGGAGGACCCTCAAAATTCAAGAGCAAGTCCACCCGACGTCATCATATGTAAGACAGTCAGAAAATCGGTTAAGTAATTGGGGCAGAATTTTGAGAAGGATTCTCAATATTCTGGAGCCGGTCCAACAAACTTCGTTACATGCAGAACGGTCGAAGGATCACTTACTAAATGCGCAGAATTTTGAGGACCCTCAAAATTCTAAAAGCAAGGAAGCCGCAATGTCTCTAAAAGTGTCGCAGTCATTAGTTCGTCTAATTTACTTGATATTATATACCACTATGTTTTCTAAAATAACTCTATTTCATCAAATAAGTGCATATTTTTCGAAAACTATATTTCTATGGCAGCCAGGTGTTACCCAGAGTAACTCGAACAGGATCTCCAAAGCAAAGCAAAACAAAACAAGCAGACAAAGGCACGAGCCAATCTCCCCCGCAAAACTCACGATTTTTCTTTGAATGCAGGAACAAGGAATAACCACAAGTACGTGCGCCTTAAAATCATTACCTTCATAATAACCAGACCGGCAAGCGCAAATATATCTCCAACTAAGAAATATGCTGCTCCTATTTGCTATTTGCCCATTGCATGAGACTAAGCACTGTCTCAAATCTTGCATGACGATAAGCCTTGCCTCCCCATTTGCATCAGGCTAAGCATTACATTCTCTTTGCATGAGACTAAGCACTGCCTCAAATCTGGCATGAGGCTAAGTCCTGCCTCCCTATTTGCATAAGGCTAAGCATTACCTTATATTCGCATGAGACTAAGCCCTGTCTCAAAACTTGCATAAGGCTAAGCCCTGCCTCCCCATTTGCATAAGGCTAAGCATTGCCTTCTCTTTGCATGAGACTAAGCCCTGTCTCAAACCTTGCATGAGGCTAAGCCCTGCCTCCCTATTTGCATAAGGCTAAGCATTGCCTTCTCTTTGCATGAGACTAAGCACTGTCTCCCCTTTCTTGCATGAGGCCAAGTCCTGCCTCCCTATTTGTATAAGGCTAAGCATTGCCTTCTATTTGCATGAGACTAAACCCTGTCTCAAATCTTGCATGAGGCTGAGCCCTGATTCCCTATTTGCATAAGGCTAAGCATTGCCTTCTCTTTGCATGAGACTAAGCCATGTCTCAAATCTTGCATGAGGCTAAGCCCTGCCTCCCTATTTGCATAAGGCTAAGCATTGCCTTCTATTTCCATGAGACTAAGCCCTGTCTCAATTTTGCATGAGGCTAAGCTCTGGCTCCCCAACTGCATAAGGCTAACCTCTGCCTTCCCATCGCATGAGACTAAGCATTGTCTCCACTCTTTGCATGAGGCTAGCCCTGCCTCTTCAATTGCATAAGGCTAAGCCCTGCCTTTCATTGCATGAGACTAAGCACTGTTTCCCCTTTCTCGCATGAGGCTAAGCACTGCCTCCCCATCTGCATAAAGGCTAAGCTCTGCCTTTCTTTGTCCAATGATCGGATGTTACCCTATTTGAAACCTAGCACCATCTTGACTTTTCGGGGCTAAGCTCTGTTCCGATCCTATGCAAGACTAAGCTCTATCTTGTTTTGCTCATATGCATCACCATGTCTCTGTCCAAAGGCGTCATAGTCCGAAGGCACCATCCTCATAGCCTGAAGACACCATGTCATGGCCTGAGGATCTCTCAATATCGCACATCATTATTCAAAGGCGTCATGGTTCGGAGGCACCATTCTCATGGCCCGAGAACACCATTTCATAGCCTACAAATCCTTTATCTCATGATTCATGGCCCGGGACGTCATGGTCTAAGGACGCCATCCTCACTGTCCAAAGGAAATTTGCATCATGTTTAAATTCTCGTAGTAATCCATATATATTTGCATGCATCGTGTTTTAAGTTTTTCAGGTAATTTAGAAGTTAACCGTTCTTCAAACAGGAGCAACCTTCGCTCTGGTTTTCGCTCGTACCATTCATACCCGGTCATTGTTCCAGACGTAACCGACTCCCCATCAACTGCTTGCCTTTATTCTATGACTGTTCAGATGTCAGCCCTGTGATACATCCGTTACGCTTCAAATTCACATTCATAACTTCGCATAAATCCATCCGATATTATCCTTCCCCAAAGAACCCTTTTTCGAAACATACGACTACTCCTATAATAATTCCATCGGTTCATTCACCATTGGGTCCAGAACTACACACGACCTGATTCTTGTAAAACTAGGGATATGTAGGAAACTCAGAGACCAGGGTGCGGCCTATATTTTTCAAAACACCCCATTCAGTCAAAATCGGTCATCACTTCTTTACCCGACAATTCTTTCATCCGTCCCGGGTAAAGAAGGATAGTTGTTGGTACCCAATTTTTCCGTCATATATTTTAAATATGCATATATACCTTCAAAATAGTGCATGAGCATCACCAAGTATTTTTTTCATAATTTTCTATAATTTTTAAAGGCTTTTAATTAATTTATTCCTGTATTTTTTTAAAATAATTATTAATTGCATCACAAATAATTTTATAATGATCATTATTTAATTCCCCATCATTTATATCCATATTAACTTTAAATATTTTTATATATACTTATTTTGCATCCTTATGCTAAAATTGCATATTTTGCAATAATAGCCCATATATACGCATAATTATATTATTTACACAAAAGATGACTTTTTATATTTTTATAACGTTAAGTAATTATTTTTAATTATTTTCATGCATAAGTGATATTTTTTTATTTATTAGTTATTTTTTATAAATTATTTACTGATTTAATTGGGTATTTAAAATCTAGCCCTTTCTTCCTAATTAATTTCGGACATATACACTACCCATTACCCCAGCCCAATACATCAGCCCGATACCCTAATACCCAATACCCAATACCCAAACACCCATTAACCCAGATCCATACCAGTTTAAAAACTCGACCCAATTCCTTTTTTAAATCACAACCGTTGATTTCTGAAGATCAACGGCTCACAACACCCTAACCCCTCTTAATTATATACCACCCAGTCTAACCCTAATCCCATTTCACCCACTCCGCCGCCCTTAAACTCTCTCAAAAGCTCTCTTCGTCTCTGCAAACCCTAGCGTTGTAACCTTTAATCCCCTTCGATTCCAACCCAAAAATGGCTCGGCGGTTCCCTTACCTTATTGACCATTCCACATTACTGCTACCCGTTTATGGTGTTACATAATTGCTTGCCTGACATGGCAAACAAATCTCCCTTATTTTGGACCAAATCTGGTTCAGATCTTTGCTTCTTTTCATATGTGTTCGTTCTCGTTTCTTTTATGGCTTGAACTCTAAGATTCTTCGCGATTCTTTGCTCACCCTAAAACTAGGGTTCAGATCAGATCTAATACTGGTTCACGATTCTTTAATTATTTTTCCTTTAGTATTTCCGTATATAAGTCCCTGTGCATTTTATTATGATTTTTCTTTGATATTTCTGACTAATTTTTACTTACCCTAAAATTAGGATTTTTGATTCTTTGAAATCGAACCAAATCTGGTTCAGTCCTTAATTATTCCCATCTATATGTCTCTTTGCATCCTATTATAACTCTCTTCGTTAATTTTATGACTGATTTTCACTTACCCTTAATTAGGAATTCTTGATTCTGCAAAATCAAACCAAATATGTTTGATTCTTTAATCATTGTGTTAAAATCTCTGTCTATACGCCTATATGCATCTTTTTGCTTGTTATTACTGCTGATTTTTTATATTTTACTTAAAACTAGGGTTTGAGACTTTTTCCTTTCTCGTATGGTATGATACTTTCCTTATTTCCAGTCAATCTACCATGCTTCTATTATATCTTGCCTTATTTGCCGTGAAACTGATTGTTAATTGATATTTTCCTTATTCTAAGTAGTACTTGCCTGATTACTCGTTAATTGACCAAACTCGGACTTCAATTGATTTTGGATTTATTTTTCTTTGCCTATTTGTGTATGTTTGATTTATTCCCTTATTCGTCTGCCTAATTGCACACTATTTAAACCATTTTCCCTCTCCCCTATTAGGACAAGACTCGAACTCTCATACTCTCACTAAACTTAGTTCTTTTACTCTAATTTTGTGCTCATTGTTTCTGGTCTTGGCCGGCTGAAAGCCAAGGCCAAGTGATTCTGGAACTTAACTGCTGTAGCATATCTACTTGCTTTCTTGCTTAACTGGTAAGCCCTAATCCCTTGTCGTTTCATTCTCCATGTTTTCCATAGTCACTGTTACTTGAACAACATGTCTTGAACCTTACTTTTAGCATGATTTTATTTTTATGCCTCCTATGTCTCTATTATGGTTAATACTGTTAGTTTGAGATTAGCTATTTTGAATAATATGAATCCTCTTATAAGTTAGCTTAATGTTCAATTTGTCCGGGCACACTGCTTCTTAATCCTGTACCTGTTTGAACCTTACATTCTTAGGATACTACAAGCATGTAATTTGTTAATTTGTTGCTTAACTCATCTGCCTTGTCTGTTAATATGTCATGTGATGATCTGACTGCTTTGCCTAAGTTATTTCTGTGATTAAACAATGTATGTCTTAAATGTCAGCATGCTCCCTTAGTTTAATTAAGTCTCTCTTCTGAATTTAACCTGTTTGAAACTATGTACTTTGCTAACTTTGCTGCTCTTCTGAATGCAATTCTGTGTTCTAAACCTTGTTTCTTCTGAAATCAAACTGTTTTGAAATCTGCCTCTACTCCCTTTTATATGCTGATTTTTAAAACCTCACTCTTAGTCCCTTAGGTCCTCAACCACCCCTGTGTAAGCACTGGTCAGGGTCCACATGAGACTCCTGTGAACTCTGACACACTGGGAACTGGCTACCCATCTCTTGTGAATCATCTACTGAATGCATGGTTCTGGTGTGAGTATTTCCCCGGGTCCCTGAAGCCCTTGGGAACTTTGACACACTGGAAAATCTGGTTCTATTATGTGCTGTAAGTGGATCACTCGTATTTTTTGCTATACTGTACCTATGAATTAAGCCTCGAAGTTGATTGGTTTGAAGGCCTGGTTCCCAGGTTTATTTGGGCCTGATGAAGGCTCCCTATAGTTTATCTTACTACTATTATGTAATTTATTCATTTACTCTGGCCTGTAATAAGTTTGTAACAAACAGATTCTGGGGAATATAGTAAGATTGGGAAGGGTCTTTATTCTCTTTGGGCAATCCAGGTAGAGATCCTGTCAACAGGGTTTCATTTGCTCTATTAATCCCGTTTTACCTCATCTCTGTTGAAATTGTGTTAGTGATGTACTATGCTTGCATATTAGAAATCTTGCCTATAGGAAATTAAATTGCAATAGAAATCCTGCCTATATGAAATTAAATTGCATTAGAGATCCTGCCTATAGGAAATTAATTACATTAGAAATCCTGTCAATAGGTTGTATTAACTTGTCCAACAAACGTATTTTAGCAATCATGCCTATAGGACGTCAATGTTGATCTAACTGTTTCTGGCAATGTGCACCATTTCTTCCCCTATTATTGTTCGATAGATACCATGTCTATAGGACTAAAACTGGTTTCAAATCTAGAAATCATGCCTATAGGGTTTAAATCAATCCAGTAATAAATACTATGCCTATAGGACTAAAGCCGTTTCTAACCTAGAGATCATGCTTATAAGATTAAAATCAGTTCAATAATAGATATCATGCCTATATGATTAAAAATCAGCTCAGTGATAGAAATAATGCCTATAGGACTCTACTAAATGATTCTGAATACGATCATCACTATCGACATAGGATTGAACAACCATTCTGGATTCGTAACTGTGATTTATTGTTATTCATTACTACATGAAACGTGCAAATGTTGTACTGAATAAAATCAGTAGGCAAAATAATAGGTCCTAATACTCGCCTTAACGGAGTTGCTTCTATATAACACTGCTCGCTTATATTCTCACATAGATATCATGTCTATTGGATTCTGCAGATTAATAAAACCTGCTAATTAATTGCGTGCATTTGCTATTTATGTGCGGAGGTGAAGATGAGCCCATATTTGCTTTATACTTGCAAGTCCTAACATGTTTTGTTTGTCTCCTAGTCTTTTACATTTTGAGCAACCTAGGCTTAGTCTAGAACTATCCCAAATGGAGGTCCTAATACCTCTAGGACCATAGGTAAGGGACGGGTAGTGCACGCATAGGAACGAACTAGAATCAATTAGAGCAGTTTAGGTAAAAACTTAAAGATAGTAATCGGGTACCAGGAGATGATAGTCTGTGCCCGCTGAATAATATGAGTAACAACCCGACTCGAGGGAGTTACGAAGTATTATTTATGTTGCACGGGGTGATCCTTTAGGCTAAAAAACTTAGGACCCCCCATCCCTATTAAATAATCCTCTCGCTTCTTTATTAGACTAACTAATAAGTTAAGTTCAGCTGGGACCCACATTTGTGGACCTCGAGGGGTGCCTAACACCTTGCCCTTAAGGTAATTTCGAGCCCTTACCTAATCTCTGGTGATGTAAACTGGTAACATGAGTTATATGCTCTAGGTTCCCTAATGCACCTTAATCCGTTAGGTTGCGACTCTAACCAATTCCCTTTTCCTACTCTCTCAAAGGAGTCATCAAAAATGTCGAAACCCGATTTCGCGAGAAAAAGGGGGCGCGACAGGCCGCACACTAAACAAAAGGTTAAGTTCGACCCAAATTGAGAAATGCCTATCGACCCTCGGCCGCAAACTAAACAAAGTTTAAGTTTGATCCAGCTCGAACAACGCCTATCGGTACTCGGCCGCACACTAATGAAAGGGTAAGTTCAACCAAAGTCGAGTGACACATATCGGCCCTCGGCCGCACATTGATAAAAGGTCAAGTTCGACCAAGTTTAAATAACATCTACCGCCTCTCGGCCGCAATTAAAGAGGTTAAAATTCGACCATGTCGGAATAACACCTACCAGCCCTCGTGCACAATTTAAAGAGGTTATAATTCGACCAAGTTCGAATGACGCCTACCGGCCCTTGTCCACAACCTAATGATAGGTTAAAATTCGACCAAGTTCAAATAACACCAACCGGCCCTCGGACGTGATTTAAAGAGGTTTAAATTCGACCAAGTTTGAATAACACCTACCTGCCCTCGGCCACGATTTAAAAACGTTACAATTCAACCAAGTTCGAATAACATCTATCGGTCGTTTGCCACGTTTCAATAGAAAGCTAAAACTTAACCAAACAAGTCGCTAAGTCCAACCAAGTTCAAACCTAACGATCGATCTGTATACATACTCGACCTATGCGGGCAAAGGGGTAATTCAACCTAAAGATGGTGATATTTACAAAGACAAAGGCAAAAGTATAAAGGAACAAACCACAGCAAATAAAAAAGGAACAAATGAAAGCAAAAACCAACTTCAATATATATAAACAAAGGTTTCTTACAAAGGCTCTTGAAGAAGCCAGCAAAAATACAAAAAAAATGATAGAAAAAATTAAAAACTACTGCTGGCCACCGCCATTGCGACCCACGACATCCTCATCGGCTTGACCTTCAACACCCTGTCCATCCTCGCTCGGATGATATATAGAATCATACCATGCCTCGTCCTCAATGCGATATACAACATCCTTACCTTCCTCATCTTCTTTACCAGGGTGAGGCGTAGTCGGGTCATAGCAACAAACAACCCAATCCTCGTGAGCCTTAACCCGAATATCCTCAAAGTCCGCAGTAAGAATAGAACCTGCCATGTGCAACGAAGCACATCCAATCGAGCCTTAGCGAAAATCCACTCTTCATTCAGATCACAAGGAATGTTGGGGAAGCCGGAAGTCGCAGATGAATAAGGTCGTGCAAGTAGGTTGGCATTCTCGGCCTCCAGAGCAGCAACTTGATCATAAAGATTGGAGGTCTTTTTCTCCAACTACCCAATCCTTTCGTCATGCCATTTTTCTTTATGCCTCACCATCGACAAGTCATTTTCTCACTCAAAAAGAAGGGTTTTATTCGCCACTTCAAGGAACTCCACCCTCCTCTAAACCTCCGACCGAGCAGACTCCGTCTTATCAAGCGCCTCCTATTTCTCGTCGACCTTGTTATTAAGAGCATCCGCCTTAAACTGGTACACATCGATTTGACCACACAGTAGCACCACTTGGGCTTGGAGATCACTGCATTGGTCCTCTACGCACCTGCTGAGCTCCTCCTCCTTTTTGCTCCTCAACATCCCTTCAAGGACACTGCATTTCTCCATGACCCGCATAAGCTCCTCGTCCCTCTTCTTAAAGTCCTCCCCTAGGACCCGCACATCACCGCCTTCGCAAAGCCGAAATAATAGATCCTGGTACTTCTCAAGGCACCTTGTATACTTGTCCTTCAGCTTCACGTAAATATCGGTACGTCTCTTCTCCCGGCGAGCACTCTCAATCTCTAGAATAATTGTCTACAAAACAAAGAAAAGGAATTACAGCTTATGAAAGAAATCGAAGCATAAGGAAAAGAACAGACGAACAGTCGAACTTACCTGGAGAGCAAGACCAGCAATATTATTTGACAGAGTAATGTCATTTATCGCTTCGAGGGTTGTACCCTCAATCTCAAAACAACGAGGACCAAGGGATGGGACTATGTCCTTAGTATTTACAAGAAGATTACGATCCTTTGGGATCGAAATAGTCCTGGAGCCTCCTTCCAACCTCACTTCAAGTTGAGTGAGTCCCTCATCGATCATCCTTAACTCGTCCATGTCCATGTCGGATCCAACATCCTCCTTAGTAACGACCTTCTCTATGTCACTAGTTGCTGAGGGGACATTTATTACGACCCTAGAAGACGAGCCTCCTCTTGCCTCGCTAGTGAAAGGCTGTCATTATGCATCCACCCTCGACGGTCTCCCCCGCGGGACATAGTGATGCACTTGTGTTCATCTCCTTCGAGTGCGGGACCTGAGAACCTGCATCAGAGATCTCTCCAACATACATTGTGGCCGTCTCCCGAAAAACAAAATCACGTTCTTCCAAGTTAATGACTACTGGCTTCTCTCCTCCCGCGTCTATTGGCACACCCCTTTTATACCACACTAACCCCTTTAAAATATAAAAAGTGATTTTTTAAGGATCAAAAGGGTTTTAAATCTGAAAATGAGAAAAAGATTGCGTTACGAAGGATTTTCGGTGTGTCAGGTCTCCGTTTTTAAAATAACAATTTCTCCTCAAAGCACATTTGTCTCTTAAACCAGTTGCACTAGAGATTGAAGGTAGGGGGTTCATTTGACTGTGGGAGAAGGTATTAGGCATTCCCCAAGTCCTGTGATAATAACGGTTGCGTACATGATCTAGTTAGCTTTTAGAAATACTCATATTGAGGTAGAAACACACAAAGAGTGAAAATAAACACAAAAGAGGCTCGAGGTTGTCCCCACCTAATAAAAGAAAAAAAAGGAAATTAAAATCCTTAGCTAACCTACACTATACTTCCTCTTAATAATGTGATAAAGATTACCGTTTCAATATTCAATTCAATTTAGCCCAACGACCCTAGGACACAAAAGCAATCCATCTTATCTTCTATGAAAAATGCCAAACACCTAACTTATCACTATTATGTTCATCCATAAATTAACACTAACACCAATAATTACTGACAACTGAGAGGAGCGCACACGGTCAAGCATGAGAAGGTAATGAAATACTCTGTCCCATCTGCTCTGACAATTCGTATCACTAGAATTTATCCTACTTCGATTCTTGATTACTTTTCTCCACAAGTTTTTTTGCCCAACAAATACAATTAGGAATAAAGCAAATAGACAACCCATAACTAGACATTTATCAAATGAATTTCAACTAATAAGTAAACTCGTGTAACGACCCGATCGGTCGTTTTGAGAATTTAAGCTCCGTTCAGCAGTGTAAGGTCTTGAACAGCTTCATAATATGTGTATCGACTTCCGTGCATGGTTGAATTCAATTAACGGATGATTCAGAGTCAAATTGGAAGAAGGAAACTAGTTTTGGAAGTTTAAACAGTGAGAATTTGATCGGAATTGGACTTTTGAGTAAACGGCCCTGGAATGGGTTTTGGGTGATCTCAACAGCTTTGTATGGTGAGTTTAGACTTAGGCGTGTGTCCGGATTTGGAATTGGAGGTCCGTAGGGTAATTTGAGGCGTTTCGGAAAAAGCTGGAAAAGTTGAAGTTTGGAAAAGGGAGAAGTTTGACCCATAGTTGACTTTTGTGATATCAGGGACGAAATGCAATTCCGAGAGTTGGAACAGCTCCTTTATTCAATTTTGGACATGTCTGCAAAATTTGGCATCATTCTAGGTTGATTTGATCGGTTTCGGCACAAGTTTTCGAAGTTGGAAGATTTGAAAGTTCATAGCTCGATTCGTAGTGTGATTCGTTGTTTCGGTGTTTTTTGATATGATTTGAGACCTCAAGCGAGTCCGTGTTAGGTTATATGACTTGTTTGTGTGTGTAGACGAGGTCCCGGAGGCCTTGGGTGTGTTTCGGGTTGTATTGCGCTCTTATTTGATGTTTCAACGTTGTTTCATTGGGAATAAAGGGTACCACATTAAGAAAATTAGCTCCAAATTCAGTTTTTATTGAACCATTAGATACGTATCATAACTACAGAGCCATAGCAAAAAGAATCATCGAATTTGGACATCGTATGAGAAAGTTATGCTCATTTTTGTGTCGGGAAAAACTGCTGCTTCTGGTATGGTCGCAATTGCGAACATATCCATAGCAATTGTGATACCCAGTCCGCAATTGCGAACTTTTTGTCGCAAATGCGACCTTTTCTATCCCTTCCTTGTTCGCAATTGCGAAGGCTTTCTTCGCTTTTGCGAGGATACGCAATTGCGAACCCTGGATCGTAAATGCGATATCTGCAACTTGTTTTCAGCTGTGTAACTCAAGTTTTTGCTCATTTTTCATATTCTTTGAACCCTAACTCCAAGAGTGGGTGATTTTGAGAGATGACTTTCATACCAAATCATTGGATTGAGCCGAGCGTTGATGAATTGGTAAAGGAAAAGCTAAATTGAGTATTGAATTGGTCGGATTGAGGTAAGTATCTTGCCTAACCTCGTGTGGGGGACTTCCCCTTAGGATGTGAGTCTTCTATTGTAGTCTGTGTATGCGAGGTGACGAGTGCGTGTTCTGACTTATTTATGGAAAGTTGGCCTTTTGGAGTTCTTAGGTCCTTGTATTCACTGAGTATGAAGTTGTTCTTGATATGATTGAGCTTCCATTTACTAGTTTCACCTCTACATGCTTTAATTGGAATTAATTGCTTTATGTTTCATTCTTATTGCCTATTTGACTCTTATTTTGCTTAATTGAAGATTTTTACCTCTTCTATTGTCATGTTATATTTCATAACTGCTTGTCTTTATTGGAAACCATTATTATCTCTCCTATAATTGTTTAGTCTTAATTGACGTTATGATTATCTTCCCGCTGCTCATCCTTAATTGAAATTGTTGTATATTCTTCGTAATTTGCCCAACCTTAAAAGAAGTTTAGGTATCCTATATTTAGTTGACATTTCCTTATTTGGAATTATTTGATTCGTGTCAGCTTCCTTGTTGTTGAACTACATATTATGGGATCGTTGCTTCACATTTTTTTTTCCCTTGTTGTGTTGTTCTTATTACGCTTAGTATTCTCTATTGTGGTTATTCTTTGTGAGCTATTTTTATCGTCTCCTTGTGATAGAAAGTTCTCGAGTTGATTTACTTGTCGTGTTCTTGTATATATTGTCATTGTTGTTGTGGTACTTGTTGTGGTGGTGCACGAGGTTTCTGTCGTGTGGTTGTTGATATTGTGATGCATGAGGTTTCTGCCGTCCGGTAATTGTTATGGGGTTGCACGAGGTTTTTGCCGTGCTATTGCTACTATTGACATATTGCACATGCGGCGTGACAAGGAGGGATATGTATATATATGCTTATATGTGGGTTGCGCATGTGGCGCGACAAGGTGGGAACATTATGATGCACATGTGGCGAAACAAGGCGGGCACTTATTATGTTATTATTTGCACACGTGGCGAGAAAAGGTGGGGTATGTCGGGATTTATTGTGATGATTTGTGATGGCCTGGGGGCATTCTTGCTGTTTGATATTGTGTTGTGGTATGCTTACCTGTATGAGTTTTATCTCGTGGAAGTTGTGAGAAAACATCTTACGTGCCATCCGTTCTTTTCCATATGCTTATTAGCTGGTAGGAACTATGTTAAAGCACTTGCACAAGCATTCACGTAGTTGAACACTCCCATTGGAAATGAAGTTCTCCAGATATTGCTGAGTATATATGTACACCCTCGTCTACTTGTTATATATGTGAGAGTAGCTCTAGTTAGTAAGTGAGTTATCAGCGTGACCATGAGTTGTGATGGGGGCACAGGATGCCAATTTTTAGGGTTCAGGTATTGGGACCCGTGAGCTGCAAGTTGTCCGATGTCCGGTATTTTGTGGAGTCTGTTGGCTAAGACTTGATGTGAACACTGTCGTAGGTTCTGAGTTATTGCTTACCTTTATTGTATTTGTGAATTAGGTTTTGGGTTTGTGATTTCACTCGCTCTTCTATGTCATTATTATGGTATTTCCGCTATTACTTGTTGTTTTTCTTCCCATACTATGATTGTTGTATTGTTAGCCATAGTGTGTAGTCTTTATATGTATACATCATGTTCCGTTGTTCCTATGCTTATATTTGTACAATTTATTAGACCGGTAGGTGTCTTGACTGTTCCTCGTCACTACTCCACCGAGGTTACTCTTGATACTTACTGGTGTCGCGCCCCCTTTTTCTCGCGAAATTGGGTTTGTGACATTTTGGTTGAGACAACTCATTCCTTTTGGGAAAGGGGTTTGCATTTTTGAAGAGTCGCCACCTAACGATTTAAGGTGCGTTAGGGAACCTATAGGGTTTATTTATAACTACGTTTGGTAACCAGAGATAGGGTAAAGGCTTGAAATTATCCTAAGGGGAAGGTGTTAGGCACCCCTCAGGATCCACTAGTGTGGTTCCCGGCCAAACAATTTTTGTGAATTTGTACAATTAGCAAATAAACAAGTATGGCTCGAATAGTAGGGGTTTTAAGTATGGCTCGAATAGTAGGGGTTTTAAGTTTAAATACACAGATGTTTGAGAAAAAAAAGGTTAATGAGAAGCTAGATTTTGAAAAGAAAGAAGTACATCTAAGCATATTTGTGAATGTAAAGGGGTGTCCTAGGTTGGTTAGCCTATAGGATCACATCAGAACAATGCGCGGTAATCACTCCTCAGAAAGGGGCTACACGTGGCATTAGCGCACCGGTCATCATATCCATGTCTACCCTTCCTATCCCCTTATTGGTCATGCAAAGCGAGTGCTGGTCACGGATTCCTATCGCGTGCTGCTACCCGTCCCTTCTTAATGGTCCTGGAGGGAGTTAGGACCTCTACCTATAGGTGGTTCTAGACATACCCCTAAGGTTTTTAAAGGTGAAAAGTCTAAGGCGACAATCAAAACATTTAGGACTTTCAACACACGTAAGCAGCACGACTCAAGCACAGTTAAGGTCTTTATCACGTAACGTCCTAAAGCAGGATATCTAGGTGAATATGCAGACAAACAACCTCTTTTAGACTCAGAAGTTATAACCCTAGCGGTTGCCTACGGATTTTTTTTTAAAAAAAGCTTGTTAGGATTTAGAAAACATAAGCAATAGAGACAGTTTCAGATATGCAATTTTGAAAACGCCCTAAGGGCTTGCCTATACGCCGAATACTGATGTCTATATTAATGCAAAAAACAAAGAAGGTTTTGAAATGGACTCCTTTAATACCTATAGGCATGACATCTAATGAGATTGAGGAAGTTTGAAAGAACTTGTTTCGAGAAATACTTAATACTTAATAAAATCGAGTCAGAAATGAACTAGGCGTGATCAAAATGACTTATTTAGACTAAACTAGATTGAAAAGCAGAATTTCGAATATGGTTCCCGATAGGCATGACATCTAAGTGTAATACTGATATTAACGGTTTGCAGGCGGGGAAACATACATAATTACTCATTGTACTAAAATCTGAATTAAGTCCTATAGGCATGGAATCTATTATTAATCTGATTTCAAGACATGATTGTTTGGAACCTATAGGCATGGTTTCTAAACATGACAAAATGCCGAACCTTATAGACATGATTTCTACTTAGTAAAGCATACAGATTTAAAAGTAAGGTCCTAGGAGTATGATTTCTACCCGAATTATCCCATAAAGCATGTATCTACGCACCCTTTTCACTAAATACCCCAATATCTGTTTACAAGATATTACAAACCAATGAATGAATTACATAAGTAAATAAAAAATCAAGAAGCTATTCTATAGGGAGCCTTCAATTAGGCCCAGATTCCCCAAAGCCTCCAATGACCTCATATGCCTCAATTCCATAGACAATAGTCTAGGTGCATCAAAGTTCCCTAAGGATCTCAAGGATCCCGGGCAGTGCTTACACCTAGACTTGGTAACCAAAATTGAACAAGTGCAGTGTGGAAGGGCCAGCCTCAGTATGCTAGAGTTCAGAGGGTTCTCAAGAGGATCCCAAGGCAGTACACATACTAGAGGGGGCAGAACTTATTGACTAAGAGTAGAGTGAAAGTGATTTTAGTGAAAAACTGTATAAAAAAGGAAGACTGTTTGAAAGTAATTTAGTAAAACAACAGAGACTGTTTGAAAAGAGATTGAAGAAATGAATAGAAGTCCAAACACAACCTTTAAGACAGGTTCATACACAGCCAGTAGTCACAGAACCAAACAGGGGTCAAGGGGGTTTGGGGTTCATAGAACACTTAATTGCAAACACATAATCAAGCAAAGGCCTGGGAATGTTCAGAAACAAACATAGGGGGTGACACAGTAATTCTAAAAAAGGGAGGGAAGTTCATAACATGCATAATAATGTAAACATATTAACTGCAGATTTCACAGCAAAACCACAAACAGAAGCAAACTAGAAACAGAATGAACTGAAACAATAAGAGAATCATATTGTTGTTTGAACATCGAATTGAAACTAGGACATACCGGTGAAGAGGTTAGCAGACACAGTGAAAGAGCAGGAGAACACAATGGTTAGCTCTGGCTTGCAGCCGGCTAACTTAGAGCAGTAGCAAGTAGTACAAAAAGAGAGCAGAGAGTTTTGAGTATCTGAGAGAGTTTTTGAACCAAGAGTTTGTGTGTTAAGACTGTAGAAGAGAGCCATTTATATAGTAGTTTGAAAACTGGTTAAAATAAGGTAAGAATCAATTGTTCAGTAATTATAGAACTCAGTATAAAAAATTGGTTCGAATCTTCCTTTAATTAAGGGAGTCAGTGCAAATGGTAAAGAGCAGGTTACAAGTAAGGAAAGAAATCATACACGGCTGGAGTATAATAACTAAGGAAAGATTTCAAAATAGTACAAGTATAGAATAGGTATTTAAGGCTAGGTTCAGAAAGTTTTAAACAAAGGAAAAAATCAGTAAGAATCAAGTAACAATGTAGACAAGGCAAGGAAAATTAATTAAGGCAAGCAAACTAATTAAATTGAGTGGAAAGGTAGGGATCGGGGGGTCTAAAGGAAAATGTTCAAATCACACCAAGTAATAAGGAATTCAGAATCAATCAAAGAGAATGTCATGAAAAAAAAAGAGTCAACATGTTTAACATATAAATAGAGTAAGACATAGATAGTCAAGAATTGGCACACAACTCTAGAAAACATGAAAGTTAAATAATACTGAATCAGTGAAAAAGATGCAAGTCTTGATGCGAACAGTCAAGATGAACACAAACACATAGAATCAGTGTAAGTTTAGGCTGAGAAACTCAGTAGAAGCATATCAAGGCGAGGCAGTCATAAGAAATCACAAGAACTCAAAGAGAAATGAGAGCCGGTCAGTCATGCTAATACAGAAACCAAACGAAGAACCCTAAAATTATGTCTTTTAACATAGGCGAGTTGAAAAAAAGCAGTAAAGCCTAGAATCAGTCGAGACATGCAAAAGATAGAAGTTAAAACATAAAAATTGATTTGAACAAATTGTAGAAGAAGTTCTGAAAAACCCTAGATTTAGAAGAAAACAACGTAAAAGGAACAGACTCGAATCGTTTAAAAATAGCACAGATCTAAGAGATGCAAGCAAAAACTAGGGTTTCAGAAGAAATCCAAGTGGAGGTGGACGAACATGTTTAGAAACTCAAAGATCGTAACAAATACAGTGTGATTTTGCTCGAAATCACACCGGAATAGCCATGAACATACAAACAACGAACCCTAGATACAAGTCGGCGTGGCCTATAGCCCTTGAAGGCCTCAGAGAAGATGAGCGTGGCATGAGAGAAGCCATTGGAGGCTTAAGAGACGATGAGAGGTGACCGGAGGTGGCCGGAGATGGGAGGTCAGCGGTTGAAGATTAGGGTTAGGTTGAGAGAGTTTGAGAGCAGAGAGGATTTTAGGGCAGCGGGGTTGGTCGTGAAAATGAATTAGGTTTTGGGGGTATAGGTTGGTTTAATTAGGAAATGAGAGATCTGGACCGTTGATCAAAATGATCAACGGCCAGGATCTAACAAGAGCCGGGTCGGGTAGGTGTATTTGGGGCCTGGGTTGGGTAATTTAATTAGAAATTGGGTTGGGGTTGGGTTCAATTTAGGCTGTAATTGAAATGCCCATTTGGCTATAATTTAAATAGCCAATTTTCCCCTATTTAATTTATAATAAATAATAAGTAATTCTTGGAAAATAATTTAATGTGCCAAAATGATTTAAAATATATAATTGACATTTTCAAAATATAGGGACCAATTTTATACATATAAAATATAATTATACATTAAAAGGGCTAACATTGCAATTATATGCAATTGAGCTTAAAAAATACTGAATGTAATTATAAAAATGCATGAAAAATATATTAACCATATTTTGGCATAAGTATTGAGATTAAATGAATAAATCATCATAACAATAATTTTGAAAATAATTATTGGGGTTTTATGGATAAAAAAGGGGGAAAATAAATAAATTTAAGCCCTTAAAATTATGGAAAAAATAATAAAACCTTGTGCATGCTTATATATGCATATATATATATGCTATTTCGAAGGTATTTTTGCATATTTAAAATATATAGGGAAAAATTGGGTAACAACAGCTGCCCCTCTTTACCCGGGAAGGATGAAAGAATTTTCGGGTAAAGAAATGATGGCCAATTTTGACCGAGCGAAATGGTTTGAGAGATTAGGCCGCACCCTGGCTTCAGAGCTGCCTACATATCCCTGGTTTTACAGGAATTAGGCCATATGTAGTTCAGGAGTCATCGGCGAAGTATACCGGTGAAGTTTTACAAGAGCGGACGCAACATCTAGGGCCGAGTGAGTGAACGGTTTACGGGAACGGTGAGGTTTGATATGGCTGGGGAAAACTGGAGTGGGATCGCTCCTGCTGGGCTAGTCGTTGCTCACTGGGTTACCTACAAATAAACGATACAAGCATATATTGCGTAATTTAAACATGATGTAAATTCCCGTTGGACCATGAATGTTGTCTTTGGACGGTTAGGAATGGCGTCCTCAGACCATGATGTCCTAGGCCATGGGTTGTTTGGTGCAGGATTCGCAGGCCATGAAATGATGTTCTCGGGCTATGAGGATGGTGCCTCCGAACCATGACGCCTTTGAATAATGATATGCAAAAGATTGAAAGAGATCCTCAGGCCATGACATGGTGTTCTCGGGCTATGAAGATGCTGCCTCCGAACGATGGCGCCTTTGGATGAGTTGGTGATATTTCAGCCCATGAAGGATGCAGTAGCATGATGCAGACAAGACAGAGCTCAGTCTTGCGAATTGAAGGGCAGAGCTTAGCCTGTAAGGAAAGTGAGATAAATAGTGCTTGGGATAGTGCTTAGTTTCGAAGAAAATCGGAGGCAGAGCTTAGCCTCGAAAGGCAGGAAAGTAGCCTTATGCAAAGATGCGAATGCAGATGGGGGTAGAGCTTAACCTCGGAAGGCAGAATGGTAGCCTTATGCAAGTTGGAAGGCAGAATGGTAGCCTTATGTAATGCAGATGCAGAGGGAGACAGCGTTTAGTCTCGAAAGGCAGAATGGTAGCCTTATGCAAGTTGGAAGGCAGAATGGCAGCCTTATGCAATGCAGATGCAGAGGGAGACAACATTTAGTCTCGGAAGGCAGAATGGTAGCCTTATGCAATGCAGATGCAGAGGGAGATAACGTTAGTCTCGGAAGGCAGAATGGTAGCCTTATGCAAGTTGGAAGGCAGAATGGTAGCCTTATGCAAGTTGGAAGGCCGAATGGTAGCCTTATGCAATATTGATGTAGAGGGAGACATCATTTAGTCTCGGAAGGCAGAATGGTAGCCATATGCAGGAAATAGAATAACAAATGACGGTAGAGTTTTCTTAGCTGATAGCAGATTGCGGCGTTGTGATTACTGGGAGCCTTTTGACATACGGAGCATTACTGGTGTGTGCTGATAGCAAATGTTGGCATGTGCAACGGTTCTGAGGGGAATGTTTGTCCCTTGGGTGTACAGTATGTTTAAGGGTTTCGCAATCCTAGTGCCTGCATCCAAAGAAAAATCGTGAGTTTTGTAAGGGGGAGGTTAGTTCGTATCCCCGATGGCTTTGCTTGACTCGTTCGGCTTTGATCTGGTGATACCGTCTGTATCATTGGGGTAGCGTTGCTAAACAAAGCAGTTTCAATAATAAACATGCATGATTTTGTAAAAGTATGACATAAATGTATAATTAAAAATAGCTTTTAGATGAACCGACTGTGAGCACGTAATTTTTGCCCTATATGAATTACTCCCATAAATTCAAAACAAAATAATTTTTTCCGTTGTTTGCAATTTTGTGGATTTTTGTGGCATTTTCTGTCAAGTGTTTGCATTTGTCTGGGCATGTTTATTTTATTTAATTAATGAAAAATACAAAAAATATCTTGTATTTGCATGTGGGATTTTATTTTACATTTTTGAGTTAGGTGGTAAATTAGTTATTTCATAAAAGTGGTAGAAGTCACAAAAAATAGTTATTTTGCACTTTTAATTTTAATTTTGAACTTGGGTAGTGTTTCCTTTAATTTGGGTCTTAATTAATTGTGTTAATTGTTATTTAGAGTTAGGTAATTTAATTTAACTAGAATCAATTTAGGTTTGTTTTTATTTTAATTTGGTTTAAAAAGAATCAAAAGAAATTAGAAAAAAGAATTGAAAAAGAAAAGAAAACAAGAGAAGGAATTCTGATTTGGGCTACATTTAATTTCAGAACCCCAGGCCCAAACGTTTCTCCCCAATTACCCCAAAAACCCGACCAGACCCAGCCCAGTTTCCCCCTGAACCGGTCCAACCCATACCCCCAACCAAACGACCCCTTTTAGGTTAGGATTCATCTGAGCCATCGAGGTTAATCTGATCCAATGGTTGGGAACTAGGGTGGGGTTTAGCATAAAACTGTCTGAATCCGCTACCCCCCCCCCCAAAGTCGTCTCCCTCATTCATGTCTCTCAACTCAGAGACTTGGAAAACCCTAGCCCGCCGCCCTTTTTTCCCACCGTCTCAGGCCGGCGGCGCCATCTCCAAGCAACCCAAAATCACACCCCTGAACCCTCTCATCTTCCCCTCTCCAAATTTCAACACAGCTTCCCTCGAATCCCCCCAAATCCCGTCGAATCTTGAATCTAAGGTTAGAGTTCGAAGCAGCAAAAAGCCAAAGTTGTTCGACCTTTGATTCAGTGGCTTGCATGACTATGTACTTCCGTATTTTTTCAAGATCGAAGGTCGATTGAGCGCAAAGTGATGTTGTTCACTTGTTCTTGACAAAGAACAAGTGAATAACATTATTTTTCGTCTAAATCAGTGTTTCCAGCCTCATTTCGGGTGATTCGGTAAGATTTCTGCATTTTCGCTTCGACTTATGCTTCCATCTTCCCATCCCTTTCTTTTCTTCTCTGTCTCTTTATTTTCTGATTGAAAGTCTCCGACCTAATTGCCATTTCTGACGAACTCAGTGTTCGTATTTGCTTTGTGGGATTCTCTGTTCTCGTCTCAAAGTTTAGATGCTGTCACTATTTTTCCTAGTCAATTATGACATTCTTCCTTTGATAATTAACCTAAGTTAGGTCTTATTAATTGGTAATTTAGTTTAATTGTAGTTAATTAGCTGATTTAAAAGGGAGTCAATCATTTAGCTAAAATGTCCATTGTGGAATTGTTCAGTTGTGTAAGTTTCTGATTTTTCACTGAATAGCCAACATAGGGTTCTGATTACGTTTGGGCCTTGGGTTCAATGCCGACCCATTGTCAAAGAACAGCCCATTCATTTGGGGCTTAAGCCATTGGGTCAATTTTACGCATGTTCTGTCTAGGTTCCTAAGGTAAAAACAGGGGTCCTAAAGGGTATATTAGGAGATCTATTTGAAGGAATCTCTAATAACTGCTTGAGGATGCTTCTAGGAAGCTGGGGAGGGGAACATTTCTGAATTTCTGATTTTTAACTAAGGTTCCCTAAGCAAAAACAAAAATTAGAAAGGGACTAAAGTGAAAAAAACTGATTCCTAGGGGCTGCCCTAATGCCTTGCCTATAAAGGCATCCTAACTTGACCCTCAAGTAAGATTAAGAGATAAAAAAGCTGAAAAACTGAAACGGCTGAAATACTTTTGGTAGCACTGATTTCTCTGCACTCTTCTTTGTGAAAATTGCTCAAAACAAAAACTCTGTTTAGTGCTAGATTTCTGATCCTGATCACTAGATAAGAATTCCCTGAAGTCTAAATTCTGCATTTGGTTGAAAAATGGTTTGATTTTTGGAACTTGAAGTTTGGTTGAAGCTGTTTGGTTTTCTGGTTTACTGTTCTATTGGATCTGGGGCTGATTTCTGCTACTGTTTTATTGTTGCTCGACTTCTGACCTCACCTTGCTTTGTTTCCTCTCATTTTCTAGGTATTTTCTTTGGTTCTCTAAATACATGAACTGCAAGTTCAGAATGCTGTAATTAATTGGAGATTTCAGAAATGAATACTATCTTCTTTTATGAGATGTTAGATATAATTTTTAGGAATTTCTGAAATAGTGCAATGTAGCTATGATGTATGGTATTCATTCATATCCTTTATGTTACATTTTGTCTTAAGGTGGGATTTGGCGTTTGTTAATATGTCGAGTTGTTTGTCAAAATCGATTTTGGTTAATTTTTTCGATAAAGAATGAGCATGTGTATGAGGTAAAATCCATAAATTCTGACTTCTTAGTTTCACATCTATGGGAGAAATTTAGCTTCAGTTGGCTTTACGGATGGCTGATTAGCCATGTTATTTTGACCTCAAAGTCTATGCTAAGATGTCTAATGTTTATGTTTCAGCATCTATAATGAATACTTGTTTGGTTTCCATCTGAATAAAGTAGCGCAATGAGTCAAAGAAACGTTATTTGAGTCACTACGCAGCCTGTTTTGATAAGGGAATAAAGTGCTTCATTGTGATTTCAATTTGGTTTAATCTTCTTCAGTAGTTGAAACAAGTAAAAGGTCACTTGTTTCACTTATTCGGAGATTCATTATATATGGCTAAGTGTCTTAGATTAGGCCTTAAATTGTTTAGCTCTTAATACCGATGGTTGAGAAATGGGTTCCGTGAGTTTGTACGAGTCGCGTTTAATGTCATATACGGATATAAGGTTATTGAATAACAAGTTTAGTTAATTAGTTGGGTCGAACCATTAGCTAAAGAAATTAAAATTCCTCCAAGCTTTCCTTAATTAGTTAATTAGTTCTTTAATTGATTGGGGCTTGCCATTTTAAATAAGTTATAGTTAATGGCCCTCAAAGTTTAGTCTGAGTTTTCCTTTAAATTTGGGATCGAGGTGCGCTGTGCCAAATAAAAATCTTAAATTGCATGGCCCTCGTTTAATTAATCTTGTTTATCCTTAGAAATCGAGGCGTGCCATTTAGCGAATTTTCATGGCCCTCGCAAAGTTGTAAACGCGTAGTTGCTTTAGGCGCGTTATTTTAATAACTTACCTTCCTAAACTCGGGTGCGCATATATGTGACCCAAATCCAAATCTCAACGTTAGATAAAACGTGTTGCGAACTGCGGGTGTATTTATGTGACGTGGTTCAAGACATATTTTAAATGACGTTGCAATCTTTCTTAAAAAATGAATAAAAGCGGTTAAAGTTGCACATAGGTTTGAAAGTGTTCTAAAAATCTGATAATAAACCAATAATAACAGTTGAGCGACCGTGCTAGAACCACGGAAATCGGGAATGCCTAACACCTTCTCCCGGGTTAACAGAATTCCTTACCCGGATTTCTGGTTCGCGGACTGTAATACAGAGTAAATCTTTTCCTCGATTCGGGATTTGAACTGCTGACTTGGGACACCATAATTATCCCAGTGGCGACCCTGAATCTCTTAATAAACAATCCCATTCTGATTGTCCTTTAATTGGAAAAAGCTCCCTTATACTATACTCTTTACGGGATGTAGGTAAAAAGGAGGTGTGACACCGATGACTGTGACGTGGTTCGGGACATTGCAACCCCTCCTGCTATGGAATTTTGAGGGTCTTCCTCAAAATTCTTCCTAGTTTGATGGGTTGACGTTTCTGACTGTTGCTCGTGCGGCGATCGGCTTAAATTACTTCGGAATTTTGAGGGTCCTCCTCAAAATTATGCCCCAATTTCCAATTGGCGGGGGGGGGGGGGGGGGATGAAATTTTTACTGAATTGTGACCGAACCCATAGGGCTGCCATGTATCCCCTCTTAGACGGGAATCAGGTCAGGCGTAGTTCAATTTACATTATATAAGGAAAGCATAAAGATTACACATAGTAACGCTTGACTGCATCCGAATTGATCGGCTTTGGCCAGACTTCTCCGTCCATTTCTGCAAGTATGAGGGCTCCTCCTGTCAAAACTCGGTGAATCATGTATGGACCCTGCCAGTTGGGAGAGAACTTCCCTTTGGCTTCATCTTGATGCGGAAAAATTTTCTTCAACACCAGTTGCCCCGGTGTGAACTGTCTTGTCTTGACTCTTTTGTTGAAGGCTCTGGACATTCTGTTCTGATAGAGTTGACCATGGGAGACTGCATTCATTCTCTTTCCGTCTATAAGGGCTATTTGCTCATAACGACTTTTTACCCACTCTGCGTCGTCGAGCTCAGCTTCTTGTATGATCCTTAGGGAAGGAATTTCTACCTCAACGGGAATGATAGCCTCTGTACCGTAAACCAGCATATAGGGGGTTGCCCCGGTTGATGTGCGGACTGTGGTGCGATACCCCAGTAGAGCAAATGATAACTTCTCGTGCCACTGTCTATGCTTCTCTATCATTTTCCTCAATATCTTCTTGATATTCTTGTTGGCGGCTTCTACAGCTCCATTCATCTGAGGTCTGTAGGCTGTGGAATTCTTGTGTTTGATCTTGAAAGTTTCGCACATAGCTTTCATCAAGTCGCAATTGAGGTTGGAGCCGTTGTCAGTAATGATTGACTCTGGAATTCCGAATCGACAAACAATGCGGTTGCGAACAAAGTCTACCACGACTTTCTTAGTCACTGCTTTGTAAGATGCTGCTTCGATCCATTTGGTGAAATAGTCGATGGCCACTAGGATGAACCTGTGTCCGTTGGAAGCGCCAGGCTCGATTGGTCCAATACCGTCCATTCCCCAGGCGGCGAACGGCCACGGTGAGCTTGTTGCATTAAGCTCGTTCAGTGGTACCTTTATCATGTCTGCATGTATCTGACAGCGGTGGCATTTTTGGACATACTGGATGCAGTCCGTTTCCATAGTCATCCAAAAGTAACCATCCCCGAGTATCTTCTTTGCTAAGACAAAACCATTCATATGTGGATCGCAGGTCCCGGCATGAATTTCCTCTAGTAGCTTGGATGCTTCCTTTGCGTCGACACATCTTAATAATCCTAAATCGGGAGTCCTCCTATACAGGATTCCTCTACTGTGAAAGAAGTTGTTGGACAATCTCCGTAGTGTGCGTTTCTGAGTAGGATTTGCAAGCTCTGGTACTCTCTTTTTGCCAAATATTCCTTGATATCATGAAACCCGGGCTTTCCGTCTGCTTCTCCTTCAACATGGGCACAGTAAGCTGGCTGATTATGGATTTTCACCGGAATGAGATCATTGAAATTCTTGTCTGGATGCTGTATCATAGATGATAGGGTAGCCAATGCATCGGCGAACTCATTCTGGATTCTGAGAACATGTTGGAATTCCGTCTTCGTGAACCTCTTTCTCAATTCCTGTACGTGGTGCAGATACGGAAGTATCTTGGAATTCTTGGTTGCCCATTCTCCTCGTACCTGATGTATGAGTAAGTCTGAATCTCCAATAATTAGCAGCTCTTGAACGTTCATGTCAATGGCCATTTTGAGTGCTAAGATGCAAGCTTCATACTCGACCATATTGTTGGTGCAGGGGAACCTGATGCCGACCGGTTTCTGATATTAGGATTGCTCCAATGCCAACTCCTTTGAAGTTTGTTGCTCCATCGAAGAACATTCTCCATCCGTCATAGGATTCCGCAATGTCTTCTCCTATGAATGATACCTCTTCATCAGGAAAATACATTATCAGGGGTTCGTACTCTCCATCCACGGGGTTTTCAGCAAGGTGATTTGCCAGTGCCTGTCCCTTGACTGCTTTCTGAGTTACATAAATAATGTCGAACTCACTTAACAGGATTTGCCACTTGGCAAGCTTGCCAGTGGGCATGGGCTTCTGAAAGATGTACTTCAAGGGATCCATTCTCGATATGAGATATGTAGTATAGGCACAGAAGTAATGTCTCAGCTTCTGAGCTACCCAAGTCAAAGCACAACAGGTGCGTTCCAATAGAGAATACCGTGCCTCGTACCGGGTGAACTTCTTGCTGAGATAATAAATGGCTTGCTCCTTCCTTCCTGTTTCATCATGCTGCCCCAGAACGCAGCCGAAAGCCCCATCTAAAACTGCAAGGTAGAGTAAGAAGGGTCTTCCTGGCTCTGGCGGGACTAAGACTAGTGGTGTCGACAGGTACTCCTTGATTTTGTTGAAGGCCTTTTGGCAGTCATCGGTCCATTTGGTGGCGGCATCCTTCTTTAACATCTTGAATATTGGCTCACAGATAACTGTAGACTGTGCTATGAATCGACTGATATAGTTAAGCCTTCCCAAGAAACTTATCACGTCTTTCTTATTCCTCGGCGGTGGTAGTTCTTGAATGGCTTTGACCTTCGATGGATCCAGTTCTATTCTTCGGCGGCTCACAATAAACCAAAGCAATTTCCCAGCAGGAACCCCAAATGCACACTTCACAGGGTTTAATTTCAGGTTGTATTTCCGCAGTCTATTGAAGAACTTTCTCAGATCTTCTGTGTGATCAGTGCCTTCTTGGACTTGATACTAACATCATCCACATATACCTTGATCTCCTTGTATATCATATCATGGAAGATGGTAGTCATGGCCCTCATGTAGGTGGCCCCAACATTCTTCAGGCCGAATGGCATCATCTTGTAACAGTACACTCCCCATGGCGTAATGAAAGTCGTTTTCTCAACATCTTCCTCATCCATCCAGATCTGATGATAACCAGCGAAGCAATCTACGAATGACTGCAGCTCATGCTTGGCGCAATTGTCCATCAGGATGTGTATATTTGGCAAAGGGAAGTCGTCTTTCGGACTAGCCCGGTTGAGATCCCGGTAGTCGACACAGACTCTGACTTTCCCATCCTTCTTTAGTACTGGCACAATGTTGGCTAACCACGTCAGGTATTCTACTATCCTGAGAACCTTAGCGTTGATCTGCTTGGTGACTTCTTCCTTGATTTTCAAACTCATATCAGGCTTGAAATTTTTGAGCTTTTGCTTTATCGGCGGACACATTGGATTGGTTGACAGTTTGTGAGCCACAGTAGACGTACTCAGACTAGTCATGTCATCATACGACCAGGCGAATATGTCCTCATACTCTTTTAGAAATTCTGTCTATTCTTTCTTCTCTAATGGCGACAGGTGAATGATGATTCGTGTTTCCTTGACATTTTCTGAATCTCCCAGGTTGACAATTTCGATCTCGTCCAGGTTGGACTTAGGTCTATTCTCAAAATTCTCAACTTCTTTGACAATCTCGTCAGGTATGTCATCTTCCTCTGAATCCATGCCCGTTTGTTGCTGTCGACGCCCCCTATTTCTCGCGAAATCGGGTTTACGACATTCGGGAAGACAACTCTATTCCCGTTTGGGAATTGGGTTTTTGGAATTGAAGAGTCGCCACCTAATCATTGAGTGCATTAGGACACTAAGAAGGGTTTTGAATTGGAAAACCAGAGTTCGGGTAAGGGCTAGAAATTATCTCGAGGGGAAGGTGTTAGGCACCCCTCAAGATCCACTAGTGTGGTTCCCGGCCATGCTATGTTGTGACTTTAATGTAAATAAGTATGCAAATAAATTTACACATAAGGGTTGCTAACAAGCATGTTGGAATTTATAAACAAAGAAGGAAAATGGATAATGCAATAAATAAAATAAAGGGGAGTTTTGGGTAATTGAAAAGACAGAATTTATTAATATTAAACAAAGTAACATAGGGCAAGGGGTCCTAGGTTTATAAATCACATGGATCATCTACACAACACCGGTAACCAATCGTACGCGTAGTGTTATCGTGTGATCATCATCTCCATGTCTACCCTTTCCACCCCGATAAGGTATTAAGCGCGAAATGGTGTCGTTACCTACAGCGTGCTATTACCCGTCCCACCTATTAGTCCTGGAGGCTTTAGGACCACTAATTCTAAAGGGAGGGAGCTTGGCTTTTCAGAGGTTCAAAAGGTTAAAACTACTAAGGCGTCAGGCAAAACACATAAGACAGTTATGGGAGCACAAAAGCAATTAAGGCTCAGACAAACCTCCTTTAATCACAGAAATCATGTAGTTTAGCA
>NC_031991.1:34670904-34789147 GCF_001879085.1 Nicotiana attenuata
CGGTTTCTTTGGGTCATCACCTTCTGCGATCAACCCGATTGATCCCTCGGATCCCAGTCATCTTCTACTTCAATCATGTGGATACCTCCACCCTTATGGTCTGGCAGAGGATTGTTGCGGACGTTTGGAGCGGGTTCCTTTGCCACAATGATCTTGTTATCAATCAAGGACTGTATCTTGTCTTTCAAAGAGCGGCATTAATCGATGGTGTGCCCTTTCATGCTGGAGTGGTATGCATAGGACTTGTTTGGGTTAACCCATTGAGAAGGATTCTCTAGGGTTGCAGCAGGGATGGGAGTGACATAACCAGCAGCTTTGAGCTTCTCATACAGCTAGTCGATGGGTTCGGCGATGGCGGTATATTGTTTTGGAGGTCTGCGATCAAAATTAGGTCGAGGTCTAGGGAAGTTTTGGCGTGCAGGGGGCGATTGATAATGGGATGGTTGATAGTTATAGGTGTGATAGACATGAGCGGGTTGGGAGTATCAGGGTGAAGTAGATTGATATGTAGGAGGTGGAGATGATTAATAAGTTGGTGGCGGAGCCTAGTATGAGGGTGCTTGGTAATTTGGGGTTGGCTGGTATGTGAGTGGAGGTGTTGGGTAAGTTTGGTATTTGAGGGGAGACTTGGTCCTTTGTGCAAACATCACGGCCCCTACGTCCTTTTTCTTGGACACACCACCGGACTGTAGAGCCTTATTTCTAGCTTGCAAGGCTTCGAAATTTGTGACCATACCACTTTTAATACCTTCTTCAATTCTTTCACCTAATTTGGTTATGTCGGAGAACTTGTGGTTCTCAATCATCATCCACCGTTCATAGTACTGCGGGTCCTGAGCCCGGACAAAGAACTTGTTCATTTGCTCCTCTTCTAAGGCGGGCCTGACTTTAGCAGCTTCGGACCTCCAACGAGTAGCATACTCGCGAAATGTCTCCGTGGGCTTCTTCTTCAAATTCTGGATATAGAACACGTCTGGTGCATTCTCTGTATTAAATCTAAATCTATCCATAAAGTCAGATGCCATGCTCACCCAGCTTGACCATTTCTAGGGATCTTGGCTGATGTACCAAGACAATGCATATCCTTTCAAACTCCTCATGAACAGCTTCATGCGGATCCTTTTATACTTCCCTACTCCAACCAGCTTGTCGCACTAGGTCCTCAGATGGACTCTTGGATCACCCGTACCACTGAACCTTTCGAACTTAGGAGGTTTGTACCCCTCAGGTAGTTCGAAGTCAGGCTGTATGCAAAGGTCTTCATAGTTTAGCCCTTCAATTCCTTTGCTTCCCTCGACGCCCTGAATCTGGCTGGTCAGTTTCTTAAGTTCCTCAGCCAAGTTCCTGATAAGCAGATCCTTTTCATCAGACTCAGGTGTGTATGATATGGGTTGGGTGGAGTGCGGCATGGTCTCCACGTAGATAGGATTGTTATGGTGGCCTGGTGTATGGGTGTGGAAATGGTCGTTTGTGGAGTTCTGAGGTTCTGGGATGAGTAGTGGAGTGTTGTTTGGGGTATGGCAGGTGTTACATTGGTTCTTTGGTAGAGCAGCGTGATGGTGAGGTGCGGGATGATTCTGCTGTTTTGGGATATTTTGAGGAGGTGTGGGGTTTTGAGCGTTGGGGAAGTTGACGTCTGGGGTGTTGAGGGAAAATGACAGGTTTGCCAAATTTCGAACCTGATCGAGCTCTTCCTGGAATTTCAACAGTTTCTGTTCAAGCTGTGCACATTCTCATTAGGAACCCGAATACCTTGGCCATCAGTGGCCTCTACCCGTTCAGTTGTGTTCTCTTTCTCGTTGTTGTTTAGATCTTCCATTTTATTCTTGCCTTTGTTCTTGCCTTTAGAGAGACTAAGAGGAGGAGTGGGTGGAGGGCCCCTGGACCTTGTGAAATAAGATTATGATTCCAGAGTGCATGAACTAACCTTTGGGGAGGGGAATAAAAGAAAGAAAGCAAAAATAAAAACAAATTAATCAAGTCAGTGAGGATTATAAAAATTATTGCAATATTTAAACACATAGTGCGAGAATGTAAAGCGCGTCCTAATTTGGGAGCCTCGTTGTGCCCGAGGTAGGCCTAGCGACAAATAGACTTGGAGAACTTTTAATGCTAAATGCCTCATTTTATTGACAAAAATAGATGAATCCTCAAAACGACACTAAATAAGCAAGAAATAAAAGTCACTAATGGCCATTGGCCTTATTACATTCATAAAGTGAAAAAGTAAATTCCTATCTATTTGGTCCCGAAAGGACCTTCCCCAGACTCGGCATCCTTGAATCCTTCGAACAGCTTCCCCAATTCGCGAAGTCCTAGCAACAGGTATGCTCTGGCTAGATGTCCATCTTCGGTCCCCTCAGCCTTTTGACAGTCTTCAACCCTTTTGAGAAATTTTCCCTCTAGTTCTACTATGCCTCGTTCCAAGTATCTTAGCCTTTTGTTGGCACTGATAGCCATGTCTTTCCATTCCTCAATCAGCTTCTTGTTGGACTCTTGTATCTCGCGGTGTTCACTCTCGCATTCACGGATCCTTTTGCGCAGCTGGTTGTATTTGACTTGCGCCTCGGCCTTTTCATCTAAAGTTTTGTGGCCTTGAACGAACCCTGGCTAGCCCAGACCATCCCAATTGTCTTCCAACTAACCAGAATAGAAAGGGGTACAACCGGCGTGATATATGTCCGGCTCAATGGTGTCTTTCTCCATTACGATCTTGCAGTGCCACATGTGCTGGGCTTGGCACTTGTGGGGGCTATCATCATTTTGGAAGTCAGCTCGAAGATGGCTCATCTTGTCGACCCTGGGTATAACTTGCTTCCTACCTGCTTGCCTCATAACTCGAAGATGGACGTAAGGGTATGTTCCTCTTACACCAATCAGTATCAATAAAGGTGCATCTCTGGATCGGGCGATGAACTCCTTTGTCGAGAACCACTCGAACATCCATTGAACCTATTCCTCAATCAGGTTATCAAAGAGCTCAATCCATTCTTTTGCATTCTCAGGCTGAGCGAACATGTCGGGGATGGAATTCATTATCTTTGGATGGTGGAAAGCGATGTGGTCATCCCAGGCCCTTCGCTGAATTTCTTGTCGGTCTTCACCCTTTTGGAGATGTTCCATGAGCCAAAGCTGAAGTAGCAGATTGCAGCCTTCGAAGTGTCTCGCTCCTTGTTAACAATTCTCTATGGCTCGGTATATGTCTGCAATGATCATGGGTACAATGCTGAATGTCTGCCCACCAATCCCCTCCATTAAGGTCTTGGTTACCATAGTCAGCCTAGTATAGATTCTCCCTTTCTTCATTAGAAACACGATCAGACCCGGATATAAAAACATGAAGACGAATACCCTACAATGGATATGCCCAAGGATGTGATGGCAAACTTGTCATGGTAGGTACGGTATGATTTGCTGTGACCGTACCTTTCATACAGGTAGTCAAAAGGGATGTATGATTTCTTTAGGCATACCAATTCTGCATTCTTCTTCAAACACATCATTTTTAAAAAACCCTTGCCTATGCGGTTCTCAAGCATTAGCAAACCCGGGGTTTCCCATACTAGATCGGCCAGTCCTCCTATCTCATCTAGCAAAGGTATCATTTCGATGTCCCCAAAGTGAAACACGGCCCTTTCCCAATCCCAAAATAAGGTAGTATCCTCTATTATCATGTTGTTAGGCTGGATCTCCAGGAGGGATGGTAGACTACCCAGATATTTTCTTACGAGGGTTTTGTCACTAGAATGTAAATCTTCCTACCAACTCAGCAATCTTGGGTGGATGTTGGTGACCATGCCGAATCTGGGGACTTCGTGCCTCATATTTCTGCAAGGCAAACAAGGTTAGGCCCTTACCACACCAGACTCGACTATTTTAACGTCAACAATCAGCATGAAACATCTAGTTCTCCAAATAAATGCACAGAACGTGATGATGTCCGTTTGGGTTTAGGGAAACCCAGTGGATTTATAGACTAGGCTATCTTAAAGGATCATTATGTGGACAACATAACTGACCCGGCTGCACCACTGGGACAAGGCTATCTTAAAGGTACCCTTGAGCGAACAACTCAAGGGGGAAGGCATGGAACCATCGACTGCACCGCTGATCGACTAGTTTTACCGCAAATAAGCCTTTCCGAATTTAGGGGGTAATGATAAAGGAACGGCGCAACCACTCATCAAGCGTTGCTACAGTATTTTGTTTGGTATGAGTGGAGTATGATGTTGAGCATGAATATGCAACAATTAAAAGCATGTTGTCATGTATTTGCACGTTAAGAAAGCGATAAATACAGCAGTTTTGTAATTTTAAAACGTTTATAAAGGAAGGAAACAAGAAAGATACGTCAGTTGCTTTTGAAGAAGAAATTAAATGCTTAAAGGAATTAAATAATTGCACATAGGGGTACAAATTCACAAAAACGGTCTGAAATGGTAAAAGCCTAAAAATCCCCAATAGAGTCGCCATGCTGTCGCGCCCCCTTTTTCTCGCGAAATCGGGTTTGTGACATTTTGGTTGAGACAACTCGTTCCTTTTGGGAAAGGGGTTTGCATTTTTGAAGAGTCGCCACCTAACGATTTAAGGTGCGTTAGGGCACCTATAGGGTTTATTTATAACTACGTTTGGTAACCAGAGACAGGGTAAGGGCATGAAATTATCCTAAGGGGAAGGTGTTAGGCATCCCTCAGGATCCACTAGTGTGGTTCCCAGCCAAATAGATTTTGTGGATTTGTACAATTAGCAAATAAACAAGTATGGCTCAAATAGTAGGGGTTTTAAGTTTAAATACACAGATGTTTGAGAAAAAAAAGGTTAATGAGAAGCTAGATTTTGAAAAGAAAGAAGTACAAATCTAAGCATATTTGTGAATGTAAAGGGGTGTCCTAGGTTAGTTAGCCTATAGGATCACATCAGTACAATGCCGGGTAGTTACTCCTTAGAAAAGGGCTACGCGTGGCATTAGCGCACCGGTCATCATATCCATGTCTACCCTTCCCGTCCCCTTATTGGTCACGGATTCCTATCGCGTGCTGCTACCCGTCCCTTCTTAATGGTCCTGGAGGGAGTTAGGACCTCTACCTATAGGTGGTTCTAGACATACCCCTAAGGTTTTTAAAGGTGAAAAGTCTATGGCGGCAATCATAACATTTAGGACTTTCAACACATAAAGGGAGCAAATTAGAGGCTCAGAATTTCCTCCTCAAACAAAAACGTAAGCAGCACGACTCAAGCACAGTTAAGGTCTTTATCAGATAATGTCCTAAAGCAGGATATCTAGGTGAATATGCAGACAAAAAACCTCTTTTAGACTCAGAAGTTATAACCCTAGCGGTTGCCTAAGGATTTTTTTTAAAAAAAAAGCTTGTTAGGATTTAGAAAACATAAGCAATAGAGACAGTTTCAAATATGCAATTTTGAAAACGCCCTAAGGGCTTGCCTATACGCGAAGTACAGATGTCTATATTAATGCAAAAAACAAAGCATGTTTTGAAATGGACTCCTTTAATACCTATAGACATGATATCTAATGAGATTGAGGCAGTTTGAAAGAACTTGTTTCGAGAAATACTTAATACTTAATAAAATCGAGTCAGAAATGAACTAGGCGTGATCAAATTGACTTATTTAGACTAAACTAGATTGAAAAGCAGAATTTTGAATATGGTTCCCTATAGGCATGACATCTAAGTATAATACTGATTTTAACGGTTTGCAGGCGGAGAAACATACATAATTACTCATTGTACTAGAATCTGAATTAAGTCCTATAGGCATGGAATCTATTATTAATCTGATTTCAAGACATGATTGTTTGGAACCTATAGGCATGGTTTCTAAACATGACAAAATGCAGAACCTTATAGGCATGATTTCTACTTAGTAAAGCATACAGATTTAAAAGTAAGGTCCTAGGAGTATGATTTCTACCCGAATTACCCCATAAAGCATGTATCTACCCACCCTTTTCACTAAATACCACAATATCTGTTTACAAGTTATTACAAACCAATGAATGAATTACATAAGTAAATAAAAAATCAAGAAGCTATTCTGTAGGGAGCCTTCAATTAGGCCCAGATTCCCCAAAGCCTCCAATGACCTCATATGCCTCAATTCCATAGACAATAGTCTAGGTGCATCAAAGTTCCCTAAGGATCTCAAGGATCTCGGGCAGTGCTTACACCTACACTTGGTAACAAATATTGAACAAGTGCAGTGTGGAAGGGCCAGCCTCAGTATGCTAGAGTTCAGAGGGTTCTCAAGAGGATCCCAAGGCAGTACACATACTAGAGGGGGCAGAACTTATTGACTAAGAGTAGAGTGAAAGTGATTTTAGTGAAAAACTGTATAAAAAAGGAAGACTGTTTGAAAGTAATTTAGTAAAACAACAGAGACTGTTTGAAAAGAGATTAAGAAATAAATAGAAGTCCAAACACAACCTTTAAGACAGGTTCATACACAGCCAGTAGTCACAGAACCAAACAGGGGTCAAGGGGGTTTGGGGTTCATAGAAAACTTAATTGCAAACACATAATCAAGCAAAGGCCTGGGAATGTTCAGAAACAAACATAGGGGGTAACATAGTAATTCTAAAAAAGGGAGGGAAGTTCATAACATGCTTAATAATGTAAACATATTAACTGCAGATTTCACAGCAAAACCACAAATAGAAGCAAACTAGAAATAGAATGAACTGAAACAATAAGAGAATCATATTGTTGTTGGAACATCGAATTGAAACTAGGACATACCGGTGAAGAGGTTAGCAGACACAGTGAAAGAGCAGAAGAACACAATGGTTAGCTCTGGCTTGCAGCCGGCTAACTTAGAGCAGTAGCAAGTAGTACAAAAAGAGAGCAGAGAGTTTTGAGTATCTGAGAGAGTTTTCGAACCAAGAGTTCGTGTGTTAAGACTGTAGAAGAGAGCCATTTATATAGTAGTTTGAAAACTGGTTAAAATAAGGCAAGAATCAATTGTTCAGTAATTATAGAACTCAGTATAAAAAATTGGTTCGAATCTTCCTTTAATTAAGGGAGTTAGTGCAAACGGTAAAGAGCAGGTTACAAGTAAGGAAAGAAATCATACACGGCTGGAGTATAATAACTAAGGAAAGATTTCAAAATAGTACAAGTATAGAACAGGTAATTAAGGCTAGGTTCAGAAAGGTTTAAACTAAGGAAACAATCAGTAAGAATCAAGTAACGATGCAGACAAGACAAGGAAAAATTAATTGATGCAAGCAAACTAATCAAATTGAGTGAAAATGTAGGGATCGGGGGGTCTAAAGGAAAATGTTCAAATCACACCAAGTAATAAGGAATTCAGAATCAATCAAAGAGAAGGTCATGAAAAAAAAGAGCCAGCATGTTTAACATATAAATAGAGTAAGACATGGGTAGTCAAGAATTGGCACACAACTCTAGCAAACATGAAAGTTAAATAATACTGAATCAGTGAGAAAGATGCAAGTCTTGATGCGAACATTCAAGATGAACACAAACACATAGAATCAGTGTAAGTTTAGGCTGAGAAACTCAGTAGAAGCATATCAAGGCGAGGCAGTCATAAGAAATCACAAGAACTCAAAGAGAAATGAGAGCCGGTCAGTCATGCTAATACAGAAACCAAACGAAGAACCCTAAAATTATGTCTTTTAACATAGGCGAAGTTTGAAAAAAAAGCAGTAAAGCCTAGAATCAGTCGAGACATGCAAAAGATAGAAGTTAAAACATAAAAATTGATTTGAACAAAATGTAGAAGAAGTTCTGAAAAACCCTAGATTTAGAAGAAAGTTAAAATCAACTTGAAATCGGTGATTTTTGCAAAAAAAGTTCAAGGACAGTGTAAAACATAAAAGGAACAGACTCGAATCGGTTAAAAATAGCACAGATCTAAGAGATGCAAACAAAAATTAGCGTTTCAGAAGAATTCCAAGTGGAGGAGGAAGAACCTGTTTAGAAACTCAAAGATCGTAACAAATACAGTGTAATTTTGCTCGAAATCACACCGGAATAGCCATGAACATACAAACATCGAACCCTAGATACAAGTGGGCGTGGCCTAGGGCCCTTGAAGGCCTCAGAGAAGATGAGCGTGGCATGAGAGAAGCCATTGGAGGCTTAAGAGACGTTGAGAGGTGACCGAAGGTGGCCGGAGATGGGAGGTCAGCGGTTGAAGATTAGGGTTAGGTTGAGAGAGTTTGAGAGCAGAGAGGATTTTAGGGCGGCGGGGTTGGTCGTGAAAATGAATTAGTTTTTGGGGGAATAGTTTGGTTTAATTAGGAAAGGACAGATCTGGACCGTAGATCAAAATGATCAACGACCAGGATCTAACAAGAGCCGGGTCGGGTAGGTGTATTTGGTGCCTGGGTCGGGTAATTTAATTAGAAATTGGGCTGGAGTTGGGTTCAATTTAGGCTGTAATTGAAATGCCCATTTGGCTATAATTTAAATATTTCCCCTATTTAATTTATAATAAATAATAAGTAATTCCTACAAAATAATTTAATGTGCCAAAATGAATTAAAATATATAATTGACATTTTAAAAATATAGGGACCAATTTTATGCATATAAAATATAATTACACATTAAAAGCGCTAACATTGCAATTATATGCAATTTAGCTTAAAAAATACTAAGTGTAATTATAAAAATGCATGAAAAATATATTAACCATATTTTGGCATAAGTATAGAGATTGAATGAATAAATCATCATAACAATAATTTGGGAAATAATTATTGGGGTTTTATGGATAAAAAAGTGGGAAAATAAATCAATTTAAGCCCTTAAAATTATGAAAAAAATAATAAAACCTTGTGCATGCTTATATATGCTTATATATGCTATTTTGAAGGTATTTTTGCATATTTAAAATATATAGGAAAAAATTGGGTAACAACAGCTGGGCACCGCTGTGGTGTGCTCATGCTACTCTTCTGCACATTTTTGTTGTGCAGATCCAGGTGTCGATCGTTAGTAGCTGTGCGGACCATTTCTGAGGAGACTCAAGGTAAACCTGCGGCTGCGTTCGCAGGCTTCGGAGTCACCTTCTTACTTGTATTCAACTGTTTTCACTCATTTCCAAACAGTTTATATAGAAGTGGTAGTTAACTCTGTAGAGCTTATGACGTGTACTACCGAGTTTTGGGAATATGCTCATTGTATAAAGGATTCATTCCAGAAAAATTTTAAGATGTTATTTATTATTGTTGTTATTCTGTAAATATTAGGCTAACCTAGTCTTTAAGACTAGGTGCCGTCACGAAACCCAATGGAGGGGAAATTGAATCGTGACAAGTTGGTATCAGAGCTCTAGGTTCATAGGTGTTACGAGTCATAAGCGAGTTTAGTAGAGTCTTGCGGATCGGTACGGAGACGTCTGTACTTATCTTTGAGAGGCTACGGAACTATTAGGACAATCTTACTTCTTTCATTCCTATCGTGCGAGCTTATTGATCTCGGTGTCTGAACTATTATCATTCCATTCTCTCACAGATGGTGAGGACACGCGCCGCAGTTACCAATGACGCTGCTCCTGGAGCAGGAGTCGCTGGAGGCAGAGATAGAGGCCGACGAGGAGTACGTGCCACTGCTAGAGCACCTACCAGAGCAGCTGTTGAGGAGCCGCCGGTAGCTCCAGTTGGGGGGGGGGGAAGGTGCCGGAGGTGCCTGCTGTTACCCCCAAAATTTAGGAGACCTTAGCACAGTTCCTGAGCATGTTTGGTACATTGGCTCAGGCGGGGTTGATTTCGGCTGCACCAGCTACCTCACAGACCGGAGGAGGGACTCAGACTCCCGCCGCCCACACTCCAGAGCAGCAAGTTCATGTTGGTTTGGTTCCAGGTGTCAGGTGGCGCAGCCTGTGATTCCAGCTAAGCCCGTAGTCAGGGCAACAACATCTGAAGAAGAGCAACTTAGGCTTGAGAGGTACAAGAAGTATGACCCTCCTACATTCAATGGTTTGGCTTCAGAGAGTGCACAGGGTTTTCTGGAGGAGTGCCATCGCATTCTCCGCACTATGGGTATTGTTGAGTCGAGTGGGGTCGTTTTTACTACGTTCCAGCTTAGGGGAGCGGCTTATCAGTGGTGGCGGGCATATGAGTTGGGTAGCCCGGCCAAGTCAGTTTCACTTACATGGGTTCAGTTTTCAGAGATGTTCTTGAGAGAATTCGTACCTCGGTCCCTTCGGGATGCATGGCGCGTGGAGTTTGAGCAGTTGTGCCAGGGCACTATGTCAGTATCAGAGTACGCCATCAGATTTAGTGATTTGGCCATACATGCACCGACCTTAGTTTTTACGGTTCGGGAGAGGGTCCGCCGGTTTATTGAGGGACTCAATCCCAGCATCAGGACTAGCATGGATCGGGAGTTGGAGATAGATATTTTGTATCAGTAGACCGCGAGTATTGCTAGGAGGGTGGAGGGCATGCTGGCTCGAGAGAGAGAGAGAGGAAAGAGAGGTCAGGCAAGGCCAGGAGAGAGAGGACAGGCGGGGCCATGAGGGAGAGGGCAGACGAGATCAGGAGAGAGTGTTTGGGGAGGCGAGGAGGCCTCGTAGATCGAGGAGACCTGCTGGTCCTTATTTTTGAGGTAGGGTGCGACATGGTAGAGGTTTTGTGGGTCAGCCAAATCAGTTCGCGCTTCAGGCTTCGCATAGTGATTCAGGTGTTCATGGATCTCGGAGTACCTGTACCGCACAGTTCCCATAGCCATGTCAGCAGCGAGGTTGCTTCGAGTGTGGAGATATTAGCCATATGGTGAGAGATTGTCCCAAACTTTGGGCCGATGTGTCACAGCGAGGTATTCAGTCGAGTAGAGGGCGCCCAAGAGAGGGAGGCCTGACCCGTTGATGTGCTTCATATAGTAGGCTTAAGGCCGCTACGCCAGATGATGTCACTTCAGGTATGATTTTGACTTGTTATAGAGAAGCGTCATCCATAGCTCATTGCAGTTCTGCTTATCTGGGCGAGTTTCCCTATTTGTTGCTCCACTTATGGGCGTGTTTCATGATTAGCACTTTGTTTATGTGTTGCCCCTGTTGGGAGGATTTATGAGTGATAGCCCGCGTCTATCGTCTGTTTAATTCATTATTGAGAGTTATGAGACTAGTAGTAAATTCATGTTGTCCTTTTCGGTAGGCTTGATGTGATTTATGAGTATTTTTGGCTACGAGCCGTGATGTTTATGCTCTATCAGTGTGGGAGCCAGCAGTTGTTGTAAATTGTGGCAGAATTGATTTAGCGAGAGGCTCCAATTGGTTTGATGTATATCCTACTTGTGATTCAGAGTTGAGGGCGATTCCCTCGTGATTTCATGTGATTTGATGTGTTGAGACCGGCTGTGTTTTCTTACTAATATTATAAAGTGACTTTTTTATAGTCGAAATAAAGTGAATTTTTTTTTTATTATTAATTTTTTCTTGATTTATTTCATTATTGGAAATGTATTTATCAATCAATTTGTTTGTTGGTGGAAGTTATATCAGTGTGAGATCCTCGTGATTCTTTTATATGCTTTAATTGTTTCTTTTTAGATTGTTTTGTAGATTAGTATTGATAGAAAAATTTGTGCTTGTCAGGCTAGTTTAATAGTTCCCTTATGTGTTTTCCCTTTCCATATTCAATCATTTTCGTTCTGTGCTTCTTGAGTTTTAGCTTGTGGGGTGTGTACCCGGTGGTATTAGCTGCGATTTGGTGATTCGGGTGTTTAGTTATGTAGCTTTCGTGGTTATTGTATCATTGCTAGTGTTGTGGAGGTTTGAAACGGGTCCCTATTGAATATGAGGCTTAGGGTCGGTGCTGAATTTGGTTTCGAGCGAATATTGTGATCAACAATGTTACCGTGGGCCTATGTGCGATGTGTCATGTTGTAAGGTTGTACTATGTGGGTGTTGGCACGAATTGATATAGCTGGTTGAGACTGATACCGGGTATGGATTTAGAATCGAGTCTTTGGAAATGGATGGAAGGTGAGAATTTTGGCTCTAAGGCTTATTGGTATTGATAGAAAGGCTAAATTTCAGTTCAGATGATGTCGTCAGGTTTATGTGGATTGGGGTGACGTGGGATCACCCGCGGGTGTATGTTGGAAGTGTGTATTCAGCAACTTGAGAACTTCGAGGCAAATCTTGGCACGTTCGAGGACGAATGATGGTTTTAAGAGGGGGAGGATGTAACGACCCGGCCGGTCGTTTTGAGAATTTAAGCTCCGTTCAGCAGCGTAAGGTCTTGAACAGCTTCATAATATGTGTATCGACTTGCGTGCATGGTTGAATTCAGTTAACGAATGATTCAGAGTCAAATTGGAAGAAGGAAACTAGTTTTCGAAGTTTAAACGGTGAGAATTTGACTGGAATTGGACTTTTGAGTAAACATCCCCGGAATGGGTTTTGGGTGATCTAAAAAGCTTTGTATGGTGATTTTAGACTTAGGCGTGCGTCCGGATTTGGATTTGGAGGTCCGTAGGGTAATTTGAGGCGTTTCGGCGAAAGTTGGAAAAGTTGATGTTTGGAAAATGGAGAAGTTTGACCCATAGTTGACTTATATGATATCAGGGTCGGAATGCGATTTCGAGAGTTGGAACAACTCCGTTATGCAATTTTGGACTTGTCTGCAAAATTTGGCGTCATTCTGGGTTGATTTGATCGGTTTCGGCACAAGTTTTCGAAGTTGGAAGATTTGGAAGTTCATAGCTCGATTCGTGGTGTGATTCGTTGTTTAGGCGTTGTTTGATATGATTTGAGACCTCGAGCGAGTCCGTATTAGGTTATATGACTTGTTTGTGTGTGTAGATGCGGTCCCGGGGGCCTCGGGTGTGTTTCGGATTGTATTGCGCTCTTATTTGATGTTTCAACGTCGTTTCTTTGGGAATAAAGGGTACCGCATTAAGAAAATGAGCTCCAAATTCAGTTTTTATTGAACCATTAGATCCGCATCGTAATTACGGAGCCATATCAAAATGAATCATCGAATTTAGACATCGTATGAGGAAGTTATGCTCATTTTTGTGTCGGAAAAAACTGTTGCTTCTGGTATGGTTGCAATATGCCCAGTCCGCAATTGAGAACTTTTTGTCGCAAATGCCACCTTTTCCAGCCCTTCTTTGTTCGCAATTGCGAAGGCTTTTTTTGCTTTTGCGAGGGTTCGCAATTGCGAACCCTGGATCGCAAATACGACATCTGTAGCTTGTTTTCAGCTGTGTAACTCGAGTTTTTGCTCATTTTTCATATTCTTTGAACCCTAACTCTGAGAGTGGGCAATTTTGAGAGAAGATTTTCTTACCAAATCATCGGATTGAGCCGAGCGTTGATAAATTGGTAAAGGAAAAGCTAAATTGAGTATTGAATTGGCCGGATTGAGGTAAGTATTTGTCTAACCTCGTGTGGGGGACTTCCCCTTAGGATTTTAGTCTTCTATGTTGATTGTAGTCCGTGTACGCGAGGTGAAGAGTGCGTGTTCGGACTTATTTTTGGAAAGTTGGCCTTTTAGGTCCTTGTATTCACTGGGTATGAAGTTGTTCTTGATATAATTGAGCTTCCATTTACTAGTTTCACCTCTACATGCTTTAGTTGGAATTAATTGCTTTATGATTCATTCTTATTGCCTATTTGACTCTTATTTTGCATAATTGAAGGTTTTTACCTCTTCTATTGTCATGCTATCTTTCATAACTACTTGTCTTTATTGGAAACCATTATTATCTCTCTTGTAATTGTTTAGTCTTAATTAAGGTTATGATTATCTTCCCGCTGCTCATCCTTAATTGAAATTGTTGTATATTCTTCGTAATTTGCCCAACCTTAAAAGAAGCTTAGTTATCCTATATTTAGTTGACATTTCCTTATTTGGAATTGTTTGATTCGTGTTAGCTTCCTTGTTGTTGAAGTACATATTGTGGGATCGTTGCTTCACATTATTTTCTCCCTTGTTGAGCTGTTCTTATTACGCTTAGTATTCTCTATTGTGGATATCCTTGTGAGCTAGTTTTACCGTCTCCTTGTGATCCAAAAGTTCTTGAGTTGATTTACTTGTCGTGTTCTTGTATATATTGTCATCGTTGCTGTGGTACTTGTTGTGGTGGTGCACGAGGTTTCTGCCATGCAGTTGTTGATATTATGATGCACGAGGTTTCTGCTGTGCGGTTATTGTTATGGGGTTGCATGAGGTTTCTGCTGTGCTATTACTACTATTGACATATTGCACATGCGGCGTGACAAGGAGGGATATGTGTATATATATATATATATATATATATATATATATATATATATATATATATATATGTGTGTGTGTGTGTGTGTGTGTGTGTTGTGTGTGTGTGTGTGTGTGTGTGTGTGTGTATGCATATATGTGGTGGTTGCGCATGTGTCGAGAACGAAGGGTAGGAACTATTATGATGCACAGTGGTGGACGAAACGAGGGCGGCTACTTATTATTGTTTATTATTTGCACACGTGGCGAGACAAGGTAGGCTATGCCAGGGATTGATTGTGATGATTTGTGATGGCCTGGGGGCATTCTTGCTGTTTGATATTGTGTAGTGGTATGCTTACCTGTATGAGTTTTATCTCGTGGAAGTTGTGAGAAAACATCTTACGTGTCGTCCGTTCTATTCCTTATGCTTATTAGCTGGTAGGAACTATGTTAAAGCACTTGCACAAGCATACACGTAGTTGAACACTCCCATTGGATATGAAGTTCTCCTGATATTGCTGAGTATAGATGTACACCCTCGTCTACTTGTCATACATGTGAGAGTAGCTCTAGTTATTAAGTGAGTTATCAGCGTGACCATAAGTTGTGATGGGGGCACAGGATGCCAAGTGTTAGGGTTCAGGTATTGGGACCCGTGAGCTGTAAGTTATCCGAGGTTTGGTATTTCGTGGAGTCTGTTGGCAAGACTTGATGTGAACTCTGTCATAAGTTTTGAGTTATTTCTTACCTTTATTGTATTTGTGATTAGGTTTTGGCTTTGTGATTTCGCTCGCTCTTCTTTGTCATTATTATGGTATTTCCGCTGTTACTTGCTGTTTTTCTTCCCTTACTGTGATTGTTGTATTTTTAGCCATAGTGTGTAGTCTTCATATGTATACATCATGTTCCGTTGTTCCTATGCTTATATTTGTACAGTTTATTAGACCGGTAGGTGTCTTGACTGTTCCTCGCACTACTCCACCGAGGTTAGTCTTGATACTTACTGGGCATCGTTGTGGTGTGCTCATGCTACTCTTCTGCACATTTTTGTTGTGCAGATCCAGGTGTCGATCGTTAGTAGTTGTGTGAACCATTGCTGAAGAGACTCAAGGTAAACCTGCTGCTGCATTTGCAGGCTTCGGAGTCACCTTCTTACTTGTATTCAACTGTTTTCACTCCTTTCCAAACAGTTTATATAGAAGTGGTAGTTAACTCTGTAGAGCTTATGACTTATACTACTGGGTTTTGGGAATATGCTCATTGTATAAAGGATTCATTCCAGAAAAATTTTAAGATGTTATTTATTATTGTTGTTCTTTTGTAAATATTAGGCTTACCTAGTCTTTAAGACTAGGTGCCGTCACGAAACCCAACGGAGGGGTAATTGGGTCGTGACACTAGGCACAAATAAGCATATAAGAGAAATTAAGTAAAGTAAGGACTGAAATAATGTCAAATTAGGAGGAGAAAGAGAAGTGGACCTCGATTAAAGTAGGAACTTCTCCAATTTTGATTAACTTCCAGCAAAGTGTACATCAAATAATCTGCTCTGATTGAATTATGACCGAACCGCAACCGGAACTCGGATCCGTACCTCACTAAGAACCTGACTGCAAGCTTGTGTCGAAACTGAGATCTCTCAACCAAACCCCAATGCAACTCCATTTGAAATCAGAAAAATGGAGGCTTTGTTCTATTAATCTAAAAAATTTGAAATTAAGAAAGAAAAAGGAGAATCCCAGAAATTTTGTTATGTTCCTCCCGTCACACTCATTCTATATCCAAACTCATCCTCCCATTCTCACTCTGTTATCACTCAGTCGTCCCCTTCCCCTCTATTTCGTTATCTCTTTTTCCTAAAAACTAACACATGAGGCAAGGTGAAAATCGGGTGGATCTATTTTGGAATCACTGGCAGCGACAATCGAATTTTGAAGGGGTGAGGTGGCCGATTTTTGGTGGGGTGGAGTTGGAGGGTTTCTATTAGGCTAGGGTTTGGTTATAATTGGGTTTATATATGGATATGGAATTTAATGTTGGCCATTGGATTTAGTGGTAACGAAGGGCTGAGATTAAAAGTTGATGGGTTGGGTCAGCTGGTGCCGGTCATGGGTCAAGCTGATGGGTCGTGGGGTTTGGGGGTATTGGGCTCAAATTTTTTGGACTCTTCAATTCTAAAGGTCCATATATTAACCAACTAAAACTTTTTCCCTTTAAATAAATTAAAATTAATTTCAATTAATTAAAGTAAACTATATCATAATATAAAACTATTTTATTTATTTTCAAATGAGGGTGGAGAAAAAAAACTTGAAATCATAGTGAAAATTAAAATATTACTATAAAATACTAATGGCCTTAAATTAAAAAAGTAAGAAAATATGTAAAGAACTATTTTTGTATTTTCAATTTTATGCTTAAAATTAAAATTGAAGATAAAAATATACTATAATTTCGTAAAATCAAATAGATACTAAAAATACTACAAATACTAAAAATAACTCTTAAAGATTGTGCGGGTCAAAAATTACATGCTTACAACTGCCCCTCTTTGCTTAGAAACACGAACTATTTTTTAGCAAAGAAACAAGTAAGCGACGTAATTGATTTCTGAACCGAGACTTGTTCAAAAACAAAATAAAGATGGATAAGAGAGTGTGACCGAGCCCCGGTATCTGAGCTTCCTACATATCTTTGGCTATAAAGGAATCAGGTCACGTATAGTTCAGAAATAGGAGAAGTAGAGGAGGATACCGAGGTGGAGAGTCGAGTGAAGTGGCGTTGAGGTTCCGGTCCGCGGTTCCTATCATTACATAAAAAATGAAACAAAAATTACAGTGAAACAAAAGAAAAATACAAAGTCCTATCTACTTCTTGTCTCGAATCTTCCTTGAATCTTCAACATGAAACTGAAAATCAACCCAATTCTTCAGGTGGGCATCCTGCTGACTTGAAATAAACTTGAACTTGGAGTAGACTTGAGCTTTCAAACCTTGTTCTTCAGGCGGGATCCTGCTGTCTCTGGCTTGAACTTGAAAACTGAAAGTTGACCTTGTTCTTCAGGTGGGCTCCTGGTGCTTCTTTAACTTGAACTTGAAAATTGAAAGTTGACCCTGTTCTTCAGGAGGGCTCCTGGTGCTTCTTTAACTTGAACTTCAAATCAATTTCTAAAATATTGACCCTCGTTCTCCAGGTGGGTGCCTGCAATCAAAACAAACAAAACAAACAAAACTTTCTGCCCCAGTTTGCACTAGGAAGATTTGTGAGTTGTTAGCAAAATTGTGAATCACCTATGCTATTGATGAAGGATGCAATGATGAGAGTAAAACTAAAGACTCGACTAGGACGTGCATCTCTTGTGAGTAAAACTAAGAAACTTAAGCTAGGAAGTGCATCTCCTAGATGTGAGGAAAACTATAAACGGAGCTTGACAAAAAAAATTGACCCTATTATCTAGGTGGGATCCCTGAACTCAAGGAAAACTGACGATTACCGACTTAACGAAATTGAAAACTAACCCTATTCTCCAGGCGAGGCCCCTGAACTTAAGGAAAACTAAAGATTAACGACTTAAGGAAACTAAAACTGACCCTATTTTCCAGGCGGGACACCTGAACTCAAGAAAAACTAAAGAATAACAACTTAAGAGAATTAAAAACTGACCCTATTTTCCAGGCGGGACCCCTGAACTTAAGGAAAACTAAAAATTAACGACTTAAGGAAACTATAACTGACCCTACTTTCCAGGCAGGACCCTTGAACATAAGAAAAACTAAAGATTAATAACTTAAGGAAACTGAAACTGACCCTATTCTCCAGGCAGGACCCTCGAACTAAAGGAATGCTAAAAATTAACAACTTAAGAAAACTAACAACTGACCCTATTCTCCAAGAGGGACCCCTGAACTTAAAGATCAACAACTTAAGAAAACCAAAAGCTGACTCTATTTTCCAGGGGGGACCCTAAACTTAACGAAAGCAAAAGACTAAGAACTTATGGAAACAAAAATTGAACCTATTCTCCAGGCGGGACCCCTGAACTTAAGGAAAACTAAAAACTAAAAACTTAAGGAAACAAAAACTGACCCTATTCTGCAGGCGGGACCCCTGAACTTAGGAAAGCATAAGACTGAAAACTTAAGGAAACAAAAACCGATCATATTCTCCCGACGGGACCCTTGAACTTAAGGAAAACTAAAGAGTGAAAACTTAAGGAAAAAACCGACCTATTCTCCAGGAGGGACCGGTGAACTTAAGGAAAGCTAAATATTAGTAACTTGAGGAACTAAAACTGACTCTATTTTCCAGGCGGGACCCCTGAACTCAAGGAAAACTAAAGACTCTTTCGACTATGGAGAATGCCTAGGAGCTATGATTCTTCTCAACTCGGAAAATTCCTAGGAGGTAATGGTCTTCTCAAATAGGGAAAATGCCTAGGAGGCAATGGTCTTTTCAACTAGGGGAATGTCTAGGAGGTAAAAACCTTAATAACCTTTGTGGTGACAAAATTTGGGCACGACACCTGAGAGTTTCAAGCTTCCAAGCTTTGATTTGGACATAGTCTTCGTCCCTGTTTCGAACAAACAAAACTTGTGAGTTTAAAACATGGTGGTTGGTTTGTGGCCTTGGCCTTGAGAGCGATTGCTCCTTCACTTGCCATGATAGCTTTGATTTCAACTTGGAAGACCTTGCTTGTTATTGACTAACCATTTTTGTCAACTCTTATCACATAAAACACCTCTGATCTATTCAAGCCCAAATCCCTCTATCTGTTGCATTGTGCTCATGAATTGACATTTACCGATCCTTTGCATTTCACATGAATCCCAAGCACGTCAATTGTTATCAACTCAGTGCACATACTGATCTTTCCTGACTTATGCCGCTTTGATGTGCTTGCCAGACTCCTCTTTGTGCAATTGAAAGTTGGTAGCAAAATTTGAAGTCATTTCTCATTTATTCTTACCAAACATACTCAAATAGAGGATTTAAACAAAGCAAGAGGAACATGGTAAGGGGACAATGGAAAGAGATGATATCTAACAAGAAAATTACAAAGTAGAAACTTATCATATGTGGATACCAACTCTAATGACCATGACATGCATTTAGGATTAAGCTGCCTAATCTGTCCAGTAAGTCTAATTTAATTCTTGTCATACCTTCACCTTCGGAACTTGTGCTTCGATGATCCAATTGTTGCATTAGATTCTAAATCCTCATTTGAGTTGTGGTGCCCCAAAAGGTTTTCACCATTATGCCTCTCTAATTTTTGTTCTTTCTCACAACTCATTGTTGCCTTATGGTGCCCGTGAGAGTTTTCACCAATAAGACTCTTATTTTGTTCTTTTCTTCTTATTTCCTCTGATTCTGCAGATGACAAGGTATTGACCATGGTGTAAATATTATATGCTCATGGCATGTCTAACTTGGCACTCTCAAAGATTATCTGGAAGGTCTTTTTTGGACTGTAATGTGGCTCTTGGACAGGGTTAGAAAGAAAGGATATCATAAGGCTCAAATTAAACTAAGACAAAATGGGGTCTAACTTTACAACTTTTGGAACCGTCTTTTATAGAAAACAAAACTTCTGCCCCGGTATCTTTTGAAATGAGGATTATTTGGATTTTTTGACTTGGTGTGACCGAACCCTAGTGTAAGGCTGCCTACGTATCTTGTTGACACAAGAATCAAGTCAAACGTAGTTCAAAGGAATAATTTTTGTTGTTGTTATTTTCTTTTTCTTCTTTTTTTTCTTTTTTTTCTCCTTTTTGAATATTTCTTTTGGAATGATAATTCTAAAACAAACCTTATGGATCGTGAATATTCTTTTCATTATATAATGACTCTAACTCGATTCCAAATGAGGAGACGTCAATAAAATTAGCATAGGCTCAAAAGAGGTACCACATGGTATAAGGTGTTTGGGTAGCTGAAAGAGGGCCTCCCGATCTCTGAAAATGCCAAGTATAACACATACAACTTGAGATTGAAAATGAATATCATGTATAGCATTTCTTTTGTAGCATCGGCACTGATATCACAGATATGCCTTCACCTTTCTTTAGTGCCTTGTCAAGTACAGAACTTTTGTTGGTGATTTCTTCTTCAAAATTAATGTCCTCCGTCAATTTGGAGCAAATTCCCTTGGATTTATCATGTAAATTGAAATGCACTTGAACTCAAATTTGTTCGCTTCAAATTGTCTGCGACGCACTCTCTTGTAACTTCCCAATCTATCTGCCCCAGTTTCACACAATTCAGGCTTTAAATTGTCTCAAAATGTCCAAATCTTTACTTATTTCCCTCAAAAGTCCCCGTCATCTTCAAACCTTGTTTCATTATTTCATGATTAGACTAACTTTTAAGACCAGGCTGAGAATTCCACGCGCATGTCATGTCACTAGAGTCACCATGAAAAGAACTGTAAAAGGAAAAGAGAACTAAACAAAAACTAACTAGAAATAACAGAAAATAGGAGATTGGATTAGACAGACGGTGAAAGGGTTTGAACAACAAAACAAGCAAAATAAACTTGGGTTACAACCCTGGAACAATACTAGATAACACTAGACGAGTTACTACGACTAAATGAACTAGGCAAAATAAAAGGAAGAAAGGTTTGAGCTACAAGACAATATCCGGATCACAACCCTGAAATAACCCGGACGACAGAAATGACAACAAAATATACCACCAAACTCCTCTTTGGATAGCAAGAAATGAGTTGTTTACCTTGAAAATGGTTATAACAATTAGATTTGATTTTGTGATTCTAAAAATATGTGTTCTATTTTATGCTAGTTGTTAGGAAATGGATGATAAGTGAAGGACTGGAAATTAAGACGATAGCTTGTAGATAGCCTAATAAACGAATCGAAATGGCTAGGTATCGAAGCGTCGAGCTTGCCTCAAGGTCGAATCTGATACCCGATTAAGGGTAGTCGATGAAGGACTAACATTTATGAGAGTTGCGATGGCGGCTCTCTATGATCAATAATGAGCAATAAATGATGAACAATTAATGAGATATAATAAATGTAAATAAAGCAATAAATGTAAGCAATAGAGCCAAACAGAGAGTATATTTAAGTTAGAGAGCAGAAGGAATGTTCTTGTCTTGGATGAATTATGTTTTGTCTTCGATGTGCTACAAAATGACAAGGATCCCCTTTATATAAGGGGGAAAATCCCATCCTAGTACATGAGTAATTATTACCAAAAAACATAGCTGGAGCAGCTACTCACTAGTCTAGTACAGACTAGTGTTTCCCTTGCAGGCTTTGTCAGCTTTGATCATTTTCCTTGGGCACTTCCGACTTTTTTACCATGACTATCGATCGGCACTGCCCCAAGGTTGGACGTCAATAACTCCTCGGATGCGAATCTCGAACATAGCCTCGAACCTTCGGAAACGTGCTTATGAGGCGTCATTATGACCGAAAATTGGACCCTCCGATTTAACCGTATACAGATAGTCCCCATGTCTCTTAGATAAAAATGATAAGAAACGGCTCTGACACCGATCTCCTCGAGCCTCCTGTAATGATGTCATTTGAAAGGTCGAGGTGGAGCCTCGAAGAAACGATTCTTGAGGGCATTGTTCCCGAGGATGTACCCCGAGAGTAGTTTAGACTTTCAGCTGTTACCTTTGCTTCTTTGTTTCTTTATAAGGACCCTTCGTGGGCCTTTGTAGTCATGTGTAAGGTCCCTTCATGGGCTTTCTGTAATCATCGTTTATTAATGCAAAGAAGTTTCTTCAATTCATCTCTGATTTATGTTGGATTTTCCTTTATTTGCATTTGTGAAGAATCTGAATGCATGACTCCACTGATCGGTCCGAATACCGGTCCCGGACGTAGGTACTTCCTCGGCTCCTGATTGATTAATACAATATCCTGTGTAGCCCTTTTTCATCCCTCAAATTGGGCCCGGGTTGGATAGATACAGCTTAGGCCTCCGGGATCCCCGAGTTAAAATAGGGCTTCGAATACATAGAACGAAACCTAGCCTTTCAAACCCCGTCAATAGTCCTCGAGGGGGAATTCGCTTGGACGTCCAAGAATAAAGATACCCTTTGGACTTTTGAAAGCAGTCTTCGAGTGAGAGTTTGCTCGAGCTCAGGCAACCTAAAAACTTGCTTTAAACTTAGAGCTAAGATAACCTTAAGGCATTGCAGATAGATCTCAGATGAGGGTTCGCCTGGGTTCGGATAGCCCCTGGATTAAAGTAACCGAGAGGACGTTTAGCTGGACCCGAAGGCGGGAAATAGCCTTAAGGTTTTACTGGTAGTTTTTGAGTGAAACTTGGCTCAGGCTCAGGTAGCTTGGGGGTTGGAGGATCGGATAAATGAACCATACTTGCAATAGCAGAAATCTTCGAGGTAGGGTACCACCTCGAGGACAAGTCCATATAGGTAGGTTTTCAGAACTTATCTTCTTTTTGATAGAGGTCCTCGAGATCGGGTACCATCTCGAGGCTTGTAGTGATATCAATGGCTCCTTAGAGCCTATCTTCCTTTTGATAGAGGTCCTCGAGATCGGGTACCATGTCGAGGCTTGTAACGATGTTAAGGGCTCCTAGAGCCTATCTTCCTTTTGATAGAGGTCCTCGAGATCGGGTACCATCTCAAGGCTTGTAACGATGTTAAGGGCTCCTTAGAGCCTATCTTCCTTTTGATAGAGGTCTTCAGATCAGGTACCATCTCGAGGCTTGTTGATGCGGGGATTTTTGATCCCTAAAATGTCGTTCGACCGCATAAATTGTATGACATGGTTATAAGACAACCAAGGCGATCGCGCCGGTACGTCTTCCCAAAGTGATAATGGCTTAGCCAGTATTTTTAACTGGCCTTTGAGGCGGGTGCACAGTCACCGCTTGCTTCTATATATAGGTTTGTCTTCTCTTTTTTGAGGATTCCGCTATCTTAAGTATATAGCTCTTCTCTCTGCGTTGGGTTCTTCACTACTTTAGCTTGGGAATCCTTGCTCATATTTCCACTCTAATTCTATGATTTTGCCATAGTTATGGTTGTTGCGCTAGGATTCGTTCAACAAGGAGAAGGGAGTTCCACCTCTGATCCCTGCTTGGTTGGTGGTGCGTTGCCGGAGTCAAGCGAGCTGCCTTTAAGACATTTTTCTTCGAGGGGGAATTTTCCTATAGGAAACCTCCCAATGCCCTTTGGGCATTGGGAGTATGCTTCGAAGCTTACCTTTCTAATAAGAGAGGGGCATCTTGAGTTAGTGAGAAAAGATATTGGATGGGGGGAGAAAGTAATACTGCAGGTACCTTCCCGGAAGAGAAGATTATGGACCGTGCCGAGGGGTTTCTGAACGTATACATGTACCCCTTCACGCTGGGCCCCCTCGATAGGGTTGTGCTCGATTTTTGTCGGAAATATCGGGCTACCTTGGACCAGGTCCACCCGTCGTTTTGGCGTATAGTACTGATGATGCGATTCTTTGCGGAGGGAGCAGGGTTCGATTTTACCCTCAGTCATCTTATCAGGCTATACCGGCCTTTTCACCATCGAGGCCTGCTAAACCTATGATGCCGATCCACTAGGCCTTTCGTCATAGTTGACGAAGAAGGTGGGAACCGGGAATGCGGATATTATCCCGACGGAGTTCCTGACGTTTCTCGAGGAATGGAACTTTGCACGTAAGTGGTACACTTGCGTCATTACTATTTCAGCTTATTTTACTTATGGCGAAGGCGGGTCCCGTAAATGCATTTTTCCTTCCCTTTTTGCAGCAATTTCATGGACGCCACACGAGGTCCCCGACATGACGGATTGGGCTTGAAAGTTGGCGATCCATTCGACTCATGATGGTCGTAAGTGGCGAGATCTGTCTAAGGGTAGATGTGAGGCAAAACACCACGGTACGTGCTATGCGATTTTGCTCTTTCTTTGGAAAGTATTCCCTTTTTAAGTGCATTGATTCCGTCTTTGTAGGTATTGGTGGGTTCTCTGAGGTGAGATCGTGCCTTCCCGGAGAGGGAGAAGATTTATCTGCTTTGGGCTGAATAATAATAATAAGGGAAAAGAGCCTTCGCAGAGTGACGATGCTTATAGCAGGATGAGTCCATCCCGGAGGCTTAGTGAGGATGCATCAGCCGAGCCTGCAGCGCCCGAGGTGAGGAACGAGGGTTCTCTGCTGCCGGCTTCTCCTCTCGTCGAAGGTACTTCGAGGGATGCTCGAGGACAGGGGCCTCATGTATCAAACGACCGTGTCCTGACCGGGAGTGGTTTTACTGGGTTTGATGGAACCAGACTAGTAGATGTGTGCTCGACTTTTGAGGAAGCTCAGCGGCTCTACTCTGAGGTGAGTTTTGGTCGGCCATGTTGATTCCTTGGGTTTTGCAGCTTTTATTATTTTATTGAGTTTTTCCTTCACAGGCATTAAACAAGCTCAAATCTGAGCTGCTTCGTTGTGAGGTCGGGATGCAAAAAGCCATGGATGGGGAGAAATACCTTAGGCTCCTTTGTAATGAATAGGAAGATGAGTTGGCACACTTGCAGTATGAGGCGAGTCAAAGCCTGAACTATCAAAGCTACCTCGAGGAGCAGGTAAATTTTGTTCTAAGGGGTGCATGTTCCCTTTTCTATCCCAGAGACTGATGTCTTGTTTACTCCAGTTGCAGAAGAAGTCGGAGAGTCTGGAATGCCTCGAGAGCGAAATTGCCCAAATTAAGTGCAGTGCGATAAACTGAAGGCTCGGGTGGATGCTCAGGTTATGGCGAAAAGGGCCGCTTTGTCCAAAACTTCCACTTTCGAAGTTCAACTTCACGTAGCTCGTGAAAGCAGCTTGGTCCAAGCGAACATGATTACAAGGCTCGAGTCTGAGCTTCAGAAGGTGGAGGCCGAAGTTGTGGATGCGCAGGCCGAAGCCATAATGAGTCAAATTAAGGCCGATGAGGATGTGGCCATTTATCTGAAGGATGCTGCCGATGTTCGAGTTGAGCTGAGGAGGGCTCTTGACCGTAAGGGCAGAAGCAAGGAGTATGCTCGGTGCAAATCTCGAAGGGAAACCCTCGAGGAGATTCATGCTAGGGGCTTTGACCTCTCGGAAGAGGTAAAGTAGGCAAAGGCAGATGAGTATGACGCTAAGTCCATTCTGTCTGATATCGAGGATAGCGAGAAAGAGGCTAACGGGCCATAGTCCCTGTAGGGGACGTAGATTAGGCCTTCCTTTTCTGATTCTGTGTATATTGCTTTCAGGGAACATTGTAAATGGAGTTTGTATTTTTCGCATATGTGTATCAAAGGAAGCCTTGCGGCTTCATCTTTCATGCACCTCCCTTTGCTTCGATGTTTGTCAGTCATTAGCCAGATGAACTGGTCTTTGGAAGAAGAACCCTTAGGTCTATTATACGGCCCCGGGTTTCGCTCAGCTGGCTCGTAAACTCTTACGCGTTTGGTCGGGATGACCTTTTAGTGTAAGCCGGCATTTTAAGCTCTTGTGCTTTTGTTCTTAGGCATATGTAGTTAACTATTTTGGGTTCAGTCTCCGAATTGAGTTTCGACTCGAGCTTATTGGCCCTTAAGTTTTTGAATTAAAAGGCTGGCCCTTAGGCTCTTACGCGTTTGGTCGGTACGACCTTTTATATGAGCTGGCGGCAGTGGCTCTTACGCTTTAGGTCGGTACGACCTTTTATATGAGCTGGCGGTAGTGGCTCTTACGCCTTAGGTCGGTACGACCTTTTATTTGGGCTGGCGGCTATGGCTCTTACGCATTAGGGTCGATGCGACCTCTAATATTGGCTTTATTTTTCCCTCGTTAAGGACTTTTGAAATTGCGTTTTGCCTAACTCTTCGACGGTTCGGTAGAACCTCGATTGTGAGTTGTTATGTGGCGATGATCGAGCACCTCGGGAGGCTTTGCTCGGTGGCTTAGCATTTCGAAGCCTATAGTTTTGGAGCTGACATGGTCGAAGCCCTTTTGCCTATGTCGGGGGTAGCCTATTTTAACCGGTTCTTTTTGAAGTTCTTTCAAAGTAATTGAAGGCCTGTGATTTTATAGCGACGGTCGGGCGTCCCTGAGTCGCGTTAGTTTGGCTGGTAGAGCCTTGTAACCGTAGTCATTGTGTTTGGCCGGAGCCTTTCAGTCCCCTAGTGAAGTAGTTTCGACATCTATATCGAGGGTATGCCTTTTTAGCGGTCTTATAATTTCGATATATAGCCTTAACTTTAAGATCGGGATTTATGCCTTTTGTAAGGTCTTATAAATTTTCACATGCCTTTGAGGTCTTACAGTTTTGGTTACTTGGTAGAAGTATGGTTCATGCCTTGCTTGAGGTCTTACAGAATTGATATTGCCTTATGAAGGTCTTATTGATTTGATATTACCTTACGCAGGTCTTACGTGCTCGAGGTTGCCCGCATGGGGCCTTATAGCCTCGGGTTTTTTTACAGATCGATGGGGGTGGCAGTTAGCGGCAGTCCCCGAGTCATCGAAAGTCTCTTGGCTCGAGAGCCATTCCCTATAGACTTGGTATTTCCTTATTGAGGGCATACGAGTTGGAGTTTCCAACCCGGAGGTCATGTAGCCTTGAGCTTTCTATGCCAGTCCCCGATTGTTTGGGATGTTTTTTTGCTTCTGGATCCGTTTTTACAATCTTAATGTTGCCTCATTGAGGGCTTAGCTTCGAGTTCTTGACGCTAGTCTCCGAGTGTTCGGGGCATTTTGGGCCCTGGAGCCGTTTTTGTAAGAAATGGCGAGCTTCTTTGAAACGCGAAATGCTTTGATGGAGGGGAAGGTATTATTTGATTACTTGGTACAAGTATACATGTCTTCGCTGTCTAGGGCTCGGTTATTCTATACAGACGTGGTTCGTTTGACCGTTTGGCCCGGTACATCATTTTCCTATCGAGACCCCGTTCAGCACACCTTGGCTTCTCCGAGGAGGTGACCTTCCGGGGGGATGCCCCTCAGTATTCGAGGTTGATTGAAGAGAAGCCTTGAATACTTTTTGAGCCTTCCATAGGTAGCATATAGATGTTGCCTCATTAAAAACCCTTTTTGGGATAAAACCTGATCGAAGGAAAAGAGTGCAACGCATGCTTTCGAAACCTAAGGCCTTCAGATTGGAAAGCGCTCCGGCAGCATCGATCGAGTGCCTGCATACACGGTTAGAGCAAAATCTGAACGAAAAAGGGAGTTGATCACACCTTATTGCTGGCGATGCCTCGCGTCTTAATATGCTTTGATCGTTTGCTTTAAGGACGCGGTACAGTTTGTTGCTTGTTTTAGTCGGGTGTAACCGAAAGTATAGCTTGTTATTGCTATTTTACCATTGCGGCACATAGAGGGCCACGTATCTCACTCTGAATGACGATTATGACTCTTGTAGCTTACTCAATAGGTTCGATCGAAAATGAAAATTATCCGCTCATTGAGTTCACCTACGAGGGAGACCTCAATAAGCGGAGGGACTAATTATATGAGTCATGTTAGTATTAATGAAGCATTCACAAGCCGCCATATGTCGCCAGTGCGACTCTAATAGAGACCTACCCAGGGTCGAAGCGGTTCTAGAAACAACGAAGGTTGTGGTCAAAGAGTCAGCAAGGATTTAGGTCGAGGAGTCATCAAAGATCAAGGTCGAGATCGAACATCCTTGACAGAGTTATAATGGCTAGTTTCAAGATAGGACACTAAAGAGAATATTCTAGTGGATATTTTCTGCACTTGTTCTATTATGATTTCTAGGAACATGTTCCCTATAAATAAAAACAGACACACTAATTGGGGACTTGAGATATTCATTGTGATAAAGATATTGACATTATACAGAAAATTTGTCTTATTACAAGCAAACAAAAAATAACCATTTTACTAAGATTTTGGTCTAACATTTCCGTTGGATCCAAGAACGATCTACGTGTTCAAAGGTTTATCAATCATTCATAATTGTCAGAGAAAATATCCACGAATCTCACCCCTTTTCGGTGACTCGTACATTTCTATTTACTTAAATGTCCTTTATTGCTTCTTGTTATTATTTAATGTCATATCTATATTTTTGGATCATCGAACACTGTCATTATTACTTACATTCACTGTCACCGGACAAACCTACAAATTATTTGTCATAAAACCGATAGCTTTGTCCTTAAGATATTATTATTAGCCAAGATTGACTCTTATTTATTTAAATCTAACTAGTTGAACCGAGATTTATATTTTTGGCAAACAATAATATTACTATAACATACAAGGGTCATTTGGTAGGATATACTAAAGAAGAAATTAATGCATGTATAACCTTTGATGTTATTAATCCTTTGTTTGATACACTGCACCCTATATAGAACTAACATAAGTTAGTGTTATCCGATGTATATCTAATACATAGAAAACCATGATATTAGCAATACCATGACTATTAATACATGCATAAGCATGGTTAAAGAAAAATTTCCCTTGAAGTCCCTCAAAGCTAAAGAATGCGAAGCAGGGGCGATGCCACAATTTAAAGTTTATGCATTCTGAATTTGCTACGGAACTCATAACTCGTTTTAGTTACTGCGTTCGCAATTAAATATTTTTATATATGTATTAAAAAAATTTGTATAAATATAATGTTTAAGCAAAAGTGATTGGGTTCAGCCAAATCCGCAAGCTATAGGCTAGCTCTGCCTCTGATATGAAGGGTAGTTTTGTAAACAAATAATCATTTTAAAAATTATACAATGCATGCCATTTTTAATATACCACATCGAACAGTCATAAGAAATAATCTCAGCATAATTAATATCAGCATGACTAATCCGTATATTACTAATCTTTATATTATTAATACATCATATTCAGTACTATTCTTATAGACCCTACCAAACAACCCGCATAGTGCACAGTATAACACCCCATTTTTTACTAACTCTTATGAATATATGTAATTAGGGTTATCTTTTGAATTAGTAAAACAAAACGCACAAACAACAGGAGATTTTTTTAAAAAAAATGTAAAAGGGAGAACTACATAAGGCTAATTCATTACGAGCCTAACTTTTCAGCTTGGATTTACTGTTATGCTTCTGTAGTCTTCCTACACATAGCTGCTACCTAGAACAACCCTTATCAGTGGAGGATGTAAAGTGTAGGGTATAAGTTCATTCGAATTCAATAATTTTTGTTTAGATATATGTCACGCCCCAAACTTGGGAAAGCGTGGCCAGCACCTAGTGCCATACTCGTCCCGAGCGTACCACTCTTTAACTGTGAACTCTGGAGGGGTAATCCTTAACGTAGGCCGACAAGGCCTACCTGCAAACTGAAAATACTAATCAAAGCCGATGAGGCCATATTCTGAATCATCTGCAAAAAACGTCTCTCTCATTTGAGGGGTAAACATACTCAAAAGCCCATATACATAACTGTGCAGGACAATGAGGCCACCATGAATGTCTCCAACCAGAAATACCAAACTGAACATATACACGGAGCTGGCAAGGCCACAATACTGATACACAAAATACACAGGACTCATCTACAAGCCTCTAGAGATAACTGAACTGCATCATGGTCGGGACAGGGCCTCGACCTACCCATCAAACCTGTATATATAAAATAGATTCCAAGGTCTAGACCTCGTAACTTCGAGGAAGTAAAGCTTACCAACCACATTAGATTCGGTATATTACTTACCATCTGATCATAGGTCTCCCATAGAGCCTATGCTCTCTTGACTGGAAGAAGACAATACATAACTGAATATAAAGTCTCGATAAAGGAGAATACAGTAACTTATGAGACTAGGATAATGTACATAAATTTAGGAGTACAAACTTCTCTTTATGTCTTGTTATCAAACGCATGTAGTTACCAGATAATGCCATAATGAAGGAAGGTTTATCTTTAACATACCTTATCACAATCTATCCATTAACCATGTTGAACTTGTCTCTTTGCACTTCAATCTACAGCAACGATAATAATGATATCGTTAAGCTATGAAAGATGCAACTATCGTACAACAAACGATAAGCTTATTTTATTAAAATGGGCAGCACCTCCCCCGCTTTCCTTGCTTTCCCAAGTCCATAAACCAACTAGAACCCATACAACCTTCACCTATATACTTTCAGCAGCATAACACAAATCAAGCTACATGACAACAAGTGCATAAACTTCACCAACAAAACTACTATTTAACACGACGAATGACAGGCTTGGATTGAATCTCTTTTGAACCCTTTAACCCCAAAGTCATTCATTCATTAGCTTAACGACATATCTAGCATGATATTAAGTACAATGAAAGGACTTCTAACCTCCTATTCATCTCCTAATTCTGTCACGACCCAGAATTCCCACTGCCTTGACCGTGACGGCGCCTACATTTCACTTGCTAGGCAAGCCAACGTTAAAACAATTTATTTCTTTTAGCAGCTTAAACGATAACGTTAATCACAAACTAAAATAACAGATATGTTCTAAGTATAAATGCGGAAGCTAAACAGCCAACGTCTATTACAATTCCCTGAACCTGGTGTCACAAGTGCACGAGCTTCTAAAGTAATACACATAAAGGTTTGAAACAAGTACAAAGCTGTCAGAATAAAGTTGTACGACAAATAGAAAAGAGGATGGGGACTCCAGGAGCTGCGGGCGCTGAACAGCCATACCTCCAGTCTATACAAATGTCTGATCCGAGCTTGCTAGTAACCGCCGCTGGGACCGTCTCTAAAATCAGCACAGTGTGCATAACGCAGTATCAGTACAAGTGACCACATATACTAGTAAGTGCTGAGCCTAACCTCGACGAAGTAGTGACGAGGCTAAGGCAGGTCACCTACGCTAAAACCTGTAGGCAGTCAATAATAATGATAGAATAATTGAAATATGGTACGGAATTAGACATCCAACAGGAAATGATAACCACAGCCTCGAAAATAAACCCGTGTCGTCAAAAATTACCAATCTCTAGCAGCTTAAATAAAATTACCGGAAAAAAACGTAGCTCAAGAAATAGGAACATATAGGTTGTTGTGGCACACAACCCGATCCCGCCAGACAACACATAATCCTCCCTTATTCCACCATAACAATATTAATAATGATAAATAATATATATATTTTTTGCGGCGCGCAACCCGATCTCACCATATATCAATATCAATACCATAATTCACGTTTTTTTCACTATATCAATCCACCCTTATTCCACATGTTGTGACATGCAACCCGATCCTACCGTACATACATATTCACCCTTATTCCACCATATCAATAATCCCTTATTACACCTGTTACGCCGTGCAACCCGATCCCACCATATCAATGCCAAACAGTCAATGTACACAGTCAAATCAATGGGCTAAATCACAAGGCCTTTACAATAAATAAATTCCAAACTGAACCAAGAAAAAGAACCTTGTTCAACATAGAATTTACAAAAATAATACTACACAGCGAGACCAAACCAGCAATTACAGTTAGAAGGTATAAACAAGTCAAATTAAGCAAATAGCGGGGATTAGGGGAACTATGAAAAGAGAAAATACGGTTAATAGAAGAAGATATTGATTAACACATAGAAATTAAGCACAGAAAGCATTTAGAGCATGTAACAATTAAGATAGGAAGGAAAACAATTAAGGAAAAGAGATAAATCAGGGAAAACAGATAATTTGGTAACGTATAAGCACTCGTCACCTTGCATATAGACCGCTCACATAGAATTCACGTAACACAAAGTCCGAGGCTTCCTAATTCCCTCAAGTCAAAGTTAGACACAACGCTTATCTCGCTCCAAAGGCCACTCAAAGCTCAATCACTGCTTTGCCTTTCAAACACGCCTCCGAACCAACAATATCTAGAAAATTACCAACCAAACATTTCAAAATAAGCCTTAGGAATCACACACGATCGATAAGAATTCAATTTAGGCCATTGTTGAAAAAGTCAACCCTCGGGCCCGCTTGGTCCAAACCCAAAATTTAGACCAAAACCCGAATCCATTCACACCCGAGCCTGAATATGTAATTGGTTTTGGAATTCGACCTCAATTTGAGGTCTAAATCCCCAAATTTTGAAATCCCTAGTTTCTACCCAAAACCGCACCACGAAAATCTTAGATTCTAGGTTGAAATCATGTAAAATGAAGTGAAAGAATGAAACAAACAAGTTTAGAATCACTTACCTATGATTTTGGGAAGAAAATCTCTTTGGAAAATCGCCTCTTGTGTTTTAGGTTTTGAAAATTTGAAGAATGGGAGAAAAATTCCGTATAAGTCCATTTTCATCAGTTGCAGATGTCGCATTTGCAACCCGAGCAACGAAATTGCGAAACTCGCAAATGCGAAGGGACCATCGCAAATGCGAGGTCCTTCACATCTCTGCTGCCTTTGCAATTGCGAAAATATGTTCGCAATTGCAAACATGTATCTCCGCAAATGCGACAAAATGATCGCATTTGCGATCACTACCCCTCCCAGCTTTACTTTGCAAATGCGAAGAATTTTTCGCAATTGCGAAGACTGTATGGCCCAGCTTCTCTTCGCATTTACAATGAGAAGCTCGCAAATGCCAACCCCTCAGAGGTCGCAATTACAATGCCCAATCTTACAATTGCGAGATCAGAGGCTTGCAACAACCTCAGTTAGACCAGCAAATTTTTTTCCAAGTCCAATTACACTCTGTAGCCTATCCGAAACTCACTCGAGACCTCGGGGCTCCAAACCAAACATGCACACAAGTCTAAAAACATCATACAAACTTGCTCGTGCGATCAAATCGTCAAATAACACTGAAAACCACGAGTTTAGCACCAAATTAATTGAAATTCTCAAGAACACTTTGAAATTCCTATTTTCACAACCGGACGTCCGAATCACATCAAACCAACTCCGTTTCTCACCAATTTCATAGACATGTCTTAAATTGAACCTGTACCGGGCTCTGGAACCAAATAGGGACCTGATACAACAAGATCAAACATCAATACTTTTCGTAAAAACCAATAATTTTTCAAGTTTTAATTTTTAGCAAAAATTCATAACTTGGCCTAGGGACTTCCGAATCCGATTCCAGGCATACGCCCATGTCCCATATTTTGATACGGACCCACCGGGAGTGTCAAAGAACGAATCCGGGTCCGTTTACCATAAATGTTGACCGAAGTCAACTCAAATGAAGTTTTTAAATCAAAAATCCTTATTTTTATCAACTTTCAACACAAAAGCTTTCCGGGAACACTCTCAGACTGCACACGCAAATTGAGGAGGGATAAAATGAGGTTTTTAAGGCCTCAGAACACAGATTTTAGTTTTAAATCATAAGATGACCTATCGGGTCATCACATTCTCCACCTCTAAAACAACTTTTCGTCCTCAAACGGACATAGAAAAGTACTTGAGCTGGGAAAAAGGTGGGGATATCTACTCCGCATGTCCGGCTCGGTCTCCCAAGTAGCTGCCTCAACGGGCTGACCTCTCCACTTCACTCGAACTGAAGGATAGATCTTCGATCTCAACTGACGGACCTCCCAGTCTAGAGTAGCTACCGGCTCCTCTTCGTAGGTCAAATCCTTGTCCAGCTGGACAGTGCTAAGGTCTAACATGTGGGATGGATCGTCGTGATACTTCCTAAGCATGGACACATGGAACACTGGATGGACTGTTGATAAACTAGGTGGCAATGTAAGTCTGTAAGCCACCTCTCCCTCTTCGCTCAAGAATTTCAAAAGGCCCAATGTACCTACGGCTCAACTTGCCCTTCTTTCCAAACCTCATTACACCCTTCATGGGTGACACACGAAGCAACACTCTCTCTTCGACCATGAATGCAACATCACGAACCTTATGATCGGCATAACTCTTCTGCCTGGACTGAGCTGCAAAAAAATCAATCCTGAATGATCTTAGCCTTATCCAAGGCATCTTGTACCAAATATGTACCCAATAATCGAGCCTCCCTCGGCTCAAACAATCCAATCGGCGATCAACGTCGTCTACCATATAATGCCTCATAAGGAGCCATCTGCATGCTCGACTGATACTTGTTGTTGTAGGCAAACTCCGCCAGCGGTAAGAATTGATCCCACGAACCTCCGAAGTCAATAACACATGCACGGAGCATATCCTCCAATATCTAAATAGTGCGCTCGGGCTGTCCGTCTGCCTGAGGATGAAATGTTGTGCTCAGCTCAACCTACGTGCCCAACTCACGCTGCACTGCCCTCCAAAAATGTGAGGTAAACTGCGTACCTCGATCAGAAATGATAGACACGGGTACACCGTGGATGAACTATCTCACGGATATAAATCTCGGTCAACCGCTCTAAAGAATAGGTAACTACCACAGGAATGAAATGCGCTGACTTGGTCAATCTATCCATAATGACCCAAACTACATCGAACTTCCTCTGATTCCGTGGGAGTCCAACAACGAAATCCATAGTGATACGCTCCCACTTCCACTCAGGAATATCTATCTTCTGAAGCAAACCACCAGGTCTCTGATGCTCATACTTTACTTGTTGACAATTTAGACACTCAGCCATATATGCCACTATATCTTTCTTCATTCTCCTCCACCAATAATGCGGTCGCAAGTCCTGATTCATCTTGGCGGCGCTCGGATGAATAGTATACCGGGAACTGTGAGCCTCCTCTAGAATCAACTCACGAAGTCCATCCACATTAGGCACACAAACACGACCCTGCATCCTCAATACTCCATCATCTCCAACCGTAACCTGCTTAGCATCTTCGTGTCGCACTGGGTCCCTAAGGGCAAGCAAATGAGGGTCATCATACTGCCGCTCCCTGATGCGCTCAAACAATGAAGACCGAGTGACCATACAATCTAGAATACGACTAGGCTCAGAAACATCCAACCTCGCGAACTGATTAGCCAAGCCCTGAACATTTAATGCAAGCGGTCTCTCATCGATTGGAATGTACGCAAGGCTGCCTATACTAGCTGACTTTCTACTCAAAGCATTGGCCACCACATTGGCCTTCCCGGGATGATACAAGATGGTGATATCGTAGTCTTTCAATAGTTCTAACCACCTCCTCTGGCTCAAATTGAGCTCCTTTTTCTTGAACAAATACTGCAAACACAGATGATCCGTGAACACCTCACACGACACGCCATATAGATAGTGCATCCAAATCTTCAGCGCGTAAACAATGGCTTCCAGCTTCAAGTCATGAACGGGATAATTCTTCTCGTAAACCTTCAGCTGCCGTGAAGCATATGCAATAACCTTGTAAGATTCTGAACCAATGGGCAAGGCCAACACTGGCGCCGTAGTCAAAGCAGTCTTGAGCTTCTGAAAGCTCGCCTCACACTCATCTGACCATCTGAACGGGGCACCCTTCTGGGTCAACGGGGCTGCTATAGATGAAAACCCATCCACAAACTGACGGTAATAGCCCGCCAATCCCAAGAAACTCCGGATCTCTGTAGCTAATGTAGGTCTAGGCCAGTTCTGAATTGCCTCAATCTTCATAGGATCCACCTGAATGCCCTCTGCCGATACAACCTGCCACAAGAAGGCAACTGAGCTCAACCAAAATACGCATTTGAAAACTTAGCATACAATTGGCTGTCTCTCAGATCTGAAGACCGATCCGAAGATCCTGCTCATGCTCCTCTCGGTTGCAGGAGTAGATCAAGATATCATCAATAAACACAATCACAAAGGAATCCAAATAGAGCTTGAACACTCAGTTTATCTAATCCATAAACGTTGCTGGGGCATTTGTCAGTCCAAATGACATCATAAGAAACTCATAATGCCCATACCGAGTCAGAAAAGCTATCTTAGGGACATCGGATTTCCTAATCCTCAACTGATGGTAGTCATACCTCAAATCAATCTTTGAAAACACTTTGGCACCCTGAAGCTAATCAAATAAGTCGTCAATCCTTGGCAATGGATACTTGTTCTTGATGGTGACTTTATTCAACTGCCGATAATCTATGCACATCCTCACCGATCTGTCCTTCTTCTTCACAAACAACATGGGCGCACCTCAGGGCGAGACACTAGGTCTAATAAATTCCTTATCAAGCAAATCTTGCAACTGCTCCTTTAATTTTTTCAACTCTAGCGGGCCTTACGGTATGGAGGAATAGAAATGGGCTGAGTGCCCGAAGCCAAATTAATACAGAAGTAAATATCTCTGTCGGGTGGAAACCCCGGCAGGTCTGCAGGAAACACCTCTTGAAATTAACGAACGACTGGTACTGAATCCACGGAACCTCCGCACTAGAATCGCGGACATAAGCTAAATAAGCTAAACACCCCTTCTCGACCATATGCCGAGCCTTCACATATGAGATAACCCTGCAGGTAGAATGGCCAGGAGTCCCTCTCCACCCTAATCGAGGCAACCCTGGCAAGGCTAAGGTCACCGTCTTGGCGTGAATTTCTAATAGAGCATGATAAGGTGACAGCCAATCCACACCCAAAATGACATCAAAATCTACCATATCAAAAATTAGAAGATCTACGCGAGTCTCAAGACTCCTAATGGTGACCACACACGATTGATAAACGTGCTCTACAATGATAGTATCTCCCATAGGGGTGGACACATACACAGAGGCACTCAAAGAATCACTAGGCACAGCCAATTATAAAGCAAAATAGGATGATACATACGAATAAGTAGAACCCGGATCAAATAGTACTGAGGCATCCCTACTGCAAACTGAAACTGTACCTGTGATAACCGCGTCAGACAACTCAGCCTCAGGCCTGGCTGGGAAAGCATAGCATCGAGGCTGGGCCCCACCACTCTAAACTATATCTCTAGGACGGCCTCCTGCTGGCTGGCCTCCACCTCTAGCGGTTTGACCTCCACCTCTAGCTGTCTGACCCCTACCTCTAGCGGGCTAAGCGGGCAGTGAAACACCCGGTGCCGGGACCATGGCACGAGAACACTGACGCTAAGAACTGCTCGATGCTCAAGGGCAAAACCTAGCAATGTGCCTCAGATCTCCACAGGTATAACAAGACCTCGGCTATTGTGACTGCTGACTCTAAAACTGACCCTGTTGGCTTGAATAACCACCCTAAAAACTTTGGAGCGGAGGTGCACTGATAGGAGCTGGTGGTGCATTGTAGGCTAGTTGATCAGAATAATGCATATGAGGACCACGACCACCTAAAGCACCATGGGATGCCTGGAGTGCTTAATGAAACGACCTAGGAGGATGGCCTCTATCAAAAGTACCTAGACCTCCAGATGAGGCCCTACTGAATCCACCGGAGTGACGCGGTCTCTTTTCAGATCCCTGACCACTCCCCTGAGCTAGTACCATCTCGACTCGTCTGGCAACATTGGCAGTTGTCTGAAAAGAAATCTCACTCCCGATCCCCTTAGCCATCTGCAACTTGATAGGCTGAGCAAGTCCCTCAATAAACCTCCTCACTCTCTCTCTCGACAGGAAGTAGAAGAATAGCATGACGGGCTAGATCCACAAATCAAATCTCGTACTGAGTGACAGTCATAGAGCCCTGTTGAAGACGCTCGAACTGCCTCGATAGCCCTCCCTCTGAGTGATAGGAAGGAACTTCTCAAGAAATAACTTAGAGAACTGGTCCCAAGTGAGATCAGGCGACCCAGCTGGTCTGGTCAACATATAATCCCTCCACCATTTCTTGGCAGAACCCAACAAATGAAATGCAGCAAACTCGCCCCATTGGTCTCCACGATCCCCATGTTCCGTACACCTCATGACAACTATCCAGATAGTACTAGGGATCCAATGAAGATGCACCGCTGAAGTGAACTGGGAAAAGCTTGGTAAACCTATCAATTCCATACAAAGCCTCAGAAGACATAGCTAATCCATCACCGGTCTATGGTGCAACACCCAGCTGAACTACCCCAACGGGATGAGCTGTTGTAGTCTGAAACTGAGGACCATCTGCTCCGGAGTGTGAGTAGCGGGAGTCTGTGCTCCACCCCCAGCCTGAGAGACGCCTGGTGCTACAGGGAATGTGCCAGTCTAGGCCACACTCTCCATGAGTCCCACTAGACGGACCAAAGCATCCTGAAGTACCGGGGTGGCGATGAACCCCTCTAGGACCTGAGCTGGTCCGACAGGCACCGTTTGGGATGGAACCTCCTCATCAAACTCTACCTGAGGCTCCACCGCTGGTGCTGCTGCTCGAGCTCGGGGCTGAGCTCTGCCCCTGCCTCGGCCTTGACTTCTGCCCCTCATAGGAGCTGCCACTAGGGGCTCTGGCTGCTGCTCAGCTAAAGATGTGGTACGTGTTCTCGCCATCTGTGAGAGAATAGAATAGAAGAGTTCAATCAGCAATGATAGAATAAAATCGCACGACAGAGAAGAATAGAAGTGAAACTGTTCCTAACTCCATAGCCTCTAGAAGATTAGTACAGACGTCTCCGTACCGATCCTCCAGACTCTACTAAGTTTGCTCGTTATTAGTGAGACCTATGTAACCTAATGCTCTGATACTAACTTGTCATGACCTAAAATTCCCACCGTTGGGATCGTGATGGCGCCTAACATTTCACTTGCTGGGAAGGCCAAAGTCAAAACAATTTACTTCTTTTAGCAGCTTAAACGATAACATTAATAATGAACTGAAATAACAGATATGTTCTAAGTATAAATGCGGAAGATAAACAGCCAATCTATTACAATTCCCTGAACCTGGTGTCACAAGTGCACGAGCTTCTAAAGTAATACACATAAAGGTTTGAAATAAGTACAAAGCTGTATGAATGAAGTTTTACAGCTAAAAGAAAAGAGGATGGGGACTCTAGGAGTTGTGGGCACTGAACAGCCGTACCTCAAGTCTCCATACATGTCCGATCCAAGCTCAATAGTAACCACCACTGGGACCGTCTCCAAAATTTGCACAGTGTGCAGAGTGCAGAATCAGTATAACCGACCCCATGTACTGGTAAGTGCCGAGCCTAACCTTGACAAAGTAGTGACGAGGCTAAGGCGGGACACCTATGCTAAAACCTGTACGCAGTCTATAATAATGACAGAATAATTGCAATACGGTACGGAATTAAACAGCCAATAGGAAATGATAACCACAACCTCAAAAATAAACCTGTGTCGTCCAAAATTACGAATCTCTACCAACTCAAATAAAATTACTAGAAAAACAACACAGCTCAAGAAATAGGAACATATAGGTTGTTGCGACACGCAACCCGATCCCACCAGACAACATATAATCCACTCTTATTCCACCATAACAATATCAATATTGGTAAATAATATATATATTGGTTGCGGCGCGCAACCCGATCCCACCATATATCAATATCAATATCATAATTCGCCCTTATTTCACCATATCAATCCACCCTTATTCCACTTGTTGCAGCGTGCAACCCTGTCCCACCGTACATACATATTCACCCTTATTCCACCATATCAATCCTCCCTTATTACACCTGTTGCAGCATGCCCCACTATATTAGTGCCAAATAGTCAATGTACACAGTCAAATCAACAGGCTAAATCACAAGGCCTTTACGATAAAGAAATACCAAACTGAACCAAGAAAACGAACCTTGTTCAATATAGAATCTACACAAATAATACTACACAGCGAGACCAAACCAGCAATTTAGAGTTTGAAGGTACAAACAAGTCAAATTAAGCAAATAGCAGGGAATAGGGGAACCATGAAAAGAGATAACATGGTTAACAGAAGAAGACATTAATTAACACGTAGCAATTAAGCATGGAAAACATTTAAAGCATGTAACACTTAAGATAGAAGGGAAAATAATTAAGGAAAAGTGATAAATCAGGGAAAACAGATAACTCGGCGGCGTATAAGCAGTCGTCACCTTGCATATACGCCGCTCACCTTTAATTCACATAACACAAAGTTCGAGGGTTCCTAATTCCCTCAAGTCAAAGTTAGACACAACACTTACCTCGCTCCAAAGGCAACTCAAAGCTCAATCACATCTTTGCCTTTCAAATATGCCTCCAAACCAACAATATCTAGCAAATTACCAACAAAACTTTTCAAAGTAGGCCTTAGGAATCACCCACGATCAGTAAGAATTCAATTTAGGCCAATATTGAAAAAGTCAACAAAAGTTAACACCCGGGCCCACTTGGTCCAAACCCGAAATTCAGACCAAAACCCGATTACCCATTCACTCCTGAGCCCAGATATATAATCGGTTTTGGAATCCCACTTCAATTTGAGGCCTAAATCCCCAAATTTCGAAATCCTTAGTTTCTACCCAAAAATCCCCAATTCCACCATGGAAACCTTAGTTGAAATCTTGTAAAATGAAGTGAAAGAATGAAAGAAACCAGTTTAGAATCACTTACCTATGATTTGGGGAAGAAAAGCTCTTTGGAAAATCGCCTCTTGTGTTTTAGGTTTTGAAAATATGAAGAATGGGAGAAAAATCCCATCTAAGTCCCTTTTCATCAGTTGCAGATGTCGCATTTACAACCCAAGCTTCGAAATTGCGAAACTCGCAAATGCGAAGGGACCATCGCAAATGCGAGGTCCTTCACATCTCTACTGCCTGCACAATTGCGAAGATAAGTTCGCAATTGCGAACTTGTATCTCCGCAAATGCGACACAATGATCGTATTTGCATCACTGCCCCTCCCAGCTTTACTTCACAAATGCGAAGACTGTGTGGCCCAGCTTATCTTCGCATTTGCGATGAGAAGCTCGCAAATGCCAGCCCCTCAGAGGTTGCAATTGCGATGCCTGATCTCGCAATTGCGAGATCAGAGGCCTATATTACACCGGCAAATTTCTAATCACTAGCCTATCCGAAACTCTTCCGAGCCCTCGGGGCTCCAAACCAAACATGCACACAAGTCTAAAAATATCGTACGAACTTGCTCGTGCAATCAAATCGCCAAATAACACTTAAAACCATGAATTTAGCACCAAATCAATTGAAATTCTCAAGAACACATTGAAATTCCCATTTTCACAACCGGACGTCCGAATCACGTCAAACCAACTCCGTTTCTCACCAAATTTTATTGACATGTCTTAAATTGAACCTGTACCGGGCTTTGTAACCAAAATAGGGACCCGATACCAACAAGATCAAACATCAATACTTTTCTTAAAACCCCATAATTTTTTAGATTTTAATTTTTAAAAAAATTCATAACTCGGGCTAGGGACCTCCGAATCCGATTCCGGGCAAACGCCCATGTCCCATATTTCGATACGCACTCACCGGGACTGTCAAAGCATGAATCCAGGTCCGTTTACCAAAAATGTTGACTGAAGTCAACTCAAGTGATGTTTTTATATCAAAAATCCTTATTTTTATCAACTTTCAATACAAAAGCTTTCTAGAAACACGCCCGGACTGCACACGTGAATTGATGAGGGATAAAATAAGGTTTTTAAGGCCTCGGAACACAGACTTTAGGTTTAGATTATTAGATTACCTATCGGGTCATAACAAATTCACCCTCAAATAGCCCAACAATCCAACAACAACAACAAGTACAACTTCCCATTATTATGTTGTCCTCTCTCTTCACATTCATAGTACCAACAACAAGTTCGATACGTAGACATTATATTTATAATAACAACATCATGAGAAAGTCATTTTTCAAGGTTTCTAACAATTTAAAATTCATGGAAACAACCTTTCCAAAACAGTCCATTAAAAATAATAACATCTCAAACTATTTCAAGTCTAAACTTGTAGTATTTTGTTCAAATAATGCAACCAACATACAAACAACTTCAAGCACATGTAGTAGGCAATTATACTAACCATAAACAGTAGAAAAAACATGATATTTTATCCAAACAAAGCCCACAATTATCCTCAATGGCACCACAACACTATAGGTATTGTATTCTCTTCTTGAATCAACTTTTGGTGTTCAAGTTGGCGTGTGAACACTTATAGTTTGCCTTAAAACTCCAATATATATATATATATATATATATATATATGAAAGAAGGATTGATTCTCATCTTAATCAACAAGAACAGCACGAAACCTGAGGTTACTTCACTTTTAAGAATCCTCCAAAATAGCCACAAGATGAAGAACTACGATCTAGCAAGTACCACGAGATTTCAAGTGTTGGATTCATGTTTTTATCTTTGGTATTCACTCTAGAATCATGGGGGATTCTTTGAGAGTATTTTGGGAGAATATAGGTCTGGTTGGGTCGAAAAATGAACCCTAAGATCCTTGCCCCGATCTTTAAAGCTTGGAGAATCATCAACTGCCTAAGTGGGTCCCATTGGGAGCAGCTTGCGCGGTCTCGCAAAAATACGAATATCTCTCTACCCCGATGTGGTATCGACAAATGGTTTAGTGTGTTAGAAACTCGACTCGTAGATCTTCAATTTGGTAGATGAATTATCCTGTAATTCCAAGTATATTGGGAGAAAAGATCAGATACCTTTGCCAACTTTTGTTCCATAACTCGCTTGACTTCAAAATATAACACACGACTATCATATGACTAAAAAAACTCATAAAATAACATCCTTATCATGTTAAGAACCCTAGTCTCACCCCAAAAGTACATGTTGTAACATTCCCAACTTGTCGACTTTCGACGAAACTTATTTTCTTCAAGTCGTTTAGATTCTAAACCTTCTAACCCTCTTGGTACTTACAGTTCATGATCTTAAATATTTTTGACTTCCAATGTAACATGATTAACTTACTTAATGTACTTTCAAACATGATCTCATTTCTGAGCTTACATCAATTGACTTACGACATACTCTTACGTACAAAAATATGGGGTGTAACAATCTCATATATGTGGTCAAAAAATTATTAAATAAGTACAAATAATTGATTTCAAACCCAACAAATCAAATGGATTGTGGTAGAATCTTATACTCGTACCCATAAATCTTATTTCCTGAATCTCGTACTTTATCCTATTAGTTTATATGACTGAAATTTTTAGATTTTTCCATTGTCAACTAAGAGACTCTTTCACATCAAAGGTCAAAGCCAATTAGCCAAACTAGATTATACAAGTTTGCTGACAAAAAGAAGTACAATAAGGATGAAAGGATCGATTATTTTCTTCTTCTTTTTTGGTAACTAACTATTTATATTACATCAAACAGATATTTACTACTCCAAGAAACAAACAAGCAGTTTGGACATTAAGTCCCAAACTTGCTGAACATCAGTGCTAACATGCTACTGCTCCACAGACAGCCTCTATGGATACAAATTTAGTAACAACATGTGCCTATCTTGCCTATGCATTCTACGTGCTCTTTGATGTATCTCTCTTATCACTTGCCTTGTCACTTGATCAGCATTTCTCTCTTGCATTCCTTTCTTGCCACAGGTGGTATACTCCTCAAGCTAAAGTCATCCGATATATTTCTTGATCTGCAGTTTTCCTTTTTGCATGTTCTATTGCCTATGTGACTTCATGCTGTCAATTGCTAGCATTCCTAGTGATGCCTTGCCATATCAACAGTTTCGACCATACTTGCTTTGCATATTCACATTAAAACAATAGGTGATCAATGTCTTCATTTTCCTTCAAGCATAAGACACAGTCCATATCATCTAAATTAGCCCAGCAATCAATCCTTTCTTTGTTTAGAGTCTCCTATGTAATGCCAGGAACAGAATAAACAGCCATTTAGGTAATCCAGCATCGTTACATATCAATCTTCTCCATGGTATTTTCTGGAAATCTCCACAAATAAGTCCATACACCTTCTTGGTTGAATTGTTGTTCATAGCTGCTACTTCTTCTTCAGTTAGCCCTATTTGATCAAACACTACTTTTGTTTGAGAATTTTCTGCACCATCCATGAAGCTTGAGTAGCTTTTGTTGCTCACATTGTGCCTCTATTTATATAGTAAGAGTGAATCCATTCGACCCATAAGTTTTTTGTAGCACCCCAGAAAATTTCAAAGTACCTAACCGCTATTAAAAAAGTTGGTGTGTGCCAATTATATTATTTTATGTGCAGATGGGGACTATTAATATGATGGATATTAATTTCATATGATAATACGTGTATGAGTCATATTATACGTGATGTGAGGTCTAAGGAGAGCCCTAAGTCTAAGTCTAAGTTGGAAATTACATAATAGATTAATGTTCAAATGAGTACACACAAAACCTAACTTTGGACGAGCATACCTATATATATATATGTGGTGGAAAACCTATTAAATGAAAGATCTTCGAGTCTAGTTTCTAAAGCTTCAAATCGTTCATCATTTGGATATTTCTACAAGGAGTTATGGACGTTTTAGTAAAAGGTGCCCAGCAGGGGAAAACTTGTAATACGAGGTACAACCTGCACAGCGCAAGGTATAACTTGCTGAAGCACCGTGCCTATATAAGGCAGTCATTGGCAGCATCCATTTTGGGGGATTTTTGAGCTAGGGATTGGTTCTTTCATGGTGATTCGACCTTGGGGACTACTTAAGAATACAAGATGAGTTTTTTATGGATATTTTAAGTTAATAACATCCTATTAACACTAGTATTAACATCATTCAATCTTTGAAATCCCAAGAAATCTTTCAAGTTGTTCAAGAACACCAAATTTCCAAACATTATATTTTTAAGGAAAAGCTTCAAGAAGGTAATACTAATGCTTCAAGCTCATTTCTTATGAGTCGGTGGGAGTAATTTTTATATTTGTTTCAAGTTGTTATGGTTGATAATTGATTTCATAATCCCTAGTTCATGGCACGAATACTGTTCTTGAGAAAATGAGGGAAAGATAAATAATGTTCTTAGAAATGAAATTAAAGGATGCAATGAACCTATGGAATCATTTTCTAGCTTAGTTGGAAGTGTTCAACTAAGTAATCACCAAATTGAATGTTTTGGAAATGTTGGTTAAGGAACACGATGAATAGTAATTTGGCGGTGTTGGAGAATTAATATAGTATCATTGATGACTTCAAATGGGTATAAAATGATAAGAGTGGAGTTGAAGGTGCTAGTAAGTGAACCTATTAGACGATTTGAGCTGGAGGCTTGTAGCCAACTTGTGAGCCATAAATGGATATTGATAAATATTTTTGAGTCATATTTTAATTGTAATTGTAGATATGAATTTGTTGGTGGCGTATGAGCATTTTACTCAATGTTATGATGTCGGAGGAGGATTAAAAGCTTGTGAATGATAATAAAGCGAAAGCGCGTTTTGGAGCATTGGGCATCGGTCGAGTTGTTTAAAAGGCTTGGGAGCCGGCTATGGAACTTAGAAGTGAGGTAAGTCTCTTGTCTAACTCTGTGATGGGGAAATTACCCCTAGGTGATGTAATTGAAGTGTGCTACCTTTTGTGGAGGCTACGTACGCGCGAGGTGATGAGAGTCTGTACGTAGCTACATTTATGTTATTGTCCGGTTAGACTTAGGCTCACATCATACTATAGTTGTACTATTTGAGCAGTCTCTTGCCAATTAAATTCCTCTATTAAATATTACTACTTGAGACTAGACTTGCTATTGTAGAGACTTCACGAGTTTCATGATTAGTCACGAAATAATTGTACTCCTCTTGCGAAATGTTTTCCGCGATATATATAAGTTTCATTGAAGAGTTTTCGTTATAACTCAAACATTTATTTGTGAGTGGGGTCAAGGACCCATTAAAGCTTCTTATTCTAATGGGATCGGGCTGTTCGCCTTGGCAGGATTTATGTAACACACTCTCATGTCAGTGGGTCGTCGCCTCGGTAGCTTAATAGATGCATCTATGGTTCGTGCTATTCGACCCTCGGCAGTGCACAGTTTAAATATTTATGTTGGATCGGCCCGTACGCCTCGGCATTTTTATAAAATATCCTCATGGAATCGTGCGTAATATTTGGCAAGAAGCCAGTGTATCTGTGAGTTTTTCTGATTCGAATTATGACAACCTATCTGATGAGATCCACTATATCTATACATATGCTCCGGTTAAGGAGGAAATTGCTAATAGAGAGCTTCAGTTTACGGCAATGAGGTGGATCGTACCACGTATTTATTCTCGTTTATTTTATATACTTGTTGTGCCTCATATCTGCTCATCATTACTGTACCTGAATTATTGGACCACTAGTAAGTGTCGATGTCGACCCCTCGTCACTACTCCTCCGAGGTTAGGCTAGATACATACTGGGTACATGTTGATTTACGTACTCATACTACACTTGCCGCACATTTTTTGTGCAGGTGCATTTATGTTTGGTGGTCCTACGGGTGTGGAGGCACGGATGTTGCGGGGACTTACCGTGAGTTGCATTTCATGTTACGATCCATAGCAATCAGAGTCTCCTTCAGAGTTATTTATATCTTTCTTGTCTAATTTGTATTCCAGACAGATGCTGTAATTAATTTTACTTCTTAGTTTATGCTCATGCGCTTGTAACACCGTGTTTTGGGGGTACTTATGAGATGTTCAATATTATAGTGGTGAAAGCATTGTCATTTACTCTGTAAAGTTTATCTCTTACTATTTAATTGAAGAAAATTATGATTTGAAAAATACTAAAATGGGTAATAAAGTTAATCAATTTCTGTTGGCTTGCCTGACACCGGTGTTAGGCGCCATCACGACCTTTAAGGGGCTTTGGGTCGTGACATTGTCCATTTTCCTGCAAATATTCCACAGCAATATCCCAATAGCAGCTAAGTTCCACGCATATATATCCAGGATATTGAGGCCTCCTGCAGTCCTAGGTAGGCAAAGTCTATCCCATGATATAAGTGCCTTCTTTGATATAAGCTCCTACATGTAGCCTCCACCAGTTGGGTCACCTTTTTTGGTAGGACAAACACCTGCAACCAAAATATTTGTATAGAGAAAAGTACTGAATTTACAAGTTGTAGTCTGCCTACATATGATAAGTATTTTGTAGTCCGTGACTTGATTCTAGCTAGCATCTTGTCATTAGGAGGTTTGCACTGAATGATTGATAGCCTTTTAGTACTCAGAGGAATCCCTAGGTATCTAAATGGCATCTCTCCTTTTATGAATTATAGTGCATGTAATATAGTTTGTTGAACCGCTGGCTTCACCCCTCCAAAGTATATTGAACTTTTGTCTACATTAGCAGCCAAACCAGATACCTGCGGGAAATGTTGGAAATATTGGAATAGCAAGTTGACATATTCTAGTTCTCCCTTGCAGAACAATAGTAGGTCGTCAACAAATCCCAATTGAATAATCTGCAGCTTCTTGCATCTTGGATGGAATTTGAACTTAGGTATAGCATTGAGTCCCTTAAAACATCGACTGAAATATTCCATAACTAGCCCAAATAAAAAAGGAGATAAGGGATCCCCTGGTCTCAGTCCTTTTTGGCATGAAATGGAGGATCTCCATTAATAATAATTGAGTAGGAAATAGTCTGTATACAACACATAATTCATTTGACAAATTTTGTTGGGAACTGCAGGCAGTCAAGAATTTGCTCAATATATAGCCATTCCACTGAGTCATAGGCTTTTCTCATATCAATTTTTAGCATACACCTAGGTGTGATTCCTTTCCTACCATAACCCTTCAAAAGTTCATGACTCGGTATAATGTTGTCAGTAATTAACCTGCCTAGAAAAAAAGCAAATTGGCTTTTGTCCACTAGACTGTCCATAACACCTTGCATTCTTCTAGTGAGGATTTTGGATATAAGTTTATACACCATAGTACAGCAGGAGATATGCCTGAATTCAGATACCTTTGATGGATTCTTGACCTTTGGGATCAATGTTATTGTAGTATAGTTAATAGCTTTGTACGTTTCCCCATTAGTAAAAGATTGAATCACTGTATCTGTCACTCCTCTGTGATCATAGACCAGGCTCTTTTAAAGAAAAGAGCATTGAATCCATCACATCCTGGAGCTTTTTTATCATCTATACTCATAAGAGCTTGGTACACTTCATCTTTTGTGACCAGGGCTATCAAACGTAATTGTTGTTGTCTTGTTAAACCATTCCCACATTTAATGATGTTAGGATCCACAATTGGTAGTTGAGCAGCAACACTACCAAGCAATTTCTTGTAGAAACTGGTCACCTCCTTCTCTATATCATCGGGTTGTTGTAAGATTTCTCCTGTGTCATTGATAAGGCTTTTGATCCTTTTATGAGCTTGCCTATTCTTTAAATTGGCAAAGAAGTAGGCAGTGCTGGCATCTCCCAATTCCAACCATTTCGCTCGTGACTTCTGCTTTGTTATACTCTTCTCCACGAGACTCCATTTCTCCAGTTCTCTTTGTAATTCTTTTTCAACAGTAAGCAACTCACTAGGGTGATTGTGGTTCCCCATTTGTGATTGAGTTTCATGCAGCCTTCGTCAATAATGATTGATTTTTTCCTCCACATTTCTATATTCTCTTTGATTAAATTGTTTCAAAGCTGACTTCATCACCTTAAGTTTCCTCCAGATATCCTCCATGTGTTTAGTACTTGTATGGCTGCCCCATGCATTTGTCACCATACTTAGAAAGTCTTTGTGGTCCGCTAAGCAATTCAGAAACCTGAGAGGTCTTGGATTCCTCTTCACAACTTCCATAAATTGTATGCTCAGGGGTGTATGATCAGAACAACCAAGATTCAATATCACTACTTCTGACGGAGCTACTGTTAGAAGCCATTCAGCAGTGACTAAAGCCCTGTCTCTTGTAACGACCCGGCCGGTCATTTTAAGAATTTACGCCCCGATCCCCTATTAACCGCTTTCCCCGTGTTTGTTTCTGCTATTGTGAGTTGCCGGGAAGGTTTATTTGGAAATTCGGAGAGTTTTGGGGACACTTAGTCCCTAAATGAGAGCTTAAGTTTTGGGAAATTTTACTGTAGTCAGAACAGTGTGAAGATGGCCTCGGAATGGAATTTTGATGGTTCTGTTAGCTCCGTTGGGTGATTTCGGGTTTAGGAGCGTGTTCGGATTGTGTTTTTGAGATCCGTAGCTAATTTAGGCTTGAATTGCCGAAAGTTGAATTTTTGAAGTTTCTGGTTCGATAGTGAGATTTTGATCCGAGGGTCGGAATGGAACTCCGAAAGTTGGAGTAGCACTGTAGCGTTGAATGTTACGTGTGTGCAAAATTTCAGGTCATTCGGACGTGGTTTGGTATACTTTTGATCAAAAGCGGAATTCAGAATATTTTTAGAACCTTAGGCTTGAATTCGATGTGTTTTAGTCGTATTGATGTTGTTTGAGGTGTTTTGAAGGTTGGTATAAGTTTGAATGATTGTATTAGACTTGTTTATGTTTTTAGTTGAGGTCCCGGGGGCCTCGGGATGGTTTCAGAAGGTTATCGGAAGAGTTGGGAGTTATTTGAGTAGCTTCAGCTGTTGGTTTTCTGTCATAACCGCACCTGCGGTTGGGTCCCGCAGGTGTGTAGCCGCAGAAGCGGCATTGTAATCGCAGAAGCGGAATTGGGGAGGAACAGCAGGATCCGCAGATACGGAAGATTTACCGCAGAAGCGGTACCGCGTCTACGAATGGGGAATCGCGGGTGCGGAGAAAGCTGAGTTAGTGATTTGTCGCAGATGCGATCGTTGGTCCGCAAAAGCGGGACCGCAGAAGCGGATTAGCTGGGCAGAAGCATATAAATTCTTGCCTTCACGAATTTGAGCCATTTTTCACCTCTTTTCAAACGGGAAGAAGCCTTGGGGAGCATTTTCAAGAGGGATTTTCAGAGGAGTTCATTGGGGTAAGATCTGTGGTCCCTAAACTCGTTATTGGAATGATTTTTATCATTTTAAGCATGAAAAATTAAGGAAAATCAGTGGTAAATTAGGGGTTAGGGCTTGATTAATTAGAGACCTTTGAGTGATGATTTGAGGGACCATTTGAGGTCCGATTTTGGTACTTTTGGTATGCATGAACTCGTGAGAGTATGAGGATTCTAAAAATATAAATTTTACCCGATTCCGAGATGTGGGCTCGAGGGGCATTTTGGTTATTTTACCTAATTTCGCGTATTAGCTTAGAATTTATTAGTAGAATCAGTTACTTGGAGTGTTATTTACATTATGCAATTGAATTGAATAGATTTGGGCCATTTGGAGTCGAATACTCGTGGCAAGAACGTGGTTTCGGGTTGATTTGGAGTCGGTTCGAAGTAAGTGGCTTGTCTAACCTTGTGTGGGGGAACCGCCCCTTAGGATTTGATATTATTGATGTTTGAAATGCCCTGTACGTAAGGTGACGAGTACATACTTGTGCTAATTGTTGAAAAATCCGGTTTCCATTAAGTACTTAGAAATTGTGTTTTCCTTTCCGTTTATACTACTTGCAAGTTAAGCCTGTTGTTAGCTTAGGGAAGCATGTCTAATTGATTTAACTACTTATTTGTTCTACTGCCCTATCTGAATTATGTGCAGCATGCTAGGTTAGAAATACCTGCTTTACCTCGGTGTGAAATTTGATTGAATTGAGTATTCTTCTTGTTGCTGCTGTGTATTTACTTTGGGACTACGGGACGTTATCCCGGAAGATCCCCCCTGTATGTTTACTTTGGGACTACGGATTTGTATTCCGGAAGATCCCCCTGCATTTTTACATTGGAACTACGGGATTGCACCCGGTAGATTTCCCCCAGTATTGAGTATTTATATTTGGGACTACGGATGTGGTATTCCGGTAGATCCCCGCGCATTTATGAGTTGGACTACGGGACTGCACCTGGGAGATCCACTGGATATTTATAATTGGGGACTACAGGACGGTATCCTGGGAGATCCCCCGGTTGTTATCTCTATGTTGAGCTGTAATTGTCTTTCCATGATTACCTTGTTCTGTTAAAGTTGCTGTTGTTCTTTTATCCTATGTTACCTTTTACTGTTGTACTTAAGTGTACTATCTTATTCTACAGTGTTATTACATCTTGCATTTCCTTTAACCTCAGTAGGGACCTGACCTTCCTCGTCACTACCCGACCGAGGTTAGGCTTGGCACTTACTGAGTACCATTGTGGTATTCTCATGCCCTTCCTACGCATGTTTTTCATGTGCAGATCCAATTTCTTCGACTCAGTCCTACCATCCTTGAGGCGGAGCGATCCATCAGAGACTTCGAGGTATGTCTGCCGCGTCCGCAGACCGAGGAGTCCCTTTCCATTCTGGCTCATAGTATTAGGCCTTCTGTATTTACTTTTGTTTAGACACTATGGAGTTAGAACACTGTAGTTATTCCATAGCTTGTGATTTCATGAGATTCCGGGTTTTGGGAAAATGTAGTCCATTGTAAGAGTTTGATTTGTATTATTTCTGCAGTTTGGATAGTTTATTTCTGTTATTTCTCTTTCCGCAAATTGTTAGGCTTACCTAGTCGTAGAGACTAGGTGCCGTCACGACAGTTCACGAAGGGCAAACTTGCGTCGTGACAAGTTGGTATCAGTGCTCTAAGTTCATAGGAGTCATGAATCATAAGCCGATTTATTAGAGTCTTGTGGAACGGTACGGAGAAGTCTGTACTTATCTACGAGAGGCTATGTAACTGTTAAGAAAGTTTCACTTCGTTTGATTTCCTTGTCGTGCGAGATTTTGATATCACAATTCTAAATTTGTGTCTTCTATTCTCTCACAGATAGTGAAGACACGTGCTACCCGAGATGATCAGGCACCCGCGCCCCCTACTGCAGCCGTCAGAGGCCGGGGCCGGGGTAGAGGCCGAGGACGCGCTCGTGGTGCAGCAAGAGCACCCGCACGAGCTGCCACCAGCAGTTCCAGCCGGAGTCCACACACCTGATACGTCTGCTACTGCTACTCCAGCACTCCAGGAGACTCTGGCACAGTTTATGACTATGTACACCACTTTGGCTCAGGTAGGGTTGATTCCCCTTGCTGCCGGGGGAGGAGCACAGACTCCCGCCGCCCGTAATCCTGAGCAGCGAATGCATGTTGATCAGGTCCCAGAGATTATTCCTGTACAGCTGGTAGCCCCAGCTCAGCCCGAGCAGAGGGCAGTAGCTTCAGAGGAGGAGCAGAAGAGGCTTGAGAGGTTCAAAAAGTATCAGCCTCCTACATTCAGCGGACTAGCCTCCGAGGATGCTCTTGGATTTCTAGAGGAGTGCTACCGTATTCTCCGTACCATGGGTATATCATGATCGAGCGGGGTTTCCTTCACTACCTTTCAGCTTGGAGGAGCCGCCTATCAGTGGTGGCGTGCTTATGAGTTAGACAGTCCGGATGAGGCAGCTTCCCTGACTTGGGCTCAGTTTTCAGATATTTTCACGAGAGAGTATGTTCCCCAAAGTCTCAGGGATGCTTGGCGTGTAGAGTTTGAGCACTTGAGCCAGGGTACTATGACTGTCTCGAAGTATGCTGTCCGTTACACCGACTTGGCTAGACATGCACCAGCTTTGGTTTCTACGGTTCGCGAGAAGGTTTGCCGCTTTATTGAGGGGCTCAATCCCAGCTTCAGATCTATCATGGCTCGTGAGTTGGAGAAGGATATTTTTTATCAGCAGGTGGTGAGCATTGCTAGGAGGATTGAGGGTATGCATGCGAGGGATAGAGAGGAGAGGGATGCCAAGAGGTCTCGAGAGTTGGGCCATTATTCTGGTGCCCGCGCCCCAGCTGCAGGTCGTCATGGTAAGGGTTATTTGATTCGCCCTGTTCATTCAGCTCTTCCAGCAGCCAGTGGTATTCCAGCTCCACCTAGGCCTCCGGAGCATTATTATGCACCTCCAGTATCTAGTGCGCCTCCTGCGTGAGGTGCTTCCACTGGTCAGTCTAGTAGACCTGGCCTGAGCCAATCACAGCCGCCACGTCCTCCGAGAGCTTGTTTTGAGTGTGGTGACACACTCCATATGGTGAGGGATTGCCCCAGAATTAGGAGGGGTGCACGTCCACAGACTTCTCAGCTATAGCATGCCCCGCAGAGTTCTCAGGCTATGATCCCAACACCAGTTGCTACCCCACCTGCCCAGCCAGCTAGAGATGGAGGTCGGGGAGGCAGAGGTCGCCCTCGAGGGGGAGGCCAGGCCAGATATTATGCCCTTCCTACTCGTACTAAGGCTGTCACCTCCGATTCTATCATCACAGGTACTATTTTGGTCTGTCACAGAGATGCATCGATTCTATTCGATCCAGGCTCCACTTATTCTTATGTGTCTTCTTACTTTGCTCTGCATTTGGGTGTATCTCGGGATTCTTTGAGTTCCCCTATTTATGTTTCTACTCCTATGGGAGATTCTCTTGTTGTGGATCGCGGTTATCGGTCGTGTTTGATTGCTCTTAGTGGTTTTGAGACCAGAGCCGATTTGTTATTGCTCAGCATGGTAGACTTTGATGTTATTCTGGGCATGGACTGGTTATCACCCCATTATGCTATTCTTGATTGTCACGCCAAAACCGTGACACTGGCTATGCCAGGTGTACCGAAGACTGCCATCAGGACTCGGTATGGTCATTACGAGTTCCTTGCTATGTCATTTGGGGCTACTAATGCCCCGGCAGCCTTCATGCATCTGATGCATAGTGTATTCCTGCCATATCTCGACTCATTCATGATTGTCTTTATTGATGACATTCTGGTATATTCCTGGAGTCGGGAGGATCATGAGCAGCACCTGAGGATAGTGCTCCAGACTTTGAGAGAAAAGAAACTATATGCTAAGTTCTCGAAATATGAGTTTTGGTTGGATTCCATGGCATTCTTGGGTCATGTGGTCTCGAGTGAGGGTATTCAGGTGGACCCGAATAAGGTATAGGTAGTGCAGAGTTGGCCCAGACCATCCTCAGCTACAGAGATCCGCAGTTTTCTTGGCTTGGCGGGTTATTACCGTCGATTTGTTCAAGGGTTTTCATCTATTGCAGCACCTATGACCAGGCTGACCCAGAAGGGTGCTCCGTTCCAGTGGACGGAAGAGTGCGAGGAGAGCTTTCAGAAGCTCAAGACAGATTTGACTACAGCCCTAGTTTTGATATTGCTTACCGGTTCGGGGCCTTGGAGCGGTATTGATGCAGGATGGTAGGGTGATTGCCTACGCATCCAGATAGTTGAAGATACATGAGAAGAATTATCTTGTCCATGATCTCGAGTTAGCTGCTATTGTTCATGCCTTGAAGATCTGGCGTCATTATTTGTACAATGTGCCTTGTGAGATTTATACTGATCACCGGAGTTTGCAGCATCTGTTCAAGCAGAAGGAGCTTAACTTGCGCCAGAGGAGGTGGTTAGAATTGCTGAAGGACTATGATATCACTATTTTGTATCACCCGGGCAAGGCCAATGTGGTGGCCGATGCCTTGAGTCGCCGGGCGGAGAGTTTGGGGAGTTTAGCTTATTTACCAGCAGTAGAGAGGCCCATGGCGATGTATGTTCAGGCCTTAGCCAGCCAGTTTGTGAGGTTGGATCTTTCAGAGCCCAGTCGGGTTCTAGCGTGCGTGGTCTCTCGGTCTTCCTTGTTTGATCGTATCCGGAAGCGTCAGTTTAATGACCCTCATTTGCTTGTCCTCAAGGACAAGGTGTTGCATGGCGATGCTCGGGATGTGACTATTGGTGCTGACGGGGTGTTGAGGATGCAGGGTCGATTTTGTGTACCCAATGTTGATGGGCTTCGGGAGTTGATCCTAGAGGAGGCCCATAGCTCGCGGTATTCCATTCATCCGGGTGCCACGAAGATGTATCAAGATTTGAGACAGCACTATTGGTGGAGGCGGATGAAGAAAGATATAGTTAGGTTTGTAGCTCGGTGCCTTAATTGTCAGCAGGTGAAGTATGAGCACTAGAGATCGGGTGGATTGCTTCAGCAGATAGAGATTCCGGAGTGGAAGTGGGAGCGGATCACCATGGACTTCGTATCTGGGCTTCCACGGACTTTGAAGAAGTTCGATGCCATTTGGGTTATTGTGGATCGGCTGACCAAGTCCGCGCATTTCATTCCTGTGAGTACTACCTTCTTTGGAGCGATGGACGGAGATTTATATCCGGGAGATTGTCCGTCTGCATGGTATTCCAGTTTCCATCATTTCAGACAGAGGTACTCAGTTTACCATACAGTTCTGTAGAGCCGTATAGCATGAGTTAGGTACTCGGGTGGAGTTGAGCACAATATTTCACCCTCAGACGGACGGATAGTCCAAGCGCACTATTCAGATTCTTGAGGATATGCTCCGTGCGTGTGTGATTGAGAGGGTCTTGGGATCAGTTCTTGCCATTGGCGGAGTATGCCTACAACAACAGCTATCAGTCCAGCATTCAGAAGGCGTCGTATGAGGCTTTTTATATGGTAGGCGGTGCAGATCCCCGGTGGGTTGGTTTAAGTTGGGTGAGGCTAGACTATTGGGCACAGACCTGGTTCGGGATGCTTTGGAGAAGGTCAAGGTGATTCAGGATAGACTCCGTACAGCCCAGTCCAGACAGAAGAGTTATGCGGACCGGAAGGTTCATGATGTTTCCTACATGGTTGGAGAGCGGGTTCTGCTTCGGGTTTCGCCTATGAAGGGCGTTATGAGATTTGGGAAGAAAGAGAAGCTGAGTCCGAGGTTTATTGGCCCTTTAGAGATATTGAGGCGTGTTGGGGAGGTTGCTTATGAGCTTGCCTTACCTCCCAGCCTGGCAGGAGTTCATCCGGTATTTCATGTTTCGATGCTCCGAAGGTATCACGGTGACCCGCCGCACGTGTTGGATTTCAGTTCAGTCTGGTTGGCATGGATCTATCTTATGTTGAGGAGCCAGTGGCGATATTGAACAGGCAGATTCGAAAGCTGAGGTCAAAGAACATTGCATCAGTGAAGGTTTAATGGCGAGGTTAGCCGGTTGAGGAGGCGACTTGGGAGACCGAGCAGGATATGCGCAGCCGTTACCCTCATCTTTTCACTACTTCAGGTATGTCTCTATGCTCGTTCGAGGACGAAAGAATGATTAAGTGTGGGAGGATATAACGACCCGACTAGTCATTTTAAGAATTTACGCCCTGATCCCCTATTAACTGCATTCCCCGTATTTGTTTCTGCTATTGTGACTTTCCGGGAAGATTTATTTGGAAATTCGTAGAATTTTGGGGACACCTAGTCCTTAAATGAGAGCTTAAGTTTCAGGAAATTTGACCGTAGTCAGAATAATGTGAAGACGGCCTAGAAATGGAATTTTGATGGTTCCGTTAGCTCCGTTGGGTGATTTCGGGTTTAGGAGCGTGTTCGAATTGTGTTTTGGAGGTCCATAGCAAATTTAGGCTTGAATTGCCGAAAGTTGAATTTTTAAAGTTTCCGGTTCGATAGTGAGATTTTGATCCGAGGGTCGGAATGGAACTCCGGAAGTTGGAGTAGCTCCGTAGCGTTGAATGTGACGTGTGTGCAAAATTTCAGGTCATTCGGACGTGGTTTGGTATACTTTTTGATCAAAAGCGGAATTCAGAAGATTTTTAGAACCTTAGGCTTGAATTCGATGTGTTTTAGTCGTTAAGATGTTGTTTGAGGAGTTTTGAAGGTTGGTATAAGTTTGAATGGTTGTATTAGACTTGTTTGTGTTTTTGGTTGAGGTCCCAGGGGCCTCGGGATGGTTTCGGAAGGTTGTCGGAAGAGTTGGGAGTTATTTGAGCAGCTTCAGCTGCTGGTTTTCTATCATAACCGCACCTGCGGTTGGATCCCGCAGGTGCGTAGCCGCAGAAGCGGCATTGTCATCGCAGAAGCAGAATTGGGGAGGAACAGCAAGATCAGCAGATGCGGAAGATTTACCGCAGAAGCGGTACCGCATCTGCGAATGTGGAATCGCAGGTGCGGAGAAGGCTGAGTTAGTGATTTGTCGCAGATGCAACCGTTGGTCCGCAAAAGCGGGACCGCAGAAGCGGATTAGCTGGGCAGAAGCATATAAATTCTTGCCTTCGTGAATTTAAGCCATTTTTCACCTCTTTTCAAACGGGAAGAAGCCTTGGGGAGCATTTTCAAGAGGGATTTTAAGAGGAGTTCATTGGGGTAAGGTCTTTGGTCCCTAAACACGTTATTGGAATGATTTTTATCATTTTAAGCATGAAAAATTAAGGAAAATCAATGGTAAATTATGGGTTAGGGCTTGATTAATTAGAGACCTTTGAGTGAACATTTGAGGGACCATATGAGGTCCGATTTTGGTACTTTTGGTATGCATGAACTCGTGAGAGTATGAGGATTCTAAAAATATAAATTTTACCTGATTTCGAGATGTGGGACCGAGGGGCATTTTGGTCATTTTACCTAATTGTGCGTATTAGCTAAGAATTTATTTCAATAATCAGTTACTTGAAGTGTTATTTACATTATGCAATTGAATTGAATAGATTTGGGCTATTTGGAGTCGAATACTCGTGGCAAGAACGTGGTTACGGGTTGATTTGGAGCCGGTTCGAGGTAAGTGGCTTGTCTAACCTTGTGTGGGGGAACCTCCCCTTAGGATTTGATATTATTGATGTTTGAAATTTCCTGTACGTAAGGTGACAAGTGCGTACTTGTGCTAATTGTTGAAAAATCTGGTTTCCATTATGTACTTAGAAATTGTGTTTTCCTTTCCGTTTATACTACTTGCAAGTTAAGCATGTTGTTAGCTAAGGGAAGCATGTCTAATTGATTTAACTGTTTATTTGTTCTACTACCCTATCTGAATTAGGAGCAGCATGCTAGGTTAGAAATACCTGCTTTACCTCGGTGTGAAATTTGATTGAATTGAGTATTCTTCTTGTTGCTGCCGTGTATTTACTTTGGGACTACGGGACGATATCCCGGGAGATCCCCCCTGTATGTTTACTTTGGGAATACGAATTTGTATTCCGGGAGATCCCCCTGCATTTTTATATTGGAACTACGGGATTGCACCCGGTAGATTTCCCTCAGTATTGAGTATTTATATTTGGGACTACGGATGTGGTATTCCGGTAGATCCCCGGCATTTACGAGTTGGACTACGGGACTGCACCCGGGAGATCCACTGGATATTTGTAATTGGGGACTACAGGACGGTATCCTGGGAGATCCTCCGGTTGTTATCTCTGCATTGAACTGTATTGGTCTTTCCGTGATTACCTTGTTCTGTTAAAGTTGTTGTCGTTCATTTATCCTATGTTACATTTTACTGTTGTACTTAAGTATACTGTCTTATTCTACACTGTTATTATATCTTGCATTTCCTTTAACCTGAATAGGGCCCTGACCTTCCTCGTCACTACCCGACCGAGGTTAGGCTTGGCACTTACTGACTACCGTTGTGGTATACTCATGCCCTTCCTACGCATGTTTTTCATGTGCAGATCCAGGTTCTTCGACTCAGTCCTACCATCCTTGAGGCGGAGCGATCCATCAGAGACTTCGAGGTATGTCTGCCGCGTCCGCAGACCGAGGAGTCCCTTTCCATTCTTGCTCGTAGTATTAGGCCTTCTGTATTTACTTTTGTTTAGACACTATGGAGTTAGAACACTGTAGTTATTCCATAGCTTGAGATCTCATGAGATTCCGGGTTTTGGGAAAATATAGTCCTTTGTAAGTGTTGGATTTGTATTATTTTTGCAGTTTGGATAGTTTATTTCTGTTATTTCTTTTTCCGCAAATTGTTAGGCTTACCTAGTCGTAGAGACTAGGTGCCGTCACGACAGTTCACGGAGGGCGAACTTGGGTCGTGATATCTCTCCTGCTATAAATCTGTCCATTTGTCCATGTTTATCTGCTTCACGCTGCACGTAATTCAGCCATGCCAACTGATTGTATGAAATCATTAAAATCTTTCACCTTATTTTCCTGGACTGGGTTCCCAAACTGCCCGTCATCCATATTAGTTATTGCATTAAAATCACCAATAGCTAACCATGGACCTTGCATAGAGTTATTGACACTGCTCAGTTCTTCCTATAGGGGCTTCCTGGTTTCAATTATATGCAGTCCATAAATCATAGACCAAGTAAACTTTACTTGTATCCTATGCCATGAATGGCTTGAGCATTCATAGCAACTACATCAAACTCCACTCTATTTGAATCCCATAATATCCAGATTCTACCCTTGTTACTGTAGGAGTGGTTTGCACACAACCTCCTATTATTTGCTATCTTATTGATTATTCTATTGGTATTCTCTTCCTTGACTCTGTTTTCCAGTATTTCTATCAAACCAACATCATTATTTTGTATAAACTTTTTTACTTCTTTTTGTTTATATACGTTATTTACACCCCTCACATTCCATGATATGATCTTCATTTAGTTGATTGTTTGAGTTGTGGATCCCCAGTATCCCCTTGATAACTACATTGCCCCTTCTCTCCAGTAGTGATGTCCAGTGTCTCTCCAGCTATTGGAATAGTTAATAGGCTGAACGCATTAACTACATTAATCCATGTTGTTTCCCTTGTCTTGGATTGAGCACCTTTTGCTGCTGATTTCCCTTTAGCTGTCTCCCAGGATGTTATTTTGTCATCTTCCTGGTTTGGACTTATTTACTGTAATTCTTGATGTGTTTGCACATTTATCATGTTGGGAGGTTGTTGTTCAGTACTTGCTTCAACCTTCTCTCGCTCTGCTCTACTTCTCCATTCCATTCTTGGCTTTGGTTGCTGCTATTTGGCCACAGGAATAGCCTTTGATGTTCTCACCTCAGTCCTGCAAACATGACCAACTTGTAGGCAGGTGGGGCAATGTTCAGGGACCCAATCATACGCAACCTGTTGGTCAAAGATTTTCCCAGCCAGATCCATGACTTTAATCGATTTAGGCATGGCCTTTGTGACATCCATCTCAACTAATAGCCTAGCATAAAAAATCCTTTCAACTTTAGTTGTTCCTTCATCTGCAAAGGGTGGAACTCCTAATCCACTCCCAATTCTGCTAAGTGAGTCCATACTCCAGCAATTTAATGGCAGTTTTGGAAACTTGACCCATATAGGGATTGCCTGAAGTACTTCTGGATCAAAATCAAAGTTGGGCGACCATGCTTTGACAATGATAGGCTTATTTCTTCTGGTGTGTGGGCCGGACAGCAGCACAGCATCCCTATCTTCCACACAATTAAATTTAACCACAAAGTATCCATCATTATGGAAGTAAATTTTAGGCTTGCTAGTGAAATTCCATTGAGCAGCAATGGATCGATCCAAAGCACCTATTGAGGGGGAGTCTCCAACTACATATAAAAAAATTGCATGCTTCGATTTTACCGTTTCTTGATCTACTACTTCACTATTTAATTCCACTACTTTTTCACCATCCTTTATTATAGGTGCGACAAATTTGAGATTCATACCTCTTGCCGCTAAATTATTCCCAGCAAATAGGTTCACCCATTCCTTTTTCTTCTTCTGCTGCTCTGCATCCAATTGTTTGTGGATCTGGGCTTCCTGGATCGTGATTGGCTTCTTTGTACCTAGTTGTTCTGCAACTTTCATCTGATTCTCCATATCAGCCTCAATCGTCTCTTCAATTGGAGCCCTAGTTGATGTCACCTTGTTTGGTTTTGCATTGAGTTTTGGCATCCACCACCTGTTGGAGTTGATTGAGTTGAGCTCGATCCTTGCAGAGGCTGCCACATCTAGCCCATCTGTTGCAACTGTTCCATTGAAATCAGAGGGCTGCATTTCCTCATTATCTATCACCTTATCCTTCCCAGTAACTATAGTTTTGCTTACTATTTTCTTGATCGGTTTTGTGAGCGGAATCACTCTCTTAGGTCTCCCTCTACCCATGCCTGCAGAGGCGCACGTTAGGTCATAATCAGCGCGTCAACGACGATTTTCTTGAGAGAGAAAATCTAGAGAGAATTCAGATCTTTTTTAAATTTTTTTGATCGGTTATTTCTCTAGTTCTTTATTAGCTGAGTTAGACTGAAAAGAGATTGCCTCACAATAAAGTAAAGTAGAGGACTTTGAGATCATCTATAGAGATTAAGCATCAAATGAAATGTTTTCATGGTTAATTAGTGAATGGCTCCAATGATATCTATTAGTATAAAATTTCACAAATTTCCTAGCAGGATAAAACCAGTAAAAAGTTTGGCTTCTTAACCGAAGAAGGAATAACAACTTCATTGAGTTTATGTCATTACATAATTTTGACGAGTTAAATTTAACTTATTGGTTAAAAGTTAAAACGTCACAATTTAAACATAGCTCAATCTTCTTTCTCTGTATCAATTTTTAGTGTCAGTCAATCAAGATTCGCCATCAAGAGAAGAATAAGTCTCCTTGGCATTACGTTAGACCAATCTGTTCTTTTCACGGAATTTCCCCAATCCATCCTATCTTCACTTATTGTTCTATTAAGAAAATCAATTCGTACATACAAAAGTTTTCGCGAGTTAAATTTGACGATTAATAGGTCACAATTAAAACCTAGTTAAATTTTTTGTTTTCCTTTTATCTACTATATAAGAAAATCTAAGCTATAATGTAGCCTTTGCGACTTAAGCTTAATGGCCAAAAGATCATAATTTATACCTAATAAGATCTTCTGTCTCCTTTTATTAACGTATAAGTAAGTTTATGCCAATTATATCATTTGCGTGTTTAATTTAACGGCCAAAAAGTCGCAATTGAAACCTAGTTGTATCTTCCGTCTTCTTTTATTAACCCTATAAGTTTATGCCATATTATATATCCTTTTCCAGATGCATTTAAGTTTATGCCATACAATATATCCTTTTATCCACTATATAAGAAAATCTAAGCCATATTGTAGCTTTTGCGACTTGAGCTTAATGGCCAAAAGATCACAATTTAAACCTAATTAGATCTTCCGTATTATTTTATTAACGTTTAAGTAAGTTTATGCCAATTATATATCATTTGTGTGTTAAATTTAACGGCCAAAAAGTCGCAATTGAAACCTAGTTATATCTTCCGTCTTCTTTTATTAACCCTATAAGTTTATGCCATACTATATTTCCTTTGCCAGTTACATTTAATGGCTAAAAAGTCACAATTGAAACCTAATTAGATCTTCTGAATTCCCTTATAACCCTTATAAGAAAATCTATAATTCATGTATGCAAACAAGGCGCAAACAAGAAATTGAATTTTCCTGTACTACAGAAAACTAATAGTGGAAAAGAAAGAGAGTATACGTAGGTATTGATAGGAAAAATACTTTTGATATCACAAAAAAAAATTATTCAAAACTATGCCTAAATTCATTTTCTTGCTATTATATTAATGAGTCATTATTATAGTAATTATTTTAAATATATTTGTAACAGAAAATTAGTTTAATTTTGTAGTCAATTGGGATAAAATTAATTTGGCTATTGAATGAGATTTGAACGTTACTTTGTTGTTACAAAATTCTTAACGTCTATTACATTTAGCCTTTATGTCTTAAATCTTTATCAGATGTTCATATTTTTTGGACTATTCATATATATTGCTTTGTGGTTATTTTGATGTATGAAAAAAGTGTGAGAACAAAGTAAAATCTTTTATACTATTGTGTTGGGTTATCTTTGTTAAACTTTGTTGTTTCTGCTCCTAGATTATACTAGAAGAGCTTGTTGAATTCTGGGGGATACGCCTAATTTTATTTATCACGGTGTGGGCGAAATATCCTTAAGGACAAAGTGTCCTTGACACGCCTCAAGCTAAATCTTATTCCCCATAATCTAATATTTTTTCAACAATCTTAAGGATATTTTCACGCTATTATTATGGAGAATAACGCTGCTAATGTTGTTGTTGTTGCTACTACACCCGTTGAGCCTTTTGTTCTGTTGATAGTCCATTGCTAATCTTTTTACGTTGTTTCGAAAATTGTGATTTTTGGTGGAGATAATTTTAACCGCAAGCAGGTTGACAAATGAAAAGAAATTGCTACTAGAAGTAGCCTTGTGGAGGACAACAAACTTTAGAGAAAATTAAATAACAGGTATGACAAAAGTAAAAATTATAAGCCCAAAACCAACAATCAAACCTTCAAGAAAAAAGGCAAATGTTTTGTGTATGGTAAACCTATCCATCATGCTGCTCAATGACAGAAAAGTTTTGGGAATGACAATTCCGCTAAGGCTAAAGTAAATTTGACTGAAGCCAAAGTGGATGATATAACTGTTGTGGTTGTTTCCCAAGTGAGCCTTGTGGCTAATGTGAAAGATTGGGTGTTAGATTCTGGTGTTACTAGGCACATACGTGCTAACAAAAAAGAGTTTGTGTCTTACACCTGTCACGACCCCAAATACCTCGGCCGTGATGACACGTATCACAGTACTAGGCAAGCCAACCCAACAATTACCACATCAAGTTCTTTTCATAAAAATCATTTTCTAGAACCGTTTAAGTCTCAAATTCTTCATATGTAATATAACATCAACAGAAATATGCGAAAAACAGTACAAAATATACCAACACAGCCCGAATCCGGTGTCACTAGTCACAAGCCTCTAAGTACAACCAAACACGATCTGAATATTGCAAAGTAGACTGAGATAATAAAATGCTAGGATAGGAAGGAGGAAGGCAGGGTTGCAAACGCCATGCAACTACCTTGCAATATCCGGAAATACTCTGAGAGTGCTGGAAGCTCTAACTCTGATGCACGAGCACCTGGATCTGCACACAAGGTGCAGGGAGTAACGTGATTACGCCAACTCAGTAAGTAACTAAAGTACATAATGTCTGAGTACAGTGACGAGCATTTAAAAATCATATATCAGGAAATATCAAGTCAAAAACCTGCAGTTCAATAATCAATTTAACTCGTAAAAACTCAAGTCTCGGTCAAAAAACCTTTGAAACATTTATTCAACAATTTCGGTAGAGGCTCAGTAAATACAAAGAGTGAAAATAGAAAAAACGTCATAAACAGACGCCTTGGGCAAGATATCACTCATAAGTATAGCCCCTCGGGCAAGCCTCTCAGTCACTCGTGACTCAGCTCTCGTCACACAGTACTCACACTCAGCACTCCTGCTCAATAAATATCTCAAAGTAATAATAATAATAATAATAATAATCGTTGCGGCGTGCAGCCCGATCCAATATATATAGTCGACTACGCTCATTGGGGTGTACAGACTACGGAGGAGCTCCTTCAGCCCAAGCGTCATACCGCTGCGGCGCGTAGCCCAATCCAATATATCGCAGCGGCGTACAGCCTAATCCATATATATATATATATATATATATATATATATATATATCGCTGCGTCGTGCAGCCTGATCCATAAATATAAGTATTGTTGCGGCGTGTAGCCCGATCCATAAATATATAATATAGTCCACACCATCCGGTCCTCGACTTTTCTCTCGGTCATTAACCTCACAGCCACTTGGGCATCTCAGTAAAAATCAGGGAAATCAGCCCAAACAATGTTGTAATTTGAAAATAGAGTAATGAAACCGGATTTAACAAATAACAGGTAAACATGACTGAGGTTATGCTTTCGAATCAAAACAGTGTGAGGAAAATCAGTAAAAACACCCCTAAGGGTCTAAACAGCTCGGCACAAAGGCCCCAAATATGGCATTCAGCCCAGAAAAACAAAACAACTTCTAAACTCATGGATATCATATGCAGTATATCAAAATATGCAACTATATAGTTGCCACGGAACGGACCAAGTCACAATCCCTACGGGTGCACGCCCACATGCCCGTCACCTAGCATGTGCGTCACCTCTTTTATCAAAAGAGTACGAAATACCGGGGTTTCATACCCTCAGTCCAAATGTACAATCGTTACAAACTTCAAACCGGGTGAAATACTACCCCGCGATGCCCTTGCCTCTCAACTCGGCCTCAAATCCGACCACAAATGACCCCTCAAATCCCTAAATTTAGGTCTCCAATTTCCAAACCCTAAACCCCCAATTTTAACCACTAATTACCACAAATTTCAAGCTTAAACAGTTAAAAACCATCATAGAAACAAGTTTAGGGTCCAAAAATCTTACATCCACGAAATCCCCTCGAAATCCCTCTTCAATTTGCTCCCTCAAGCTCAAACCCGAATAAAAATGGTGAAGAACAACTCAATTTTTGTGAAGGAGGGTTTATATACTTTCTGACCCAGAGTTTTTGCACCTGCGGTCCCTTTACCACACCTGCGGTACCGCTTCTGCGGTTTCAACTTAAATTTCCTAAGTCGCACTTGCGCATATCCTTCTGCACCTGCGGTCTCGCAGGTGCGATCAACCTTCCGCACCTGCGCCTTCAGCTCCTCTCGCCCATTTCCGCATCTGCGCCTACTCTTCCGCTTCTGCGGTCCCGCACCTACGGTCCCCAATCCGCAGGTGCGGTTATGACAGCAAATTCAGCGGCTTCAGTTGCAACAATTCTAACTCTCAACCTCCCGTCAACCATCCGAATTCACCCCGAGGCCCCCCGGGACCTCAACCAAAAGTACGAACAAGTCATATACCACTAACCAAACATATACCAATCTTCGAAACACCTAAAACAACATCGAATCAACAAAATACCCTCGGATTCAAGCCTAAGGATTACAAAAACTTCCGAATTCCGCATTCGATCAAAAAGTCTATCAAACCTCGTCCGAATGACCTGAAATTGTGCACACCCGTCACAAATGACACAACGGACCTACTGAAACTTCTGGAATTCCATTCCGACCCCAATATCCAAATCTCCACTACCAACCGGAAAACGCCGAAATTCTAATTTCACCAATTCAAGCCTAAATCTACCACGGGCCTCCAAAATACATTCCGATCCCGCTCTTAAGTCCCAAATCACCCAACAGAGCTAACCAAATCATAAAATCCAAATCGAGCTCAAATACTAAAAAGTCAAGACTGAGTCAAACCTTTCAAATTTAAGGCTTCATGTTGAGAATCATCTTTCCATATCTACGATTAACCTGAAAACCAAAACCGACGATTTACATAAGTCTCAATACATAATACGGGTCTAGTCATGCCCGAGAACTGGCGAGCGAAGTACAAATGCTCGAAACGACCGATCGAATCGTTACATCCTCCCCCACTTAAACATATGTTCGTCCTCGAACGTGCCTACAGTTGTTTCAAAAGCCATCAGATTGCCATGTATCCTCACTATGCGCATACTCGGGGGTGATCCCACTTCACCCCATCCCATATAGGTCCGATAGCACAACATAACTGAAATTCCACAATCCAACCAAACCCATTAATCTTAGAACCAAATTTCCACTTCTGAAATCATCTATAAGATCTGAATCTCACCTCTATACTCTGAATAAGTCCAAACAAGTTGTAACAAACTATACCTGCAACCTCAGATGCAATTACATGACATACCACATAACTCAAACACTCATAGCGATAACTTCTAATCACAGCAGTTGCTCAAAACATCCCATATCGATAATAAACCTCTTATCAAATAAAGCCTCATTCTAACACTTCAGTATACTGCCAATGATGAATGAAACACGCAGAAAGTCATAACCATTCCTCAGATCAACCATTCATGAAGCTCCCTCTCCCTAGGCAAGGACCATAGTAAATTTCTAAGCCGAATCCCGATATTATCCTTCCAACATGCTGAAATCGAAACCGATACTATTCATTCTAGATCTCGATGACCTCATCTCATCCAACACGACCACTCTAGTGACATGACACATCAATACAATCTAAAGCCACAACCCGTGCAACCCGTGAACCAATAAGCAACAGTCTAAATGTACTCAAATCATGGAAAGTTAATCAAATGAGAGAGCTGTACCGCAAGCTCACCAGTATCACCATAATACATTGTTGAGAACCCATCACACATCGTAGAACCAGAACAAACGAATCTAACTCGAAGGATCATAGCTCAACATAACTTCTCCGCAATGCGCGACCCTATCAAAACACTGGTTTACATGAGACACCCCAAGTCACCATGCTCAAAATCATCAACCAAGCGCAATTTGATGTCTAGTACCAGAAGCAAATCATCATAACCACGGCGAAACAAATGACATAACACCACACAAACTAGAAAGGACACAACTGATACGCCATCCACCGAGCAATACCCAATACTCTTCCCCTCGAATTCCACTATACGACCCCAATAGAACCGCACCATATGTGCCTATAACCAACAAATCACAATGCCTCGCAATACGAAAAGGTGACTCATAATCACTCCAGAACACTAATAAGCTCAATAATAATCGAATCAACACATCCCTCAACAATAGCAACTCGAAGTCAACAAAGCCGACTCGATGCAGAACACACATCAATATTGGCCTACCAATGAACCCCTTATCAAGGAGTTCCTGAAGCTGCTCCTTCAACTCTTTTAACTCCGCCGGCGCCACACGATACGGTGCCCGGCACCAATTTAATACCGAAATCAATAATCCTGCCCGGCGGCATGCCCGGCCGCAAGAACCACATTCGGAACTTCCCTCACGAAGGCCAAATAAGAAGACAACCCTTCCCAACCATTCGCTGGGTCTTCAAAAATGAAATCACACTACTGGGAACATAATCCGTCGAACCTCGCCACTCAATCCGTGGCATCCCCAGCATAGCCAATGTCGTCGTCTTAGCGCAATAGTCCAGAATAACACGACACTAAGATAACCAGTCCATACCTAATATCACATCAAAAATCTAACATAATAAGCAACAAAGGATCCACTCGGGTCTCCAAACCCCCAATAGTCACCACATAAGACCGATATACGCGGTCCACAACCACGACATAACCTATTTATGAGAACTCTCAGTCCCCGAATCCATAAAGCACACGAATCACTATATTCGATCCCAACTCCACTGCCTGGATACCTAACACACCTCTAATACTCGATCATTCCACAAGGAATACTTCTATAATCCTTCCGTGCCACCAAGCAAACTTTGATATCAGCTGTTGATCAAACAAGGGAGTGCCGCAATACCAATGAAGTATCCGTGACTCACACATATCACCCTTTCTAAAATGTTTACCCTCATCAAGCCGCACCAATTCGTAATATCATTTACCTAGTCATCTGAAACTACCCGTGCTGCCTAAGAATTTATGACCTTCTTTTCAGAACTAAATCGTGACCTTACACATACAAATCTCAACCCTACACAACATACCGCACATACCATGCCGTCCTATGACAAATATGAGAACTTCATATTCCATTCCGAGCCACAAGCAACTACTACTCCACTAGCCAAGAACTTTCCATTTGATCCAATCTAGAAGAAAATTGCTATACATCACATGCTCCTCACGCCGGTAGAAAATATGCATCTCTAACCGTGGTAGAAACCATCAAGAACTCTCCGGAACCTTGCACACAACCACCCCGTAAGGACTGAATCCTTCTAACTCAACCAAGCTACGCGGGTCACTAAAAACCGAAGAGCATTGCCACGAAACACCTGTAGAAACTCATTACCTCATAAACACACAAAGAACTAATCACACCCATTACCATGCCGATCCAACCTACTACCAAGCTGTCCTATCTATCCGAGTTCCTTCTGAATTGCATTCACATTGATACTTCTCCTCACCATAATACCGCAATCTCTCAACTCAGACTCACCACACGAGACCCCAAGCATAAGACTACTCCGCCCTAAGGCCCATAAACCGTTGTATTCTTTTGAAGCACCCCTGAAGTACCAAAATCGAGATACCCGCTCTGAAGAGACCACTCTGCGAATCTAATGCCATTACCTTCGCTTTCCTGATACTGGTATGTAGAATCCATAAGGATATAGAAATGCCACAAGTCCTGACGCCCTCCAATATAAATCTCAGTTTCTAGCCAAATACACATCCTGAAGATTCCCAATTGTTACATATATATCACGAATCCATAGGAACCATTCTTGGGAGTCATCCACTCTGCTCAAACCTTAATTATACTGATCAAGCGGGCCGAACGACATGTGCTGCATTAGCACTCCAACACCCCAGGAAGTAATCCCATTCTTCTAAGCAATACAAACAACAACTAGATCGTTCAATGTTTCTCATGTACCCATACAACATAACTAAACCTTTATTCGAATTTTTCTGTACTCAAGTCATCCTCGTTCTCAACATCTACAAACCATAGCTGATTCACTAGTATACCTCAAATTGGAACCAACACCACACATAACCGTGCAATCAACTGACCAATAGCAGACTCCCCTACTTGGCTCAAAGCCATAGGTCAAAACACATAATAAATCATAATGCTTATACTCTATCACTGCCATAGTACCATAGTGAGATTCAACTAAATCACTCATAAGCTCATGCGACACATACCATCTCGTATTTCAAATCATTTGCGAACCTTGCATTCCCCTCCTAACAGTCAAGACAACTCTTCTACGCGATCCAAACTCAAACTGCAGCACGTATAATTCACTGATAAAAGAGGACTCCCAACAAACAGCATAAGGATCACACAATCCTCAGAATACTCTGCAGGAGATAATCTACTTGCTTAGCCTCAAACTGGTATCTCTCTATACTCTTCAATAATCATAACTATTACCCAATCACTTACCCTTTCTGAGTCTGAACTCATATCACGACATGAAATTTTCTTCATTCCACAACTAGACAACATGAAAAGATCCTTCACCACACCCATAACTCGGGGCTACACATCAAACCAAGATGGAAATCAAGCACTAAATCGTTCTTCATACCCTCCAGTAGACTCTTCTTATCACATCTAAATTATATGAACACATCACGCAGTCACATCATACTCATCATGTAGCTATCCAGTCATCACTCCCCTAATAGGGACACTATCGAACACATAAATCAAAAGGCACGTGCTCCCACAATCAACACCTCAGTGCTCAAGCTACAAGTAGAGCCCGGCCTTAAGTCCTCCAGACTGGCCCACCATCAACTTACAGAAATCATATCTCGCCCCTCGATCAGGGAATCATAAGCCGTCGATGCACAGCCGATATCGAGCGCTCATGCGCGCATACGAACGTGTGGAAGGAATTTCAAGAGTTACATTTCAAGCTGAATCAATGTCGCACAATAAGAGTTCAAGAATGTGAAGTTTTCCTAAAGGTTCTGCAGCCTCCCGAGGATAAGTACAGATGTCACCGTACCGATCCGCGAGACTCTACTAAACCGGCTCATGACCCGTGAGGACTATGCAACCTAGGCTCTGATACCAAATTGTCACGACCCCAAATACCCCGGCCATGAAGGCGCCTATCACAGTACTAGGCAAGCCAACCCAACAATTACCACATCAAGTTTTATTTATAAAAATTATTTTCTAGAACCGTTTAAGTCTCAAATTCTTCATATGTAATATAACATCAACAGAAATCAGCGGAAAACAGTTCAAAATATACCAACACAACCCGAATCCGGTGTCACTAGTCATAAGCCTTTAAGTACAACCAAACAGGTCTGAATATTGCAAAGTAGACTGAGATAATAAAATGCTAGGATAGGAAGGAGGAAGGCAGGGGTGCGAACGCTGTGCAGCTACCTTGCGATCTCTGAAAATACTCTGAGAGTGCTGGAAGCTCTCACTCTGATGCACGAGCACCTGGATCTGCACACAAGGCGCAGGGAGTAACGTGAGTACGCCAACTCAGTAAGTAACTAAAGTACATAAAGTCTGAGTGCAGTGACGAGCATTTAAAAATCATATATCAGGAAACCTCAACAGAAATATCAAGTCAAAAACCTGCAGTTCAATAATCAATTTAACTCGTAAAAACTCAAGTCTCAGTCAAAAATCCTTTGAAACATTTATTCAATAATTTCAGTAGAGGCTCAGTAAATACGAAGAGTGAAAATAGAGAAAACGTCATAAATAGGCCCCTAGGGCAAGATATCACTCAGAAGTATAGCCCCTCGGGCAAGCCTCTCAGTCACTCGTGACTCAGCTCTCGTCACACAGTACTCACACTCAGCACTCCGGCTCAATAAATATCTCATAGTGATAATAATAATAATAAGAATCGTTGCGGCGTACAGCCCGATCCAATATATATAGTCGACTACGCTCACTTGGGGTGTACAGACTCCAGAGGGGCTACTTCAGCCCAAGCGATATATATATATATTGCGTGCAGCCCGATCCATAAATATATAATATAGTCCTCGCCATCCGGTCCTCGACCTCTCTCTCAGTCATTAACCTCACAGCCACTATGGTTTCAGTAAAAATAAGGGAACTCAGCCCAAAAAGTTTTGTAATTTGAAAATAGAGTAATGAAATCGGATTTAACAAATAGCAGGTAAACATGACTGAGGTTATGCTTTCGAATCAAAAAAAGTGTGAGGAAAATTAGTAAAAACACCCCTAAGGGTCTAAACAGCTCGGCACAAAGGCCCCAAACATGGCATTCAGCCCAGAATAACAAAACAACTTCTAAACTCATGGATATCATATATAGTATATCAAAATATGCAACTATGCAGTCACCACGGGACGGACCAATTCACAATCCCTATGGGTGCACGCCCACACGCCCGTCACCTAGCATGTGTGTCACCTCTTTTATCAAAACATTACGAAATACCAGAGTTTCATACCCTCAGTCCAAATGTACAATCGTTACTTACCTCAAACCGGGTGAAATACTACCCCGCGACGCCCTTGCCTCTTAACTCGGCCTCAATTCGCGTCGAATCTATCCAAAAACAGCATCACAACATCAATATATGTTAAGGGAATGAAGCCCACACAAAAATAATCAAATTACAACACAATTCCCGAAATTGGCCAAACCCGACCCCCGGGCCCACGTCTCGGAATCCGATAAAAATCACGTCAATAGAACCCTTATCCTCCCATGATTCCATACATACCAAGAATACCAAAATCCGACCACAAATGACCCCTCAAATCCTAAATTTAGGTCTCCAATTTCTAAGCCCTAAACCCCCAATTTTAACCACTAATTACCACAAATTTCAAGCTTAAACAGTTAAAAACCATCATAGAAATAAGTTTAGGGTCCAAAAACCTTACCTCCACAAAATCCCTTCGAAATCCCTCTTCAATTTGCTCCCTCAAGCTCAAACCCGAATAAAAATGGTGAAGAACAACTCAATTTTCGCGAAGGAGGGTTTATATACTTTCTGACTCAGGGTTTTCGCACCTGTGGTCCCTTTACCGCACCTGCGGTACAGCTTCTGTGGTTTCCACTTAAATTCCCTAAGCCGCACCTGCGCATATCCTTCTGCACCTGCGGTCTCGCAGGTGCGATCAACCTTCCGCACCTGCGCCTTCAGCTCCTCTCGCCCATTTCCGCATCTGCGCCTACTCTTACGCTTCGGCGGTCCCGCACCTGCGGTCCCCAATCCACAGGTGCGGTTATGACAACAAATTCAGCAGCTTCAGCTGCAACAATTCTAACTCTCAACCTCCTGTCAAACATCTGAAATAACCCCGAGGCCCCCGGGACCTCAACTAAAAGTATGAACGAGTCACATACCACTAACCAAACTTATACCAATCTTCGAAGCACCTAAAACAACATCGAATCAACAAAATACCCTCGGATTCAAGCCTAAGGATTCCAAAAACTTCCGAATTCCGCATTCGATCAAAAAGTCTATCAAACCTCGTCCGAATGACCTGAAATTTTGCACACTCATCACAAATGACACAACGGACCTACTGCAATTTCCGGAACTTCATTCTGACCCCGATATCCAAATCTCCACTACTAACCGGAAAACGCTGAAATTCCAATTTTGCCAATTCAAGCCTAAATCCACTACGGGCCTCCAAAATACATTCCGATCATGCTCGTAAGTCCCAAATCACCCAACGGAGCTAACCAAATCATAAAAATCCAAATCCTAGCTCAAATACTAAAAAGTGAAGACTAAATCAAACCTTTCAAATTTAAGGCTTCAAGCTGAGAATCATCCTTCCATATCTATTCCGATTAACCTGAAAACCAAAACCGACGATTTACATAAATCGCAATACACAATACGGGGCTAGTCATGCCAGAGAACTGGCGAGCGAAGTACAAATGCTCGAAATGACCGGTCAGGTCGTTACAACACCCAAGTTGAGGAAGGAGAAGAAGTTGTCTGTCACGATCCAAAATCCAACAAAGGTCATGATGGGGCCGGACACCGCTGTCAGGCAAGCCAAATGAATAGTTAACTTGTTTCTCATTTTAGTATTCTTGAAATCATAATTTCCTTAAGTTGAATAATAATTGATGAACTTCATAGAGAAAATAATAACGTTTATAGCCAATGTCGATACTGAATAATCCCATAATCACCCCAGAATTCGTTGTCACAAGTGCATGAGCACTAGGAACTAAAAAAATAAAAATACAATAACTGTCCAGAATATAAATTTGGACAGGAAAAAAAATACAAGTACTCTGAAGGAGACTCTGCTGGCTGTGGATCGTCTCACAAGATGCAGCTCACCTAACTCCTCATATCAACCACGCTGTTGCGCCCACCAGGCTACTAGATGTACATGTGCCTGTACAACAAAATGTACAGCAAGTGTAATATGAGTATGAAAATAACGCGTACCCAATAAGTATCCAGTCTTATCTCGACGAAGTAGTGACGAGAAGTCGACTCCGACAGTTACTATGGCCATCAATAATATTTTATTCGTGGATTTTATTAAAAACGGCAGTAAACTCAAGGAAATCATAAAGCGAATAAACCATCCTCTTGGTAATAAGAGATTTCCAAATTCATTCTTTTCCATCATTTATCAATTTATCTCAGATCAGGGAGGCTATATCATTATTTATAAATTTCAAGGTAAGCAATACAAGCATGCGCAAATCATGCCGAGGTCGTACGTCCCGATCCAGCATAATATTTAAATTGTGCACTGCCAGAGGGTCAAATGGTGCGAACCATAGTTGCATCTATTTAATCTACCAAGGCGTTCGGCCCGTTCCATAAAAGACAAACACATTCAAACAGTCAATCAAGAATTCATCAAGGAGCAACTGTCCAAGGAAAAGGGAATTTCTCTTTTAAAAGTCAAGAAGGTGATGTTTAGCCTTTTAGAAATTTATTTACCAAGTTCGATATGATTTAAGCATTTTAAATTGACAATAAGGTTGCAAATATTGTAAGTAAAGCATGTTTTTGGGTCCTAGACTACCTGGACTTAAGCATAATAGTAGCAACGCATGGACTCTCGTCACCTCGTGCGTACGTAGCCCCCACAAATAGGAGCACATATTGATTTATTTCGCCTATGGGGCAAATTCCCTCTTACAAGATTAGAAAGGAGACTTACCTTGCTCCAAAGTTCCATAACCGGCTCTCAAGCCCTTCCGATGACTCAAACCGATGCCCAACGCTCCAAAGCTAGTCAATAATTATGCAAACCCATTAATATATACTTAAATACTCATTATAATCCAATTTATAACCCCGATCGGAAAGTTGATAAAAATCACCCTCGGACCCACGTGCCCGGATTCCAACATTTTTCGAAGATAAACTTTACCCATAACGCCATGAACTCAAATATATAACTTATTCTAAGTTACATGTCCAAAATTGTGGTCAAAATCCAAAAATATAAATTCTAGGTTTTTCCACCAAATTCCCACTAATTTTTCATGATTAAACCCATATAAAATCACGTATATAACTCAAAATTGGGAAGAAAGCACTTACCCCTTACTAGTTGATGAAGATGGCACTCCACATTGGTCCAAAATCGGCTCCCATGGACGAAATAAAATGAAATTGAGCCAAACCCTTCATTTTAAAGAAGACACTGCCTCGACCTTTGCACCTCCAGTCCAGTAGCCGCTTCTGTGGCTCCGCACCTGCGGAAATTCATCGCAGGTGCGGCTCTAACTCAACCCAGCAGCTTTCACTTCTGGAATCTCCCTTCCACACCTGCGCCTTCGCAGGTGCGGATGTTCCCCCGCACCTGCGCTCCTTCCCACTTCTGTGACTCTTAGGCCGCTTCTGCGGCTCCACACTTGCGGCCAAAATCTCGCAGGTGCGGTTAATCTAGATGACAGCAGCCTTAGTTTTTCCTCAAATTCCAAATTCGATCCGTTAACCACCCGGAATCCATCCGAGGCCCTCGGGACCTCATCCAATCACACCAACCTGTCCCAAAACATAACGCAGACCTGCTCGAGGCCTCAAATCACATCAACAATGTCGTAATTACGAATCACGCCCCAATTCGAGCTTTATGAACTTTAGAACTTCAAACTTCTTTGTTCGATGCCGAAACCTATCAAATCACGTCCGATTGACCTCAAATTTTGCACACAAGTCGTATTTGACATTACGGACGTACTCCAACTTCAGGAATCGGAATCCGACCCCGATATCAAAAGGTCCACTATCGGTCAAACTTCTCAAACCCTTCAAATTTCTATCCTTAGCCAAATGACTCCAAAATGATCTACGGACCTTCGAATCCACCTCCGGATGCGCCCCCAATACCAGAATCAGCAGATGGAGCAATTCCCAGGCTCGGAATCCCAAACGGACATCGAAAACATTGAAATGCATTTCCACCCAAATTTATAAAATTCTTCCAAAATGCTAACTTCCACAATAGGCGCTAAAATGCTCCCGGGTCATCCAAAACCCGATCCGGACATACACCCAAGTTCAAAATCATCGTACAAACCTGTTGGAACTTTCAAATCCCGATTCCAAGGTCGTCTACTCGAAATCAACCTTAGTCAGATTCTTCCAACTTAAAGCTTCCGAAATGAGAATTTTCTTTCCAAATCAACTTTGAACTTCCCAAAATTCAATTCTGACCATGCGTACAAGTCATATTACCTGAAGTGAAGCTGCTCATGGCCTCAAACCGTCGAACGATACGCTAGAGCTCAAAACGGCCAGTCAGCTCGTTACATTATCTGTCTTAGTGACTCAAGAACTACTCAAGTTCTTGGAAAAGGCAAAGTTATTCTCAAACTCACATCTAGCAAAACTTTGGCATTGAATGATGTGTTGCATGTTCCTAGTATCCGAGCCAATTTGATATCTATAGGATTATTAGGAAAAGTGGGGGTGAAGGTTTCTTTTGAATCTGATAAGGTCGCATTGACCAAGAATAATAATTTTGTTGGACAGGGTTATTTTAACCATGGCTTGTTTGTACTCAACATTATGAATGAAAATGCTAGTTCTTCTGCTTACTTGATTGATTCTCTTAATTTATGGCATGCTAGATTAGGACATGTTAGTTTATCTTATATTAAGAAAATGCATTCCGAAGGTCTTATTTCAAATATTAATTATTCAAATATTGATAAGTGTGAAGTTTGTGTCGAAGCTAAACAAAGTAAGAAATCATGTACTTCTGTGTTTAGAGAATCTGAATTTTTAAGCTTAATCCATACTGGTTTAGGAGACTTGAAACAAACTATAACTAGAGAAGGGAAAAACTATTATGTGACTTTTATAAATAATTTCTCCAGATATACAAAAGTTTATTTATTGAGAAATAAAGATGAAACTTTTGATAAGTTTTTAATTTATAAATCTGAAGTAGAAAATCAATTAGATAAGAAAATCAAAGAGTTAGATCCGACAGAGGTGGTGAATTTATTTTGTTGAATGATTATTGTGAGAAAAAAGGTATAATACATGAGATAAATCCGCCATATTCTCCACAATCAAATGGCGTAGCAGAAAGGAAAAATAGGACCTTAAAGGAAATGGTGAATATCATGCGTGTTAGTTCTGGTGCCCCGGATAATCTTTGGGGTGAAGCCTTTTTATCTGCTTGTCACTAGGATTTATTATAAGAAAATGGATAAAACACCTTATGAGTTGTGGAAAGGTTATCCCCCTAACTTGAAATATTTGAAAGTGTGGGGGTGCCTTGCTAAAGTTATGTTACCCGATCATAAGAAAAGAAAAATAGGATCTAAAATATCTGATTATATGTTTATTGGGTATGCTGAAAGTAGTGCAGCATATAAATTTTTAGTAGTCAAAAATGATGTCCTTGAACACAATACTATTATTGAAACAAAAAATGCTGAATTTTTTGAAAATATTTTTCCTTTAAATTTTGATAATATTGCGCATGTTCCTAGTATTCCAAGTGATAATACTTCTCATGTTCCAATTATTCAAAGCGATTTTAAAAGTGAGGACTTAAGAAGAAGTAAAAGATCAAGGAAAAAAAAATCTTTTGGCAATAATTTTTATACTTATCTTGTGGATAATGATCCCTTGACATGTTTTGAAGCAATTTCTTCGTCTGATGCCTCATTTTTGAAAGAATCTATTGATGTAGAAATTAATTTAATTTTACAAAATAAAACTTGGATTTTAGTTTATTTACCTCTGGGAGCTAAACACGTTGGTTGTAAATGGATTTTAAAGAAGAAACACAATCCGGATGGTTCCATTGATAAATACAAAGTTAGACTTGTTGCAAAAGGTATTACTCAAAAGCAAAGTGTTGATTATGTTGATACTTATGCACATGTAACTAGAATGTCCTCAATTCGCATTTTACTTGCCTTGGCTTCTATTTATAAACGTTTTATTCACCAAATGAATGTTAAAACTGCATTTTTAAATGGTGATTTAGAAGAGAAAATTTATATGGAGCAAACGGAGGGTTGTATAGTGTCGGGCCAAGAAAACAAAGTAAATTGCTAAAATCTCTGTATGGTCTAAAGCAAGCACCTAAACAGTCGCAAGAAAAAATTGATCAAGTATTGATTAATGATGGTTTTTCATCAATTGAAGTAGATAAATGTGTTTATACAAAATCTGTAGATGGTTCATGTGTTATTATTTGCCTTTATGTAGATGACATGCTTATTTTTCGTTATAGTCTTGATTGATACATAAAACCAAATTTTTTTTGTCTTCTAATTTTGAGATGAAAGACATGGGAGAAGCTAGCGTTATTTTAGGCATGAATATTATAAGAGATGGCAATAACTTGATGTTGACTCAAGAACATTATGTTGAAAGAATTCATAAAAATTTTGATAATTTTGATGTGGTACCTATAAGCAATCCTTATATGATAGTAGTCAATTAAAAAGAATAAGGAAGATGTTGTAAATCAAAATAAATATGCTCAAATTATTGGTAGCCTAATTCATTTGATGAAGTTCACTAGACCTGATATTGCATATGTTGTATGTAGATTGAGTAGATATACTCAAAACCCGAGTCGTGATCATTGGAATGCATTAGTAAGAGTAATGAAATACTTGAGAGGTACCATGAACTATGGTATCAAATATAGTGAATTTCCCACTGTACTTGAAGGATACAGTCATGCTAACTGGATATCTGATTCAGATGAGACAAAATCCACTATACTAGTGGTACCTGGAGGGGGTGTTGTGGCATGAGAATCAGCTAAACAAACAATAATAGCTAGATCTACCATGAAATCTGAGTTTGTGGTAATGGAATTGGCTGGCAATGAGGCCGAGTGGTTAAAGAACCTTTTGACAAGTATTTCACTAGGAATAAAACCGACACCTTCTGTGTCGATGCATTGTGATTGCCAAGCTGCAATAGTCATTGCTAAAAATAAATCCTTTAATGGGAAGAGTAGACATATCCGATTGAGACATAATGTGATAAAGCAGCTGCTGAAAGATAAAATTATTTCCATAAATTATGTGAAGTCAAAAGTGAATTTGGCCGATCCTCTGACTAAACCTTTGGGAAGAAAATTAATATCTGAAACATCGAGGGGAATGGGACTATTGCCAATTTGAGTTAAATCAACAGTGATGGTAACCCAACCTATGTGATTGGAGATCCCATGAAGTAGGTTCATATGGGTAATAACAAGCCATTAGTTAATCAAATGTGCACTATTGAATAATATCCCTTCCTATGGTGTGTGTGTATATAGTGCAAGACTGGAAGGAATAGGAGGCTGAGTTATCAAACACTTAATCGAATAATCCATAGCCTTTTTATAGATGGTGTATTGTGCTACAGAATACAATTGATGGATGGACCTTTATGAGTGTGGAGTGGGGATGCACCTATGAAGTTTATGGCAAAAAAATTCTAGAGCACTCATGAAAACCAAGCGCGTGCATGGCCTATTAGCACAAAACCGCGATAAACAACAAAGTGTGTGCGGGTATATTGTGATAGATAAGACACTAAACTTACAAAAGAATTCTTGGTTCATAGAAGTTTTAAACTTCACCAATTATTCTGTAAGTTTAATCTTATTTTATCTAGGTCTGGTTCATAGTCCAAGTGTGATGACCCGATAGGTCATCTTATGATTTAAAACTAAATTTTATGTTCCGAGGCCTTTAAAACCTCATTTTATCCCTTCTCATTTGCATGCGCAGTCCGGGCGTGTTTCCGGAAAGCTTTTGTGTTGAAAGTTGATAAAAATAGAGATTTTTATTAAAAACTTCATCAGAGTTGACTTCAGTCAACATTGTTTTGTAAACGAACCCGGATTCGAATTTTGACAGTCCCGTTGGGTCAGTATCGAAATATGGGACCTAAGCGTATGCCCGGATCGGATTCGGAGGTCCCTAGCTCGAGTATGAATTTTTGTTTAAAATTGTAAGTCTGAAAATTTAATGGTTTTTAAGAAATTGTTAATGTTTGATCTTGTTGGTATCGGCCCGTATTTTGGTTCCCGAGCCCGGTACATGTTCATTATAATATTTAAGTCATGTGTGTGAAATTTGGTGAGAAACGGAGTTGGTTAGACGTGATCCGGACGTCCGGCTGAGAAAATAGAAATTTCAAAAGTGTTCTTGAGAATTTCATTTGATTTGGTGCTAAATTCGTAGTTCTAGGTGTTACTTTGGCGATTTGATCGCGCGATCAAGTTCGTATGATATTTTTAGACTTGCGTTGTGAGTATCGGATAGGCTACGGAGTGAAATTGGACTTGAGCATTGCTGATATCTACAATTTCTGGGAATTAGCCTCTGATCTCGCATTTGCGAGATCAGAGTTCGCATTTGCGAGCTACTCATCGCAAATGCGAAGAGTAGCTGGGCCAGGCAGTCCTCGCATTTGCAAGAAAATCTTCGCATCTGCGAAGTTGGTCTGGGGAAGAGGTTCTTCGCATTTGCGAAGAAGGGGGTCGCAATTGCGATCCAAGTTCTGCATTTGCAAACAATATGTTCGCATTTGCGACAGAAGCAGAAAATGCGACGGGTTCGCATTTGCGATACCTTTCTCGCATTTGCAATCTTCGCAATTGCGAAGATCAAGTCGCAAAGGCGACATCTGCAACTGTGTAAAAGTGAAGTTAGGCGGGATTTTTGATTCATTCTTCAAATTTTCAAAACATAAAATACAATAGGCGATTTTCCAAAAGACTTTTTCTTCCCCAAATCATAGGTAAGTGATTTAACTAGTTTCTTTCAATCTTTCACTTTATTTTACAAGATTTCAACCTAGAATCTATGGTTTTCATGGTGGAATTGGGGATTTTTGGGTAGAAACTAGGGTTTTGATAAATTGGGGATTTAGACCTCAAATTGAGGTCGGGTTCCAAAATCAATTACATATCCGGGCTCGGGGGTGAATGGGTAATCGGGTTTTGGTCAGAATTTCGGATTTGGATCAAGCGGGTCCGGGTGTTGACTTTTGTTGACTTTTACAATAGTGGCCTAAATTGTATTCTTATCGATTGTGGCTAATTCCTAAGGTTTATTTTGAAATGTGTGGTTGGTAATTTGCTAGATATTGTTGGTTCGGAGGCGCGTTTGAAAGGCAAAGATATGATTGAGCTTCGAGTGGCCTTTGGAGCGAGGTAAGTGTTGTGTCTAACCTTGACTTGAGGGAATTAGGAACCCTCGGACTTTGTGTTATGTGAATTCCAAGTGAGCGGTGCATATGCAAGGTGACAAGTGTTTATACGCCGCCGAATTATCTATTTTTCCCTAATTTACTGCTTTACCTTAACTGTTTCCTTACCTGTCTTAATTGCTATATGATCTAGATGGTTAACTTGATATTGATATATGGTGGGATCGGATCAGCCATTCGCGGAGACTTGAGGTACGGCTGTTCATTACCCGCAGCTCCTGGATTCCCCATCCTCTGTCTATTTAGCTGTGTACTTTCATTTGAACAGCTTTTTATTTATTTCAGACCCTTATGTGTATTACTCTAGTAGTTCGAGCACTCATGACACCAGGTTCAGGGAATTGTAATAGATATTTGGCTAGTTCAACTTCCGCATTGTTACTTTAAATTCATTCAGTTATCTCAGTTCTTCTTTAGTATCTGATTTAAACTGAAAAAAGGAGTAGATTGTTCTAACGTTGGCTTGCCTAGTAAGTGAAATGCTAGGCGTCATCACAGTCCCGATGGTGGGAATTTCGGGTCGTGACACCAAGAGACACCAAATTCGACGCATTATGCTCATTTGTGAAAACCCAGCAAATTATTTTATTATTTTTTAATATTCTTTTTGAGATATGTGGGGGATTGATAGAAAAATACTTTTGATATCTCAAAAAGAAATATTCTAAAACTATGTCTAGATTCAGTTTTTTTACTATTATATTAATGAGTCATTATTATAGTAATTATTTTAAATATATTTGTAATAGAAAATTAGTTTAATTTTGTAGTCAATTAGGACAAAATTAATTTGGCTATTGAATGAGATTTGAACGTTACTTTTTTGTTACAAAATTCTTTACGTCTATTACATTATGCCTTAATGGCTTAAATCTTTAACGTATGTTCATATTTTTTGGACTATTTGTATATATTGCTTTGTGATTATTTTGATGTATGAAAAAAGTGTGAGAACAAAATAAAATCTTTTATACTATTGTGTTGGTTATCTTTGTTAATTTTTGTTGTTTCTGCTCCTAATTTACACTAGAAGAGCTTGTTGAATCCGGGGATACGCCTAATTTTATTTATCACAATGTGGGCGAAATATCCTTAAGGACACTGTCCTTGACACGCCTCAAGCTAAATCTTATTCACCATAATCCAATATTTTTCCAAGAGGTATAACTTCTTCTTCTTCTTTTTCTCTTTACTTTTCGCATAATATGTAAATGAGAGAACACATATATCAAAGCTGGTATCTGGGAAAAACAATCTGTAGAGGTATTAGTTTATCTTTGTAAGAATTTTAGTATAATGAAGAAACAAGTAGCCCTCAGGATAGTTAAATCGCGCAGATGTTTTTCATTTCTGTCATTGTGTCCGTTGTATATTAGTAACCGCAACATTACAACTCAACTAACATAAGTTTTCATCAAACATCACTGCCATAGCATTAAAATCCGAGAGGCAATTTAGGACTTACATATTCAACACTCGAATAAAACACATGAAAGGGGGGTTAACATTGGAGCAAAAATGCTAACCTACATGAAGACAATTTATCGTATTTAAAGAAAAAACCTACTAGATATCTAGGTAAATTATGACAACCTAATTCCCACCATTTTTAACATTCACATGCATGGTTTAGGTGTCTAAGAGGAGTAGCAAGTCTTTTCTTAGAGTGTGAAGAATAGTTTTTAGCCTTCTATATGGAGCTGCAACTACATTAGAAAGGGGAGAATTTCAGATTGCAGGTTATTGGTCAACTAGCTAGAAGATCCGGATTCAACACGCATTCGGGGAGCAAAACTAAGTAGCAGATCTTTTGGCAAAGTAAGGAATTGCGGGATGCGTAACAAGATACTAGCATAATTAGCAGTTCCTCTTGTGTTTTAAAAGCACTGGAGACAGACAAATTAGGAACTACTTTTGCAAGAGCAACTACTAATCATAATATTACTATAACACATAGTGCACAGGATAGCACTCCATTCGTACTAATGCATATCAACATGTAATTAGAGTTATCTCTTGAATTAAAAAAATCAAACACAAAAAGGGAAAAGGGGCTTTTTTTTTTTTTTGATAAGTGAAAAGTGGAGAATTACATAAGGCTAATTCACTACTGTTGACCTGAGCGGTTTTGGTTTTGATGATTGACAAAAGAACGCATGCATGAACCAGATCCCTGTACAGTGTACACAAATGACAAACAAAATCAAGCAAAAGGCATGCACGTGAAAATGATAAGTATAAGTGGTTATATCTGATATTTCCTGAACGAAAAGGTTGCATATTTGATAAGGGTCAGGACTCCTTACTTGAAGAGAACTCTATCCAAGATAATGAAAGAGTTAGAAATTGAAGATAACTAGAACGTAATGTACTCTTCCACCAAGGAAGAGTAAAGCATTAGAGTTCTAGTTACTGTTTATTTACTAACTCTATGTATATCAGTTGTGTTCTCTTTTACAGGTGACACAAATAAAGAAGCGAAAGCACGAATTGAGAGCAAAATAGCAAGGCATTTTGTGAGCAATTCCTGTGAGATTTAAGAGTGTGATCTAGAAGCTACACGAACCAGATTGAAGAACCAATTCCTTAAAGAGTTTTATATGTCTTTCTTTATTTCTAGTTCAAAGTGTAGTAGGCGCTTTGAGTTGTACCTTTCAGCTTTCTTAGAAGCAAATTGTACTTGGTACCTGAGTTGTATTATTCAAGTTAGAATTAACTTGAAGTAGTCACAACAGCCTGTGGCGTATTGCTACAAGGGTTAGAGTTAATCCTTAGGTTTACAAGAGGTTGTAAACTCGAGTTGAAGTTGTATCTTTCAAGTTAAAGTTAACTTGAAGTAGTCGCAACAGCCTGGGCGTGTTGCTATAAGGGTTAAAGTTAACCCTTAGTTTTGCAAGAGTTTGTAAACTTTGTTGTTGGCCCAGAGTTGTAGTGAAGTGTTTGGAAAAAATCCTACTGGGTAGTAGGTCGCAGCTTTTTTAACCTTTTGAGTCGACTGTTTTCCACGTAAAAATCCGTGTATTCTTTACTTTCTGCATTATTTATTTCGCAATTGTAGTGTAAGGACTGCATAGAAGAACCAGGTCGTTCTATAATCTAGTGCACACAAAAATTGAACACCGCACAAATTACCCACCCCCCCCCCCCCGCCGCATGGTATTGAAGTATAAAATATCAATTGGTATCAAAGCAGGTTATCCTTGAAGAGGCTACCACCTTAGGAATAGATCAAGATGAGTGCACTACCTGGAAACTGTAAAGAGCAATCCACCACTATCCAATGATCACTACTATTGCTTATGGAAGGAAATGAGCAGAGATCACTTGAAGATGACTGAAGGATGCTTCAAATGTGTAAAAAGAACCACATGATCAAGAACTCTCCTATGTGGGAAGTCGAGTGGAAAAAAGAGAGATCTAAAAGAAGAAACAGAAAGAAGGAACGGCTTCATGATAAAAAGAAATACAACAAAGGACCATCCAAAGCAATGGTTGCTACCTGGAAAGAATGTTCAGATGAGGACATTGATAATGATGATGATGATGATGATGTTGAACGAGCTATTATAGCAATTCAAGAATCTGAAGAAGAACCTGATGAAAAATCTAAGATAAGTTTGTTGGACCTAAAGGATAAAATTAAATTCCTTTCTAAAGATAGTCTATCAGAACTGTTGCTAACTTTAATTGATGAATCTAAGATTATAAGTTGTGAAAAAGAACAGTTGTCAAAGGAGTGTGATCATTTTGAAAGCAAAGTGTAAAAACTTTGAACTTAGGGCTTGTGAAACCGAAAATGAAAATGTCGTGTTGAAGAACTAGGTTCATGCACTTGACACATCTGTTCCAGAATTTAGATCTAAAAATCTAAAATTAAAGTTAGGAGCAGGTAAAGAAATAGCTAGTGACACACAACTCTCACTAGAAAAGGATTAAGGAAAGGTAAAAGATGAGCTACATAAAAGGGATGAACTGGTAAGAACCTTGAAAGAGGGCTTGACTAAGGTTAAGCATGAGCTAGATAGAACATGTAAATGGAACAGGTACTCTGATGCACTTTCATGGCTACAAGAACACCATCGTAACAACAGAAAAGGACTTGGCTTTGGAAACTCTACACCTAAATGGGATCCCAAAAGCAAGTGCCTGACACTCCCTGAGAATAAAATATACACATACTGTGGTTACACTGATCATTGTAAGAGTGAATACACTGCAAAAGAAAAGTCAACTAAGAGACACTTTCACATCAAAGGTCTAAGCCAATAAGCCAAACTGGATTATACAAGATTTGCTGACAAAAAGAAGTACTATAAGGACGAAAGGACCGGTTATTTTCTCTAGTTCTATATTAGCTGAGTTAGGCTGAAAAGAGATTGGCCTAACAATAAAGTAAAGTAGAGGACTTTGAGATCATCTATAGAGATTGAGCATCAAATGAAATGTTTTCATGGTTAATTAGTGAATGGCTCCAATGATATTTATTGGTATAAAAGTTCACAAATTTCCATAGCAGGATAAAACCAGTAAAAAGTTTGGCTTCTTAACTGAAGAAAAAGAAAGAACGATAGAATATTTGGGTTATTATTCTATTGAACAACTTGCAATCAGGTTCATTACTTAATATTTCACTCAACCTTGGAACTTTTTTCTTTTTTTTTTTTTTTTTTTGGAAATTTCCTGAGAACCAGAAGAATTGATGTGCATCAGATCTAGCAAGAACATTTATATTTATATATGATTCTCCTTTTTTAACATTAGTTTCATAAAACTACTAGATTTGACAGGATTTATATATGTTCGATCGAGAAACTAAAAGTATCCTTAAATTAATACTCATCTTTTATAGCCATTAGAGAAAAGTCTGAGAATAATAATTAAATTTTATAGCCATGAAGAGATAATAAACAACAAGTTATTTTAATCACTTCCTTTTTTCCTTTTGGATAACCAAAACATGGATTATCTTATTATTCCATGGCTGAACAAGTTGCTAAAAGAAATGGTCATAGCAGACTTAGTTTGCATAGAAAAATAATAAAGATAGATTAACCCAAAAAAACAAGAAAGATTTCTAATGGACTGCTTAGAAGTTCCAATAAATCAAGCACACAAAAACAAGAAGGAAAAAGGAAATTTCACAAAATCAAAAGGAAAAATTTCCAAACAGTCAAAGTAGCTAGAAATTAAACCAAGCTTAATAATGTACAAATTATATCCATTGATTTTTCTGAAATCTTTTCAACATCAAAAAGTAAAAACTCTTGAAATAAACCTGACCTAATATTGTGGCCTGTTTGCTGAGTTCCCATTCCATCCTCCTCCTCCACCACTTTCCATTTGAAGTTGACCATTTGGTGACATATTCAGTGGCAAATTAAGAAAAGGAAGTCCAATTGATGGATCAGCAAAATTACCACTTCCACTTCCACCAGATGGTTGTGACACTCCTTGTTGCATCTGAATTGACTCATTTTCTTCATCTAAAGGCAATCTCTCATAAGCAACATTAGTGAAAGAAGAAGCAATAACTATAACTGGACCTGAAGCAATTAACGCGCCCACAACATTTCCACCAACAACTTGACCTTGACCACCAGCTAAATATATTGTTAAGCTAGTTGCTCCTGGTGGTGCTGGTGGTGGCAAAAAAGATCCTGATAATGATAATATCTCAAACCTACCATGTAACGTCACCACTGAACCGGCAGCCGCTGGCTGCCGTATGGTAACGTTATTAACCGTACCGCTCCCACTCAGTATACAAATTCCTCTTTGCCTTTTTCTTGCATAAGTAGCAACTGATTCAAACACATCATGCCCACTGCTCACTTCCAAAATATGTGCGCGAAGCGCGTTCGCGCTTTCTCTAGTGATGATCACTGGGGGCTTAGGCTTGTTTTTCGAACCAGGTGGACGACCTCTTGGCCTACGTCCTACGACGTCACCGCTTTGTTGATGAGAAGAGATGTCGTTGTTGTTGTTGTCATCGGAAAATTGATTGTTCCGATTGTTTTCATCATCTTCGGAATCATGTGGTCTTTGGAGATGATGAGGAAGAAAACGATGAGAAGCTGAACCTAAGTCTAAACCAGCCATAAACAACAACAGATAACAACAACAAAAGTAGTGAACAGAAAACAAAGCTACAATAAAGTATGATATATGATATGATTAATAATAAGCAAAATTAAAACTCAAAGAATACCCATGAGAAAAATATACTTTTTTTTCAAGTGAATATATATTTTATGAAAAAACGGAAGAACTTCAACCCTAGGAACGAATAGAAAACTAAAGAGAGAGCAGAGAAGAAATGGAGAAGGAAGAGAGAGAAAGTGGCAAATGCAGCTATTGTCACAAAAGAAAAGTATACATAGTAAGGGTATAAAATATAGAGAATATTTTTATCAAGAGATTGGTTGGGGGTGGGGAGGAGGGGGCCGTGTAATGTGGTACAAATACGATTTAATTATTGTTGCTTTCGATAATAATAATATTTAAAATAATAAAGAGAAAAAGAAAACAACAAAAGATAAGTTAAGAGAGAGGTTATGTATGATGTACATCTTTTCATGTGAGAGAAAGAAACATGTCATGATAATGATCCATAATATTTATCTAATGTATGATATTCAGAAACCTCTGACCGAGAATTAAAAAAAAAAAAAAAAATATCTTGGACAAAGTTAATTTGCATCTTCACCAAAGTGAATGGTCGTGTTTATAAATTCAAAAAGAAAAACAAATTATCGTGTTTATAGGCAATCATTCTTCCTGTTGAAATTAGAATTTAATCGTAATGGGACGGAAATATTGTGGAATTTCCACTTTGATTGGCTAGGGTGGTAATGAAAATTAAATACTCCCTGAAGATGCACTTTTTATTAGTGATTATTTTTTTTTTTAAAACTTCTGATATTCCTTCATCGCCTTTTTCTTTTATAATAAAAAAATACAGAGATCGATATAGTGTCTTCGTACTACATATTGAAATCATATTAGCATGACTGGGTTCGGTTATATGTGTGTGTAGGTAATTAAAAATCGGGGGTAGAATTTCCCCGATTTCCCAATGAAAGAACGAAGGAGAAACACGGCTCGACATGATTATAACCGGGGCTGGGAGCCCCTATTATCGAGACCCAGGAAGAATGAACGATGTATCTGAGATTGGACACGTCAAAGCGACGTACCCCAGATCAAGTATGGCTTCTGAACCTCGGGAGATGCAGCGAACGGTTATCCACGACGGATAGGGGGGCGCAATATTGCCCTCAATCAGATTTTACGTTGCGAATCTCGTTCGGTATCAATTATGAATCAACAATTACCGAAAAAATAAGATTTTGACCTTTTTTAGACTTGTACTAGGACTGAAATTCTCCTACTATATAAAGGGGAAGTTTTTCTTTACTTTAACACATTGTAACACGCAACCCAAAGCAACAAAAGTTTACTTTTGTCTTTTAGCCATTGTCTAAGGCATTGTTCATTTGTTCTTTTCTGCATTCGCGGCCAAGTTTGTACCGAGGGTCCAATCGAGGACGAGTTTCACTATTCAATCTGAGATCAGGCTTGGTCATTACATAGCAATTGGTTTGATCGTTTATTTTGTCTTTAATTCATTTACCTGTTATTCTCAATTATGCGTATTGAATTAAACCATGTATCCTTTAAACCGCGTCCAAATTTAATTGTTACTCATTTTTGGGGTAAACACTTTGGCGCCTACCGTGGGGCTAAGGATAACAGTGGTGATTTGATATGGATCTCCATAACACACCCTATTTTAGGCTTGTTCTTTGAGATCTTAATTCCAGGTCAGCCTATGGATGTCAAACTCTAAGTCTACTTACCAGAACGCTGATGTAGAGTCAGGCCATCACAATGAAAATAATAATGTGGTACCCAGTAATGATGTTCCTCAATAGTGTCCCGTTGACCCAGTCGATGCCAACTCACAAGTGGCCGTCAATAATAATTCGCCAACTGATCCCAAAAATAGTGTTCGTGGGGGACCCCGGCCAACGGCTCGAGAAGCGCCCTAAGGTGAAGGTGATTGAGTGAGCCTACGATTGATTTTCGAAATGTTGCAGGCTCAACAAGCGGCAATAGCACAGCTGCAGAACCAAAGCCATGACCCTAACAGAGTCGAGCCCGAACAATCTCGAGAAAAATGCTCGGAGAGACGAATGAGTTGTCGTGAGACAGGTGAAGCCGAGCCCAGAGAAACATCAGGGGTAATGAAGATGCTCGAAGCTTTAACAAAATGGGTGGACTCGAGAGAGAAAAGGATTGACGCCAACGAATAGAAAGTGAAAACATACAACTCCAGGGTCGATCAGATCCCGAGAACACCTCCGATATTGAAGGGACCAAACTCCAAAAATTTATCCAGAAGCCCTTCCTCCCAATCGCGGCACCGAAGCCGATCCCGAAGAGGTTTTGAATGCCCGAAATTCCCAAATATAATGGGACCACATATCCAAATGAGTATGTAACCTCCTATACATGCGCAATCAAAGGGAACGACTTGGACGATGACGAAATCGAGTCGGGGTGTTGCAAAAAATTTTTTAGGAAACTTTGTCCAATGGGGCAATGATATTGTATCACAACTTGCCTCCAAATTCCATGACTCGCTTGCTATGCTTGCAGATGCTTTCGTAAAGTCCCATAACGGAGCCAAAAAGGTCGAGACCAGAAAATTAAATATTTTCAAGGTCAAAAAAAAAGGATAACGAGATGCTCAGGGAGTTCGTGTCAAGATTCCAGATGTAATGGATTGATCTGCCACTAGTTACGGATGATTGGTCCGTTCAGGCATTCACTCATGGCCTCAATCCCTGAAGTTTTGTGGCCTCTCAACAGCTAAAGATAAATTTTTTGGAGTACCCGGTGGTAACCTGGGCTGATGTACACAACAGTTACCAATCGAAGATTAGGGTTGAAGACAACTAACTCGGGGCCCCCTCTGGATCCGTTTACCCCATCAGAACCGATGGTAGATCTAAGAGATCGATTGATGATGAACCAAGTCCGGTCCAAGATCGATATCAGCCATACAATGCATATCGGAGGTGAAACGAATCCAGGTTCCAACCAACTAGGAACAAGAAGAGAAGTAATCGAGGGTCGAACGGATGGGGCCTAATATGCAAGAGTAGGTTTGACAGGTCGCTCGAAAGTAGGGAAGCACCAAGATTATTGGAGTATAATTTCAATGTGTACGCTGCAAGTATCATGTCGGCCATAGGGCGCATCAAAGATACCAAGTTGCCCCGACCATTGCAGTCTGATCCTGCCCAGGGAGATCCTAATTTGATGTGTTAGTATCATGACACTCATAGTCATAGGACCGAAGATTGCCGATAGTTAAGAGAAGAAGCTGCTCAATTGTTCAACAACGGGCACCTCCTAGAGTTTCTAAGCGAGCGAGCCAAAAATCACTTCAGAAACAGGGATTCCAAAAAACAGGTCGAACAAGAGCAGCCTCAGCATGTAATCAAGATGATCATTGGGGGAATCGATGTCCCCCAAGGGCCAATGATAAAATTCACTAAAGTGTCAATTGCGAGGGAAAAATGTACTCGGGATTACGTTTCAGAGAGCTATCTCGTTCAGCGATGAAGATGCCGAGGGCATTGTACAGCCCCACAATGATATACTCGTAATATCTGTACTTATCAATAAATCTCGGGTTAAACGTGTATTGATTGATCCAAGTAGCTCGGCCAACATCATCAGATCAAGGGTTGTAGAACAACTAGGATTGCAGGATCAAATCATACCGACGGTCTGGGTATTGAATGGATTCAACATAGCGTGTGAGACCATGAAAGCAGAGATAACTTTGCCGGTAAACACTGTCGGGACAACCCGAGAAACAAAGTTCTATGTAATCGAAGGGGATATGAGGTAAAACGCTTTGTTCGGAAGGCCATGGGTCCACAACATGAGGGCAGCACCCTCGACCTTACACTAGGCGCTGAAATTCCCCACGCCGGGAGGAGTCAAACTGGTCTACGGAGAACAACTCGCCGTAAGGGAAATGTTTGTTGTCGAATAAGGGATCCCGGTGCCCGCAGTCTCAGCATCAAGAAGCGCAGGACCAACCCAGAAAGAAGAAACTAAATAGCAATCAATGATATTGGCCTCGGTCGAACTGGAGAAACGGGAAGAACAAAGAGCAGATGATGAGGACGATTACGGTGTCCCGAGATCATTCATAGCACCCGATTACACTGACACCATATCAACGGTCGAGGAGTTGGTGCAGCTTATATTAGTCAAGCATATACCGGATCAAAAGGTATACCTGGGCACGGGGTTATCCCCCGAGCTTAGGAAAAAACTTATTGATTTTCTTAAAGCTAACACTGATTATTTTGCCTGGTCCCATATAGACATGACATGGATCCCACCGGAGGTAACCACTCACAAGTTGAGTTTGGTTCCGAAGTTCCATCCGGTCAAGAAAAAGAGAAGGCCACAGTCCGAAGTCAAACACACGTTCATCAAGGATGAGGTATCCACACCTCTAAAAATAGGTTCCATCCTAGAGGTTAAATACCTGGATTGGTTAGCTAACGTATTGGTAGTACCTAAAAAGGGAAATAAACAGAGGATGTGTGAAGATTATAAGGACCTAAACAAGGCATGTCTAAAGGATTCTTTTCTTTTGCCTAACATCGATCGAATGATCGACGCAATTGTCGAACACGAGACTAGGACCAGACTCCAGATAAATATGTGCAATTATATAATATATGGCGGAAAATAAATAGGAATAAACAGTTTAAATGGGGGGGGTACATGCTTCGGGGAAACATATCAAATCCGACAGTAATTTAATAAAATATGGAGAGACAGTTCAATATCTACAACAAAGCAATAATACTACTGTTGCGGCGCGCAACCCGATCCCTTATTATTTAACATTGTTGCGGTGTGCAACCCAATCCAATATAATATCTGTTGCGGCGTGCAACCCGATCTAATATAATATCTGTTGCGGCGTGCAACCCGATCCAATATAATATATGTTGCGGCGTGCAACCCGATCCAAATATAATATCTGTTGCGGTATGCAACCCGATCCAATAGAATATCTGTTGCGGCGTGCAACTCGATCCACATATATATAATAATGTTGCGGCGCGCAACCCGATCCATATATAATATCAACAGTGATCATAATAACAGTCCCGGCAAGGGATCAACAATAAACTACACTATCCCGGCAAGGGAATTCAACAGTACAAGTACATACGTACCGGCAAGGGAGAATCAGCTATAACCAATCTTAACTCAACTCCTACTCATCTCAGTTATCACCATTTCTCAATCATAAGTAAATTCCACGAAAATAAACTAAGTCTTTACTCATTATCAAGACTTCACCCACTAACGCATTCGTAGGAACAATTAAGAATACAACAAGTATCAATTTAGGACTCACGGTCATGCTCAACGCCAACGTGTAGATACTCGTCACCATGTCAATACGTCGTACTCAACAAGAAGCAAATAGCAAATAGGACACAACTCCTAATCCCTCAAGCTAAGGTTAGACCCCATTTACCTTACGTGATCGCGAGAGTGACTACGCGATCGCGATGAACAATAGGCCTGAGCACCTGTAACAGAAAATCTGCAACTTTTCCTTAAGTTCAAAACGTCCCGAATCACATCCGAAACACACCCGAGCCCTCGGGGCTCCTCACTAAACATACGTACTAACCCAACAACATCATATGAACTTATCCGTGCGATCAAATCGCCAAAATAACCTCAATAACAACGAATTAAATCTCAAAATCAAGGAATTTTTCTCTAACTTCATAAAACATCAACTTTAGCAATTTAGGTCCGAATCACGTCAAACGACGTCCGTTTTTCACCAAATTTCACAGAAACATCTTAAATCATATATAAGACCTGTACCGGGCGCCGGAACCAAAATACGGGCCCGATACTAACATGTTCTAATCAAATTTCATTTTAAATTTCCTTAAATAATTTCAGAAAACAATTTCCTTTAAAAATTCATTTCTCGGGCTTGGGACCTCGAAATTCGATTCCGGGCATACGCCCAGGACAGTCAAATCACGGGTCCGGGTCCGTTTACCTAAAACGTTGACCGATGTCAAATTAATTCATTTTTTAGCCAAATTTTATCATTTTTCACAGATTTTCATGTTTAAGCTTTCCGGCTACGCGCCCGGACTGCACACGCAAATCGAAGTGACTCTAAATGAGGTTTTCAAGGCCTCGGAAACACAGAATGTAATTTAATTCTCCACCTCTATAACAACCGTTCGTCCTCGAACGGACAGAAGAAGGAAGTACCTGAGTCGGGGAAAAGATGGGGATAACGGCTCCGCATATCAGACTCGGACTCCCAGGTCGAGGCCTCAGGAGGCTGACCTCTCCACTGAACACGAACAGAAGGGAAACTCTTTGACCTCAACTGACGAACCTGCCGGTCTAGAATAGCTACCGGCTCCTCCTCATAAGACAAGTCATTGTCCAACTGGACAGCGCTGAAATCTAACACGTGGGAGGGATCGCCGTGATACCTCCAAAGCATGGACACATGGAACACTGGATGCACGGCTGATAAGCTCGGCGGTAATGCAAGTCTATAAGCCACCTCTCCCACTCGATTAAGAATCTCAAACGGACCAATGGAACTAGGGCTAAGCTTGCCCTTCTTTCCAAATCTCATCACGTCCTTCATAGGCGACACTCGAAGCAATACCCGCTCACCGACCATGAAAGCCAACTCTTGAACCTTGCGGTCGGCATAACTCCTTTGCCTGGACTGAGCTGAACGAAGCCTATCCTGAATGATCCTGACCTTGTCCAAGGCATCCTGAACCAGATCCGTGCCCAACAACCGAGCCTCTCCCGGCTTAAACCATCCAACCGGAGACCGACACCGCCTACCATATAAAGCCTCATAAGGAGCCATCTGGATGCTCGACTGGTAGCTGTTGTTGTAGGCGAACTTCGCTAAAGGCAAAAACTGATCCCACGAGCCTCCAAAGTCAATGACACAAGCTCGGAGCATATCTTCCAAAATCTGAATAGTCCGCTCGGACTGCCCGTCCGTCTGGGATGAAATGTTGTGCTCAATTCAACCCGTGTGCCCAACTCTCGCTGAACTGCTCTCCAGAAATGCGAGGTAAACTGCGTACCTCGATCCGAAATGATAGACACAGGCACACCATGAAGATGAATAATCTCCCGGATATAGATCTCAGCTAACCTCTCAGAAAAATAGGAGACTGCCACAGGAATGAAATGTGCTGACTTGGTCAGCCTATCAACAATGACCCACACTGCATCGAACTTCTTCCGAGTCTGCGGGAGTCGAGTAACGAAGTCCATAGTGATCCGCTCCCACTTCCACTCGGGAAGCTCAATCCTCTGAAATGAACCACCGGGCCTCTGATGCTCGTACTTGACCTCCTGACAATTCAAACACCGAGCCACATATGCAATGATATCCTTCTTCATTCTCCGCCACCAATAATGCTGCCGCAAATCCTGGTACATCTTCGCGGCGCCCAGATGAATAGAGTACCGGGAGCTGTGGGCCTCCTCTAAAATCAACTCTCGAAGACCATCCACATTGGGCACACAGACTCGGCCCTGCAATCTCAAAACTCCATCATCATCTAAGGTAACCTGCTTGGCACCTCCGCGCTGCACCGTGTCTCTAAGGAAACACAAATGGGGATCATCATACTGCCGATCACGGATACGCCCCAATAATGAAGAACGAGCGACCGTGCAAGCTAACACACGACTGGGCTCAGAAACATCCAGTCTCACGAACTGATTGGCTAAAGCCTGAACATCCAAAGCAAGCGGTCTCTCACCGACTGGAATATAAGCAAGACTGCCCATACTGGCTGCCTTCCTACTCAAAGCATCGGCCACCACATTGGCCTTTCCCGGATGATATAAAATGGTGATATCATAATCTTTCAGCAACTCCAACCACCTCCTCTGCCTCAAATTCAACTCTTTTTGCCTGAACAAATACTGAAGACTCTTGTGATCCGTGAATACCTCACATGTCACGCCATACAGATAATGCCTCCAAATCTTCAATGCGTGAACTATGGCTGCCAACTCCAAATCATGAACCGGATAGTTCTTCTCATGAATCTTCAACTACCGCGAAGCATTGGCAATGACCTTGCCATCCTGCATCAACACTGCATCAAGCCCAATACGAGAAACATCACAATAAACTGTATAAGGCCCTGAAACTGTGGGCAAAACCAACACTGGTGCCGTAGTCAGAGCTGTCTTGAGCTTCTAAAAGCTTGCCTCACACTCATCCGACCATCTGAACTGGGCACCCTTCTGGGTCAACCTGGTCATCAGGGCTGCAATAGATGAAAACCTCTCCACGAACCGACAATAGTAGCCTGCCAGTCCCAAGAAACTCCGAATCTCTGTGGCTGATGCTGGCCTAGGCCAGTTCTTGACTGCCTCAATCTTCTTCGGATCAACCTGAATACCCTCTGCTGACACAACATAACCCGAAAATGCAACTGAACTCAACCAGTACTCACACTTCGAGAATTTTGCATATAACTGACTATCCCTCAGAGTATGAAGAACCACTCTAAGGTGCTGCTCGTGCTCCTCCTGGCAGCGGGAATATATCAATATATCATCAATAAAGACTATCACGAACGAATCCAAATAAGGCCTGAACACTCGGTTCATCAAATCCATAAAAGTTGTTGGGGCATTTGTCAACCCGAATGACATAACCAGGAACTCATAATGCCCGTACCGAGTGCGGAAAGCTGTCTTAGGGACATCGGATGCCCTAATCCTCAACTGATGGTAGCCAGATCGCAAGTCAATCTTTGAAAATACCTTGGCACCCTGAAGCTGATCGAACAAATCATCAATCTTCGGCAGCGGATACTTATTCTTGATTGTAACCTTGTTCAATTGCCGGTAATCAATACACATTCTCATTGACCCATCCTTCTTTATAACAAACAACACCGGCACACCCCAAGGTGAAACACTGGGCCTAATGAAACCCTTCTCAAGAAAATCTTGCAACTGTTCCTTTAACTCTTTCAACTCAGGCGGGGCCATACGATATGGCGGGATAGAAATGGGCTGAGTGCCCGGAGCCACATCAATGCAAAAGTCAATATCCCTATCGGGCGGCATACCCGGCAGGTCTGAAGGGAATACCTCAGGATACTCACGAACAACGGGCACAGAATCAATAGAGGGAACCTCAGCACTAGAATCACGAACATATGCCAAATAGGCCAAACACCCCTTCTCGACCATACGCCGAGCCTTCACATACGAGATAACACTGCGGGTAGAATGACCAGGAGTCCCTCTCCACTCTTAATGAGGCAAACCCGGTAAGGCCAAAGTCACAGTCTTGGCATGACAGTCCAAAATAGCATGGTAAGGTGATAACCAGTCCATCCCCAATATAACATCAAAGTCAACCATGTCTAGAAGCAACAAATCTACACGAGTCTCAAGACCCCCAATCACCACAATACAAGAATGATGGACTCGATCCACCATGATAGAATCACCCACCGGTGTAGACACATATACAGGGACACTCAGAGAATCACTAGGCATAACCAGATACGGTGCAAAATAAGATGACACATACGAGTATGTAGACCCTGGATCAAATAACACTGAAGCATCTCTATCACAAACCAGAACAGTACCTGTATAACCGCATCTGAAGCCTCAACCTCGGGCCTGGCTGGAAGAGCATAACATCGGGGCTAGGCCCCGCCACCCTGGACTAACTCTCTAGGACGGCCTGCAGCTGGCTGGCCTTCACCTCTGGCAGTCTGAGCTCCACCTCTAAATCCTCTACCTCCACCTCTAGCACCTCTACCCCCGCCCCTAGCTGGCTAAGCGGTCTGTGGAATATCTGGTGCCTGAATCATAGCACGGGAATCCTGCTGCTGCGATTGAGTACCCACCAACCTCGGACAAGCCCTCCGGATATGACCATACTCACCACACTCATAAATCCACCAGAATGCTGCAGCTGAGGAAACTGAGACTGACCCTGGCGACCTGGATGACCTCCCCGAAAACTCTGGATCGGTGGTGCACTGATGGGAGCTGGTGGTGCACTGTAGGGCTGCTGATCAGAATACTGCATGCGAGAATCATGGCCACTTGAAGCACTGTGAGAAACCTGAAGGGCTGACTGAAAGGGCCTAGGAGGATGGCCCCTACCATATGAATCTCTACCTCCAGACGAGGTACCACTGAATCTCCCTGAATGACGGGGCCTCTTATCCGCTCCATGACTACCCCCCTGTGATAGTACCATCTCAACTCTCTGGGCCACATTGGCCGCCTCCTGGAAGGATATCTCACTCCCAGTCTCTCTAGCCATCTAGAGACGAATCGGCTGAATGAGTCCATCAATAAACCGTCTCACTCTCTCCCTCTTAGTGGGAAGTATAATAAGGGCATGGCAAGCCAAATCTATGAATCTGGTCTCTTATTGGGTGACAGTCATGGATCCCTACTGAACGCGCTCGAACTACCTCCGATAGGCCTCTCGCTGTGTATTAGGGAGAACTTCTCCAGAAATAGCTGTGTGAACTGCTCCCAGGTCAAGGCTGGCGATCCTGATGGTCTAGCTAAGCAATAATCCCTTCACCAAGTCTTGGCGGATCCAGACAAGCGAAATGTAGCAAAATCAACCCCATTGGTCTCAACAATACCCATGTTCCGAAGAACCTCGTGACAGCTGTCCAGATAATCCTGGGGATCCTTAGTAGATGCACCGCTGAAGGTAGTAGTGAAGAGCTTGGTAAACCTGTCAATTCTCCACAAAGCATCGGTAGACATGGCTGCACCATCGCCGGTCTGAGCTACCACACCCGGCTGAACCGCTCCAACTGGATGAGCTACTGGAGTCTGAAACTGGGGAGCTACCTGCTCCGGAGTGCGAGTAGCAAGAGTCTGGGCTCCTCCTCCAGCCTGAGAGACGGCTGGTGCTACAGGGAGCAAACCTGCCCTGGTGACACTCTCCATAAGGCCCACTAGACGGACCAGAGCATCCTGAAGAACTAGGGTAGCAATAAACCCCTCTGGGACCTGAGCTGGGCCCATTGGAACTGCTGGGGCTCGAACCTCGTCATCAAAATCAACCTGAGGCTCCGCTACGGGTGCTGCTGCCCTAGGCTGAGCTCTGCCCCTGCCTCGGCCTCTAGCACGGCCTCGGCCTCGTCCTCTACCCCTCGTGGGAGCTGCTGCTGGGGGCTCGGGCTGCTGATCGGTAGATGAGGAAGTGCGTGTTCTCGCCATCTGCGAAAGAACACAGTAGAAATTCAATTAGCTTTGAGAAACCAAACTGCACGACAAGAAAGAACAAATGTGAAGTTTTGCTAACTAGGTAGCCTCTGGGGGATAAATACAGACGTCTCCGTACCGATCCCTCAGACTCTACTAAGCTTGTCCGTGAATTGTGAGACCTATGTAACCTAGATCTCTGATACCAACTTGTCACGACCCGGATTTCCCTCCCTCGGGAGTCGGGATGGCGCCTACTCGTAGAAGCTAGACAAGCCACGAAATTATAAATTCTTAACTCTTTTGTTTTAATCTTTTTTACAACATACATTAACAAGTGATAAACATTTAAATAACAGCGGAATATGAGATTTAAACGGAAGGCTTAGACAAAATGAACCAAAATGATAAGAAAATCCACATATGTCTCTACTCAGAAATTGGTGTCACATCATTCATGGACTACTAAGATTACTACATACAACGGTTTGAAATAAAGTAACACTATCTGTCTTGAATACAAGAGATAACAGAACATAATAAAAGATAGAGAAGATGCCGGGCCTGCGGACGCCTGCAGGGCTACCTTGGTGTCTCAGTGGACTGAAGGCTGGCTCCCGAACTACTGATGTTGTCCCAGTGCTGCCTCGGTATCTTCACAGAGTGCAGAGTGTAGTATCAGCACAACCGACCCCATGTGCTGGTAAGTGTATGGCCTAACCCCGGCGAGGTAGTGACAAGGCTAGGACCAGACTCCAGATAAACCACTACAGTTATATAATATATGGAGGAAAATAAACAGGAATAAACAGTTTAAATGGGAGGGGGGTACATGCTTCGGGGAAACATATCAAATCCGACAGTAATTTAATAAAATATGGAGAGACAGTTCAATATCTACAACAAAGAAATAATACTACTGTTGCTGCGCGAAACCCGATCCCTTATCATTTAACATTGTTGCGGCGTGCAACCCGATCCAATATAATATCTGTTGCGGCGTGCAACCCGATCCACATATATATAATAATGTTACGGCGCGCAACCTGATCCATATATAATATCAACAGTGATCATAATAACAGTCCCGATAAGGAATCAACAATAAACTACACTATCCCGGATAGGGAATTCAACAGTACAAGTACATACGTCCCGGCAAGGGAGAATCAGCTATAACCAATCTTAACTCAACTCCTACTCATCTCAGTTATCACCATTTCTCAATCATAAGTAACTTCCACGAAAATAAACTAAGTCTTTACTCATTATCAAGACTTCACCCACTAACGCATTCGTAGGATCAATTAAGAATACAACAAGTATCAATTTAGGACTCACGGTCATGCTCAACGCCAATGTATAGATACTCGTCACCATGCCTATACGTCGTACTCAACAAGAAGCAAATAGCAAATAGGACAAAACTCCTAATCCCTCAAGCTAAGATTAGACAAGACACTTACCTCAAACTTCCACGGCCAACTCAAGCCTCAAACACCGCCTTTCCTTTCGAATTCGGCTCCAAATCGATCGTATCTATACATAATCGACTTCATAACATCAATAAACTCTAAACAATTCAATTCCAATGCTCAATTATAGCTTTTTAATCATTCTTCCCAAAAACTCAAAAATTGACCCCGGGCCCGCTTGGTCAAAACACGAGGTTCGAACCAAAATCCGATCCCCCATTCACCCACGAGCCCAAATATATAATTATTTCCAAAATTCGATCCCAAAACGAGGTCTAAATCATAATTAATCAAAAAGCTCTAACTCTACCCAAATCCCTAATTTTCTACCCTTATTCACATGATTTAAGCCTAGAAATCTAATGGGTGTTAATGTAAATTGAAGAAAATGAGTCTAAGATTACATACCTATGAATTTGTGGTGAAATCCTCTTTCAAAAATCGCCCAATTTGGAGTTGAGATGAAGAAGTTATGAAATTTTGAACAAATCCCGTTTTAGCTACTGTTTTAAGTGCTGGGCGACAGTGTTCATCGCATTCGCGATGAACACTGTCGCGATCGCGAAGGCTGCCAGTAAGTGGACTTACGCGATCGCGAGTTCTTCCACTCGTTCGCGAAGGGTTGAACCCCCTGACCTTCGCGTTCGCGGACACACGTACGCGTTCGCATAGAAGAACGACCAAAATCCCAGCCCCCTCCAATTAACATTACGCGTTCGCGTCACACAAGTCGCGTTCGAGATGAGCAATCCCCCAAAGCTCCGCGTTCGCGACTGTGGCTTCGCATTCGCGATGGACAAATCCACCCCTGTCCCTATTTTCTCGATCGCGAGAGTGACTACGCGATCGCAATGAACAACAGGCCTGAGCACCTGTAGCAGAAAATCTGCAACTTTTCCTTAAGTTCAAAACTTCCCGAATCACATCTGAAACACACCCGAGCCCTCGGGGCTCCTAACCAAACACGTACTAACCCAACAACATCATACGAACTTATCCGTGTGATCAAATCGCCAAAATAACCTCAATAACAACAAATTAAATCTCAAAATCAAGGAATTATTCTCTAACTTCATAAAACATCAACTTTAGCAATTTAGGTCGGAATCACGTCAAACGACGTCCGTTTTTCACCAAATTTCATAGAAACATCTTAAATCATATATAAGACCTGTACCGGGCGCCGGAACCAAAATACGGGCCCGATACTAACATGTTCTAATCAAATTTCATTTCAAATTTCCTTAAACAATTTCTGAAAACAATTTCCTTTAAAAATTCATTTCTCGGGCTTAGGACCTCGGGATTCGATTCCGGGCATATGCCCAAGTCCCGTATTTTCCTACGGATCCTCCGGGACCATCAAATCACGGGTCCGGGTCCGTTTACCCAAAACGTTAACCGAAGTCTAATTAATTCATTTATTAGCCATATTTTATCATTTTTCACAGATTTTCATGTTTAAGCTTTCCGGCTACGCGCTCGGACTGTGCACGAAAATCGAAGTCTCTCTAAATGAGGTTTTCAAGGCCTCGGAAACACAGAATTTCATTTAAAATCAAGTGATGACCTTTTGGGTCATCACAACATCAAGGAGGTTCAAAGGTTGACCGGGCAGATATCCGTGTTAGGCCGGTTCGTCTCGAGATCGTCAAATAAGAGCCATCGGTTCTTCTCACTACTGAAAAAGATGAACAATTTCTTGGACTCCGGAATACCAGCAAGCTTTGGAGGAACTCAAGTGATACCTGTCGAGCCCTCCTTTTCTACACACCCCGAAGGCAGACGAACGGTTGTACTCTACATGGCAGTTTCCGAGGTGGCGCTAAGTGGTGTCCTAGTCCTGGAGGAAGAAGGTACACAATTTCCTATTCATTATGGTAGTAGAACCTTAGGCGATGCCAACAAGGTATCCTCACGTAGAAAAGTTAGTGATCGCCTTACTAAGCACTTCCAGGAAACTAATATCGTACTTTCAATGTCATCCCATATGTGTCGTGACCTCTTACCCACTGAGAAATATCATACATAGGCCTGAGCTCTAGGGCTGACTGGCCAAAAAGGCCGTAGAGATTACCGGGTACGATATCGAGTATAGACCCCGGACTGCCATAAAATCTAAGATATTAGCGGACTTTGTGGATGACTTTATGTTGGCCTTGATACCCAAGGTTGAAAGGGAATTGTTGCTCACCTCTAGGACTAGTTCGAGGATTTGGACCCTGTTCACGGACGGTGCCTCCAACATGAAAGGGTCTGAACTCTGTATCGTTTTAAAACCACCTATGGGTAACGTAATTAGGCAGTTCATTAGAACTATGAAATTGACTAACAATGAAGCTGAGTATGAAGCTATAATTGCAGATCTAGAACTAGCTAAAACCCTCGGGGTTGAAGTCACCAAGGCCAAATATGACTCCCTCCTCGTCGTAAATCAAGTCAACGAGACATTCAAAGTAAAAGAGGAACGGATGAGGAGGTACTTGGACAAGTTGTAGGCGACCCTACACCAATTCAACGAATGGACTTTGCAGCATGTGCCTCAAGATCAAAATAGTGAGGTCGATGCACTAGCCAACTTGGGGTCGTCTGTCGATTCCAATGAAATCGACTCAGGGGGCAGTGGTATAGTTGATGAACTCGGTGGTAGAAGAAGGTCACGCCAAAGTAAACTCGACAAGTTTTACTTAGGAACGGGGGAACAAATACATAAACTACCTCAAGACAGGAAAATTGCCATCGGATCCCAAGGAATCGAAAACCCTGCGTACCAAAGCTGCCAAATTTAGCTTAGTCAAAGGAAAATTGTTTAGAAGATCTTTCTTCGGCCCATTGGCTAGGTGCTTAGGTCCAGGGGAGACCGAATACGCCATGAGAGAAGTCCATGAGGGCACTCGCGGGAACCAATCGGGGGCAGAATCCTTGGTTCAGAAACTAATCAGAGCCGGTTACTACTAGATTGAAATAGAGAAAGATGCGAAAGACTTCATACGGAAATGTAACGAGTGTCAAAGACACGCCCGATGATCCATCATTCGGGAGAGATGCTTCAACCGGTCCTGTCGCCATGGCCGTATATGAAATGGGAAATGGATATCATTGGCCCCCTACCATGATACATACAACCCATGATCAATTATTTTGTCAAATCGGTCGAGACATAAGCATTTGAGAAGGTCCAGGAAAAAGAGGTCATCGAATTCATATGGGATCACATAATATGTCGATTTAGATTACCGGCTGAGATCTTTTGCGACAACAGAAAACAATTCGTCGGCAGCAAGGTAAGTAAGTTTTCCGAAGAACACAAAATCAAGAAGATATTATCAACACCATACCACCTTGATGGGAACGAGCAAGCGGAATTGACAAACAAAACCATACTCTAAAACTTGAAAAAGAGATTGACCGATTCAAAAGGAAAGTGGAAGGAAATCTTGCCCGAAGCCTTGTGGGTATACCGTACGACTTCGAAGTCAAGTACCGAAGCGACCCCAGTCAAGGTAGAGTGAACCGAGCCTCAGGTTTCACTATGCTGCCAAAATGTCAAACGACGAAGCCATGATCATGAGCGTGGAATTATTGGACGAAAGGCGGGAAGCCGTCCTGGTCCGTTTGGCCTCCCAGAAGAAGCAATTATGTACTACAACTGAAAAACCAACCATCAACATTTTCAAGTCGGAGACTTGGTGTTGTGAAAAAGTAACGCTACACACTAGGAACCCAAACGACAGGAAACTGGACCCGAATTGGGAAGGACCATCTAGAGTTGCCAGAATAACGGCAAAGGCTCCTATAAACTCGAGTCGGGAAACGGTGTACCACTACAGAACAACTGGAATGTGGCACACTTAAAGCGGTACTACGTCTAAGGTACAAACTCAATTCCCTTTTTAATTTTGTTATATTACGGACTAACATATGCATGTACTCGGTCAAGGAAAAATGTGACTATTAGGTTTGAAATCATGTGTTGTACTCTTTTTCCTTGAGCCGGTTTTATCCCAAAGCAGGTTTTTCGTCAAGAATTTTAACGAGGCAACAGCAAAATGCGCTACCTTAGTTTTGAACACCGGCCTTAAACCAAAATTATTGATCGTTTGCACCAAACCAATAGTGTTATAGCCCTCACAAGTTCGGTCTCAAGTACTAGGGGCCATTACCCCTAGGTTAAGATCTTTAGAAAAGGAAAACTTTACATATCAAAAGCCAAGGCTTGGTGGTTAGGATTCATTTTAAGGGTCAAACGATCAAACAAATCATACCCATATAGCCCACTCTAGCCACGAAACAAGGCTTATATGCCTCCGATTATGTACTTTACATATAATGTAATGAAAGAAATATTTGTTTAAGAATTCTTTGCTTCCATCATACTTTATTATTACGTATTTCCCTCATCGATGCTTCAAAACGAATACTAAATCTTAAAGCCCATGGGCTACCCCGACTCGGGGATTGTCGTTCGGATAAAAAAAAACTGGACGGCCCGGGCTATCGGATCCGGAAGGCAACGAGCCTATTAAACAGTTCCCGAATATGAAAGGCTACGGCCGCCCCAAAACGGCTCGGAGACGTCTGAAGTGCGTACTCAGAAAGTAAGACCCTAACGTATAATCAAAACATATCAAAGGGTTACCCTCGGCAAAAACATCATTGTATATGACTAAAACACTCAAGCATCTTAAAGGCCTTCGATTTTATCAAAATTTTAAAGCCACAAGTAATCCGGAATAGCCATCAAAATCGATCTCCATTCGGACTTTTGGAGAACGGATGCTCCAGATTATGTTTGATTCTATGCTAAGTCATTAAGAACGATACACAAATAAAAGGATGTAAATAGATGCTGAAAAGTAAAAACATGGTGTTGTAAAAGGAAAATTTTTATATATACTCCAAAAAATATTAACAAAGGCATGATAACCATCATCGGATCTTCACCAAAGCTTTACTCGGCACCGGAACCTTCTGAACCTTCGAACCTTCGAGACATTCGGGCTCATAAAGTTCCTTTGTCTCCTCGAGGGTCTTCCTCTAGGACAGCCACTTTACGTACTTCGTTTATGTACTCTACATATAAAGCAATGAAAGAAATCTTTGTTTAAGAATTCTTTGCTTCCTTCGTACTTTATTATTACGCATTTCCCTTTGTCGATGCTTCACAACTGATCCTAAATCTTAAATCCCACAGGCTACGCCGACTTGGGGACAGTCGTCCGATAAAAAAAATTGGAGGGCCCGGGCTACCGAATCCTGGAGGCAACGAGCCTATTAAGTAGTGCCTGAATATGAATGGCTACGGACTCCCTAAAATAGCTCAGAGACATCCGAAGTCCGTACTCAGAAAGTAAGGCCCTTACGTATAATCAAAACATATTAAAGGTTACCCTCGGCAAAAACATCGTTGTATATGACTAAAACACTCAAGCATCTTAAAGGCCTTCGATTTTATCAAAATTTTGAATCCACGAGTAATCCGGAGTAGCCATCAAAATCGATCCCCATTCGGACTTCTAGAGAATGGATGCTCCAGATTATGTTTGATTCTATGCTAAGGCATTAGGAACGATAGACAAATAAAAGGCTGTAAATAGATGATGAAAAGTAAAAACATGGTGTTGCCAAAGGAAAAAATTCATATATGCTCCAAAAAACATTTACAAAGGCACGATAACCTTCATCGGATCTTCACCGAAGCTTGACTCAGCACCGGAACATTCAGAACCCTCAGAACCTTCAGAACTTTCGAACCTTCGATACATTCGGCTTATAAAGTTCCTTTGCCTCGACCTCGAGCCTCTTGGATTCTTCAATGTTGGCTGACAGGTTGAATCCTCTAGCGTGAATCTCCTCGAGGGTCTCCCTCCAGGACAGCCACTTTACATACTCGGCTTTCGTCCTTAAGCGGGCCTCGGCCACCTCCAAGTAAGTTTTATACTGGGCCAGCATTTTTTCAACCTCGGAGGAATCAACCGAGATTGCCTCAAAATTGGACTTCAGCGTGGTGCATTCCCGGCCAAGATGGTCTTGTTCCGAGACGGTTGAACCCAATTGTGCCCGGAGTTCGTCGTTTAACCGAGACCACTTATCGGCCTTGTCCTTTTCCACACGGAGCTGATCTTTGACTGATGCTAACTCCTCTTTCGTGGCCTTCTTTTCTGAGGCCAGCAGGTCCATCCTGCTCTTCAGTGCCTCAGTCGTAGTTAGGACCTCATTCATCTCGGCCTGGAGCTGATCAATCAAGTATACCTTTTTTTTCACCTGCGAGGTCGCATCGTTAGTCATCACGAGTAACTTCTCATTTTTAGCCTCAAAGATCCTTACCTACTCAACCAGATCGGCATGCTCCCATTTCACGATCGAGGCCTCCTTCTGTGTCTTTTTCCAACTCGGCTCGGAGAATTGGGAGGTCCTTGAGAGCCTCATCTTGTTGTTCATTGAGAGCCCTGTATATGCCTTTCTTCTGGACCTGCTCTTTGAGCTCGACTCGAGTTGGCCGATTTTCATTCGGGACCGAAGGAAGCTTTTATGGTGGAGCACTGAATCATGTAAGACAATAAGGTATTCATGAATACAACAACAAAAAGCGCCTAACATTAGGGCAGTCTAGCTGTACGCGCATGTATTCACATGTATTCGCGTTGTTGTATTCATGAGTATAGCAGTAAAAAGCGCCTAAAATCAGGGCAGTCCAATTGTACGCGCATGTATTCACGCCATGTATTCAAGAATACAGTAACGACAATCACCTTAAAAATCGGTATGTCCAGTTGTTTAAGAGAGGAAAAACATTCATAGCGTATTTCATGCCTCAATGGTAGTATATACCATAAATACTTATTTTGCTATAAAATATAAAAAGTAGCTATAGGAAATAATATTTCAAAATGATTTTGGTTTATAATAAATAGGATGTATACCTTTGCTATAGGAGGTAAAATAGCCAGAAAATCTCACTCGGTCTTCTCTTTTGCCTGTAAATCCACTATCAGTGCACCAGTATTGGTCAAGTTAAAATATGAAAGATTTTTTTTTTTTCAAAAAAAGTTAGAATACGAAAGCCAGAAACCGCTTTTTCCTCCTTTTTTTTTTTTTCCTTGAGGGATAAGAATATGTTGATCTTAAGCATTTTTTTGTTTTTCACTTAGAAATTTTAATGTTTGCATCCTTGATTCATATAGACCATTTCCATTAGCATAAGCTATTACTTCAGTTTATGTATGTTTAATTAACAATGAAATATATTAATGATTCGGTACTTGAGAGTGAAGACGCCCTTTTTTCAGATAAAAAGGAAAATTGATTCAAGTATATGCCTTAAGTGAGGACATGATTCTCCTTCAAATTTGTTCTCTTTGCAAGCCAATCAAAGTAGAGATCGATTACATAAATTTAAAGATTAAAAGAAAGGATATTTAGTGCAAGAATTCAGACAACTTGATAGAGAATTTATGTCTCAAAAATGATTAAATTAACTTTAATTCAACTGCATAAGTTTTGTCTTGTCAAGTCTGAATATGAAGTCTGTCCACAAATTAATTAAAACTTGAGAAGCTTATCAATAAACTTTATACTACAAACAAATTACTTGTCAATTTTAGTGCTTTCTCTCACTCCCGTGATAGTAGTTTAATGTTTTGATTTGTCTTTTTTAGTTTTGATCAAGATTTTCAATTGGAAGACTAGGCAGCATAGTTTGAACATAAAAAATTGGATACAGTGTATTAGATAAGAAATTTTTTTTACTAAACAACTCTTTGACTTAAGAATCAATTAAAAATTTGCAGTCATATAATTCACACTAACTTATGGGAAAAATAAGGTGCATGCTTCATGCAACATTTTCCATTTTGGTTATACGTGTATCCATTAATGCTTGTATACTAAGTCACCTCTTTTACTAACCTTATTCCTGCTCAAGCCCATAGTTATATAACATTTTTTTATCAACTCCTTATAATATAATATTCGACGCTTTACTATTATGCTTGTCAAACGAGATCTAATTTATTGAGAGAAAGCAATTTTATAAATCAAATTGAAAAAAGAAAAAGAAAGAAGGAGAGAAAGAGTAGTGGGGAGGAGATAGAATAAAATATATGATGAAGAGAATGGCCAGTGGGTTATGGAACTCAGAGCAAAGGAAGTCTTGTCTGGAAATCTTATTTATCTTTCACCTGTCCATCCATGAATCCTAAACCTAGGAAACTCTGCACAAAAACTTTACCAAACTTTCACAATAAATGAATTGAGAAAAAAGGACAATTCCCATGACAAATTGTTATCAACTCACAATGTTGTCAACAACCCAAGCTTTTTGAATATCCAGTGTCATATTGTTTCTTGTCTCCTAGCCCCCAACCTCATCTAACTAATCCTCCACAGAAACACTTTCGAGAAAACGGACGGATTTAGAATTTAAACTTGACATAGGTAGTTTTTGAGGTTTTTGGCAATAAATTTATTGTATTATTTAAAATTATGAATTTAGATCAATATGCGTTGAAACTTTTAGTGAGTTACATAAGTATATTTATATTATGCGTCAAGAATTACTGAATTTTAAATAGAACCAATGACCTCATAAAGTTTTTGAACCCCCTTAACCATTAAGCTATGCTTTTGGGTTGTGTCAAGGGGATTCAAAACATAATATATAGAGGTAAAAAACAGATTTTACCTTACATATACAGTGTAATTTTTAGACAAAGGGGGTTCGAATGAACACCATTCCGCCCCCTAAATACGCCCCTGTCCGGGGATGCACTTCACTCCCCTCCACCTACCCTAGCTAAGCGAAGTTTTGTTTTAACTTATATTTCTTTAATTTCTAGAGAAAATGTTAGTATTAAGTATTAACTGAGGGTTGGAAAGGAAAATTTTGGTTTAAGATTCGCCCAATTCCATTGTGCAAGATTAGCACTCAAACTTTACACCGAGTTCATTTGTGTTGACACCAAATTATGTGTCTACGTTCCACGTTCGAAGTTGGTGGTTTGAACTTGTTGTATTATCACTTCTTTCATAGACATACGTAGACAGATCACCAATTATAGCAAATAACTCTACAGAAATTGCAAGTTTAGTCCACATAATTGATTCGAGGTTGCCTAATCAAGTTCGACATGCAATGATTTCTCAAGGGTGTATGTATATAGTAGAACACATAAATTAATCTTCAACTTAAGCATTTAAAAAAGTAGAACATAAATCCTCTATCTCACTCATCATAAATAAATTTTGGTACTATAAGTTGAGGTACGCGTGCGGTAGGAGGATGCAGGTAGGCGTAAAGTTATGTTTATTAAAGTGCTGGTTCAATTGAATTCCATTCACCAAAAAATTATACTACGACATGTGAATTAGATTAGGACAAATTATTATTTTGATCAAACAAATGAATTAATAAAAATCCTTACTATAATAAATGTATGTAGCGCTATGATAAAAGTTGTTCAACCATTATCTTAGGTTGTATGTTTGAATCCTGGACTTTAATTTAAGAGGGGGGTATTCGTTCGTAGGTGAGCAAAGGCAGATCGATTCAAAATTTAAATTTTATGTGTTTGGCCTTTAAAGATTTTAATATATTTTTAATATTATGAATTTATATTTATCGTATTTATTGAATTTTAATAAATTTTTATGCATAACGTTATGTGTTATATAAAAATTATTATGTTTAAATAATGAACCCAATATCATAGCATTGGATCCGCTCAGGAGAGTAGGGGTGCTTATCCGGCGGATAATTACGCTTAAAGGTTCGGCTTATCGGTTATTGGATTATAAATGTAGTAATTCGCTAGTCATGCATCAAATAAGACAATGGCCGGATTGATATCGGATTAATGATTATCGGACGGTTTAGCAGCTAAACCAAATAGAAAATTTTTGAGCATTCAATACCAAACAGGTGAAGATTAAAAATAGAAAGTCTACCTTGACTCTACTCTCTAACGATAAAATCTACCGTTACTAGGAAAGATTCTCCCTTGAATCCGTCGAGAGATTATGATACGCTTTTTGTTCTTATATCACTCAATCCATCAATCATCTTTGTCTCTTTTCTTAAATTTGTATCTTAGGGCTTGTAGTCAATCAAAATCAATTTGAAAAGAATATTCTTGGTCGATTGGTTCTACGGAGTTCTCGCATCGCTTGGTTTGATAATGTCGGCAAAACTACTACAGTAGACTTTATCGCTAGAGAGTACAGTCAACTACTACAGTGTTTTAATAGTACTTTATATATATAGGGGTAAAAGTGTAAATATAAAAATCCTTAACGGGTTAATAATCTACCCGATAAAAAAATTGAATAATCCGCTCCCAAACCATTAAACCATTATAAAATCTTGATCCATTTATTATTCATTATCCCAATAATTTGATATTGATAAGCCAATAAATCATCAATTCGATTCGATTAACGATTTCGATTAAGTTTTGAACAGCCATACACGGACGGGTTAGGGTTAGGGTCACGTGAAGTGTTGAAGTCGAGAAGGGGCAAAGCAGCTTGGAGTTGGGGGGTGGGGGGGAGTGTAGGGGCACGAGGCAGCAGTCACTTTCATGTCTTCTAAGAATCAGTCAAAAACCCTTTAATTTGACCCGCATTAACCGCTTCCTTTTCTCTTTAGACTATGGGCCCCACAATATCAACGTGGCTCAACCCCCACCTCCTCTCACGTGAACTTGCCTCCCTAGTTGCTCTCCACATGGCCTCCTTTCTTGGTAGTTTTAATTTATTTATTTATTTAAATATTTTTGTGTCAGTTCTTACTTTCTAGTCTAATCTAATCTCCACATGGTTCATTCAAAAGTTAAAAAATTAAATCCAAAGTTTAATAATTAAAAAACGACACTTGATTTTTTGCTTGTAATAAGATCATTACTTAAAGAAGGCGTTTACATTTGGTTTTGATTTTGACAATTTTTTAGTGCATGTGCTCCTACAGAAAAGCATTTAAAATTTTCCAGTACCTCCAAAAATAGGGAGATTTTTACATTAGATTTATAATGTGTTATAAATATTATTTCAATTATATGAATTTTTTTAAAAAGAGATCAATGAAAAATAACGTAGGAAATTTGTAGGAGTAGGAGATTATTTCTTCTGAATAAATTCCGTACACAGCAGATTTATGAGGATTAGATGAAAACATAATGAGTGAGATCCTTGTTTTTACCTTTTCTTTATAAAACCTAATTAGGGTAATCATGTTCCTTATCTTGTTCGATAAAAGCAAAAATTGAGTAATTACAAGAATATTTTAGATACTACAAAAACCAATCATAATGGTGATGTGCAAGAAGTGACAAATCTAGGGAACTCAATTACTCCCAAGTCTCATCTCTTCAGCAGTAACTTTGCTTGTCTACAGTTCATTTGTTTATTTTGGATATATAAGAGGGCGTTGTTAAGTTATATTTTATTACGTAATATGCAAGGTGGACATTAAAAAATAGAGTAAATTTCATGGATGGTTATTTAGCTTTGGGTTCATTACTCAAAAGTCATTTTTTCTTTTATATGTTACGTAAAAGTCATTCAATTTTGTGTTCATTATCTAAAAGTCATTTTTCTTTCTTTTGGTACACATTTTGTTACACAAAAATCATTTTACTATACTATAGTTATCACAATAATCACTTTGATAATATCTTATAAAACTTTCACGTGAAAAATCTATTATACCCTTGATATTATAAATCATCTTATTTATGTAATACCTTTTGTATTTATATATTATATTTACACCTAGGTATTTTATTTAAATTAATTAACTTTATATCACATTATTTATTATATATTCATATATTTATCTTTTCATGGCACTGAATTTGTTTAATCATATCCAAATATGAAGATATTGTAGAATATAAAAACGACAAAAAAAAATTTTGAAATAATAAAAACAAATTTGTTTAACCGATGATAGTTTTTATAAACAGTATTTTTTTAAAAAAAATAATCAAAAATATTTGTGTTTAATATTAAGTTTTTTCAAAGCTATATCTATTAATATTATTTTTTGAAAGTGTTAATCTGATGTGTCAGTGTGTCAAATGTTGGTATTTTGTTGATTGGATTAATGATTATGGCTTGGCTGATAAAATTGTGAGCTTTGATTTAATAACTTTTATTACAAATATTTAATTAGACAAGAACGTTGACTTGAGATATGTTCACAGTAGTGTTACTGACAATTTTAAAAATGCTACCAATATATCTTGAAAATTAACGATAAAAGAAAATTAAATGTACAAATATATTATAAAAATAACAAATAAAACAATATTAAGTTATTTTAATTATAGATAAAATACCTAGGTAAAACTATATTATATATTATATAATATAGAAGGTATTACATAAATGATAGGATTTATATAATGTCAAGGGCATAATAGACTTTTCAAGTAGAAGCATTATAAAATTTGGCCAAGGTGACTTTTGTGATAATTAAGGCAAAGTAAAATGATTTTTGTGTAACAAAAGAAAGTAAAATGACTTTTAAGTAATGAACACAAAATTGAATGATTTTTACTTAACACCAAAAAGAAAAGTAACTTTTGGATAATAAACACAAATTTAAATGACCATCCATAAAATTTATTCTTAAAAAATATGAAGAAATTCATCGTATGAAGTGGATTGTGACCACTTGTTCAGCAGATCTAGTAATATTTTCTTTGTTATATGTAACTTATCTTAACTGGGAACTTTTGGAAACGTTAATTTGCATAGTTATTAAATAATGAAACATTCGTTAATATTCTAAGTTAAGACAAAATGCAACGTCTTGTCCTCTCTTTCTTACGACTTAGGTTGGCGACAATGAACGGAGGGGGAGGGGAATTTTGTTCATATTCAACTACTCCACCTGTTAAAAAAAAATCTTTCACTTATTTTCATAGACTATAGACCTAAGCAGAGAAAGTCAATATTTTTGTTTCAAGTTTATGTCTTGTGTTTATAAATAGGTTTAGGTCAATGGTCTAAATTTATTTTGGTTTCCCACCCGGTATCTGGTACTCGTATTAGAGTCCGAATATATTCTGGTTCGTACCGCATGGGGTTCCATTCGGGGAAAACGCTTCCTACCTCTGATTAAAAGGGGAGCAGCCCCATCCACTGCACCACATCCTTTGGTGGTCAATAATTAGAAAAATTGCAAGACAGAAACAGTATTTTTTTTATTTACACTGAGAGGAGAACATGATAGATGAATTCATCAATGAGCTATTAATTTATAAAACCAACTTACACAATTACAATTTTGAACGTTCATTTTTTGATTTTATCTATATAATTTTATTCTACAACGAAAGACTAAAACTTTTTTCTGTTCTTTTTTTTTTTTAATAATTTAACAGATAGCAAAAGAAGTTAAAAAAAGGACTAGCTAACTTTAGTCCTCTATTTTCCTTTATGATGAGAGAAGCAACCTTGCTCCTTTATGGAGGATTGACATTCAAGCCATACTTTTGTTTCCCACTCTTTTTGAAACGCACCTTTTTTTATTCTAGGGTTTCCCAATAATTTTCTCTTTTTTTCCTTTTTTTTTCCCTCCTTAGGAAGTAGTTGGAATACTTTTTTATACAGTAGACTAATATAGAGGTTAAATTGAATAAAAATACTTACGAGTCGCTTGTGTCCGAAATATTAATTGTATTGAGAAAAAATTAAGTTTATATATATTGAAGTAATTAAAAGATGACATGTCATGACACGAAGGCTGAATAAAGAATGATGATTAGTAAAGAGGCACGAGTTGCAACAGATACGAGCAGAGGTACGAGCAGAGACACGAGCAGATAATCAAAAGACTCGGCGCTCGTACCTATTTAAGTCCAAGATTTAAGGAGAATGCATCTGACAGCATAAGAAAGAACGGATACAGTATTTAATAAGCATTAAATACTGAAAACGTTAGAAAATCTGTATTGAATGATTGTCATTGAAACGTAACATTAAATGCCTTTAATTGTCTATAATAGCCTAATTATGACAGAGGCAAAACATACATCTTAGAAATAGCTATAAAAAGGAGAAGACTGATCATTTGTAAGGAAACGAAAGATCATCGGAATATACTGGTTTACTTTGCTTTCTTCTGTTCATCTTATAATTTGCAAAAATTAATTTCCTTTATTCATTTTATTTTTTGATTATCAGTAACCCGAGTTCTTCTAAAATAAAGCTTTGACCGAAATTCCACTTTTTGGTTAAAAATTAATAATCATGTAAAAGACGACCAACATATAATTAATAGCCAACGATATTGTATAATGCAACATATGCACCGCTACCAGGCTGATAAATAATATACTTTAGCAAATCGGATTGACTATCACTGTATGGGTCGAAATCTGACCAGATAAAAATCTGCATAGAGAGGAACGACAAGAAGTCACTTGGGCCGAAGTCGTATCCATACGATGCTATAATGACACGCACCTCGGCCGTGGCCGAGGTCGTGTATTTGGAATGCTTGTTCGGCAAATTGGATATTACGGCATTTCGGTGGGTTAACTGGCAATACAGTCAAATGACTTAGGTACTATGGTTAATGACCGTTGGGTAAAGGAGAATACCTAGTATATAAACTAAGTGAGAAGAAAAAGAGAGGGGGCTGAAACGAATTCACACACAGAGATATTTTCAGGGAAGAAGAAGGATCATCATCCCTTCCTCTCCGCTAGGGAGAAAGAAGCAAGGAAGCTCAGATCCTCAGTACAAATCGTTAGTCTCATCATATCAAATGTATGGGGGTCAACCTTATTAAAAATCGGTGACCCTTTTCATCTATGTATTCTTCACTACTATTGAATATTATGAAAATCACTATTCATTTTCTTACATAATGGGATTCAGTCATTGCTATAGTTAAACTTTATGATCAGTTATGTTTGCTCATTCTTATCTTCAATCTTAGATCTAGGGTAAATTATCTTTGGCTAGGATTTACCTAAAATCTTTTTATTTAAATTAGTTCGATAAGAAGTCTAAATCTTTTTGGTCGAACAATTTGGCGCCGTCTGTGGGAATTTTCTAGCCAAAGCCTTAGTTCCCTCTAGATCCAAACATGGTCTTAGCTCTATCTCCCGTTCAGTGATGTTCACCCTATCAATACGAATGTCAACTCGCGAAACCGGTCGGTAAACCCCCAAAACCACCAAACCAACCAAGGATAAATCCTTATGCGAAACCGGAGTTATGCCCGGTTTACACACGAAAACAATGCTGCGCCACAGCAGTAGCCCCGATGCGCTGTAAACATGAGCCATCATAGCGGACTATGCATACCAAATGCAGGTGTAACCCCATTTCCAGGTTAGTACCCAACGCCTCCTAAATCCTGCACAAAATCGCCTCCCTTCCTACTGTAAGAGACAACGCTTATTATGTAATTTACTAGCTAAAATACTCATTGTCCGTATATTTGTGGTACAACTTACATTTTTGCCATCTTTGCACGCCTGGGACTGACGAACCGGGACTCGAACTCGAGACCCTAATGAGGGAGTGGATCGTCCACCCACGAGATGCCAAAGCTCAACCGGTGGCGAGGCTGAGCGCAATGCCGAAACCGGAATCAGGTCGGAAACTAGTATCAGAATACAGAACAAGGCGAGCCGCCCTACGGTGCAATCCCTAGGTCATCGCCGAACGAGGGAAATCCCCGTATCCAAAGCGCATCCGTCAAGGGAACAGCCGACCAAGGTAACGGATTATCCCGTGTACCTCTAACCCGTATTCCTTCTTTTAATAAAAAAGAGAAGTGAAACAGAGAACAGGCACGTCCCCCCCCCCCCAAACACGCGAACAAAGGCCAGCCGACATACAGGCTCTAAGTGCCTCCCTGCAACACGGTAAATCAGGAAAACCCTCCACACCGTACCATACTACAAATAATAGACAAACGGCTCAGAACAAGCCGACACTATTAAGAAGCAATCTCCATAGCCTGGGACTGGGCGGTGAGCCCATGGAACGTACAGTCTCCCCTACACAGGCAGAACATGAACGCGAAAAGCTTGCCCACATGTTCGCCATGGTGATGCTACGCCAATTCAACAAATTAAATACTATGAGTCACGTCCGAATTTCATTCAAACTAATCAACCCCAAGGTGCCCAGAAGCCCAAGCAATAAGTTCATTCCCCGTCCCGTCAAATAGACTGGGACTCACCCCGACGCATACCTAAAATATGCAGCAACGCATGATATTCTCCAGTGAAAACAAGAGTAGATGAACTGGGACTCACCCCGACGTATGCATGAACGATGCAGCAACGAATAATACTCTCCAAAAAGAAACAAGGCAGCACGCAACATTCTTACCACCCTTACGGCCATCGGCCATCGCCAAGCGAAAGGAAAGTTTGACCTCGCTAAACTCATGACGGGTTACAATTCGACCTCACTCGAATTTACACCTTTACGGCCATCGCCCATCGCCAAATGAAAGGAAATTTCGACCTCGCTCGAACTCATGACGGGTTACAATTTGACCTCGCTCGAATTTACACCCTTACGGCCATCAGCCATCGCCAAGAGAAAGGAAGTTCGACCTCGCTCGAACTCATGACGGGTTACAATTCGACCTCACTCGAATTTACATCCTTACGGCCATCGGCCATCGGCCATCGCCAAGCAAAAGTGAAATTCGACCTCGTTCGAATTAAACAATCAAAGTTCGACCTCGCTCGAACTCATAACGGGTTACAATTTGACCTCGCTCGAAAATACACCTTTACGGCCCCCAGCATTGCCAGAAGAAAGAAAAATCTGACCTCGTTCGAATTAATAAATTTCGACCTCGCTCGAACTAACAAAGTAAAATTCGACCTCGCTCGAATCAGCAAGCTAAATTCAACATTCAAATTCCCAACTAAAAATTAGGGCCTCATCATAGGTCACAATTCGACCTCGTTCGAACTCACACCCATGCGGCCCCCGACCATCGCCGAAGCGAAAATAAAATTCGACCTCATTCGAATTAATAAATCAATGTTCGACTTCGCTCGAACTCATCACGGGTTACAATTCAACCTCATTCGAATTCACACCCATGCAGCCCCGGGCCATCGCCAAGTGTAAGTAAAATCCGATCTTGTTCGAATTAATTAGTCAACATTGGACCTCGCTCGAATTTACAAGTCGAAACTGACTTCAACCAAGTTGGCGAAAAATTCGACCTCGCTCGAGTTAACAAGTCAAAAGTTACTTTGCCCAAGTTGGCGAGACAAAATTCGACCTCGCTCGAGTTAACAAGTCAAAAGCGACTTCGCCCAAGTTGGCAAGACAAAACACGACCCCGCTCGAGTTGACAAAGTCAAGTTCAAATTAGCAGGTCGAATTCGATCCCACTTAGATCAACTACCAAAAGTCGGACTTATTGCGAAAAATATCCAAGAAATTCGAAAAAAAAAGAGGAGGGAAAGCCAAAAACGCACGAACAAAGACAAGCCGGCCATTTCATTCAAAGAAAAGATAAGTATCTTAGAAAGGGCCAAAAAAGGGGGATCCCACCCGGCAACAACAAAAGAACAAAAAAAAAACTAAATACAGAAAGCTATGAAAATTTCACTCGGCCTCATCTCCACCACCATCTTCTCCGGCATTGTCATTATCGGAAGGAAGCCCGTCTTCAATCTCATCACCCCCGCTGGCCTCCGGTGTCGCAGGGTCATACCCGCAGGCAAGACGAGCCTCGCGTGCCTTAACCGGAGCATCTTTAAAATCGGCCTCAGGACCACTCCCCGCCGTCCACAAACCCATATACATATCTCGTTGGGTCTCAGCATGGACCCATAGCTCGTACAAATGGCGGGGGACAGCAACAGGGGCAGATTCTTGAGAGCGGGCCTGAGCCAACGGCTGCGCCTTCTCGGCCTCGAGGGCCGTAACTCGGTCTCCCAGGCTCGAAGCATCCCGATCAAGTTCAACGATCCGCTCCTCGAGCTGTGCCTCCCTCAGTGTGGCCGTCTCCCTCTCAGCTTCCCGCTCAGACCTGAGGACGCGGATAGTGTCTTCCAGCCCCGCCGCACTCGCCAAAGCCGCCAATCGTGCTCCCTCGGCTCTCTCCAACTCGGCCACCTTCCATTCTAGCTCAGCCACCTTCTCCGTCCTCTCTGCACTCAGATTGGCGACTCTAGTGGCATTCTGCTCAAGCTCGGCCCGCAAAGACAACACCTTCGCTTGAAGGTGCTCGTATTCTGCCGCAACCCCTTTGCCCACCTCGAGCTCCTCGTCTTTGGCCCTAAGCAGCCTCTCGAGCTCGCTACATCCGCGGATAGACCGCATCTAGGGGTGTTCATACAAACCCGAAAAACCGAACCAAACCGAAAACCAAACCAAACCGACCAAAAAAACCGATACTTTTTGGTTTGGTTTGGTTTTGGTTTTGAATTTTAAAAACCGATCAAATTTGGTTTGGTTTTGGTTTTAATCAAAAAACAACCGAAAAAATCGAACCAAACCGACTATAGGAGTAGCTATTTCAAATTTATTATTGCACCTATATATATATGTATGTATATATATATATATATATATATATATATATATATATATATATATATATATATATATATATATATATATATATATATA
>NC_031991.1:34789167-34819694 GCF_001879085.1 Nicotiana attenuata
TATATGTATTTTTATAGAAAGTTTCAAAAATTTTATGGTGAATGTTAATCGTTTGCACTTTTAGTACAGTTCTTTACCTTCATACTCTAGTTTGATAGGTAGTTTTCTTTTGTTAAGTGTAAGAATCCATTTCAGCGGAGCACAGAAGGTCGAATTGGAGCACCAAGTCCACCATGTCCTCCAATAGATTAAAGTCCGATGGAATTTCGAGCACACAGGAAGGGCCTTCCACCCTCACATCGACCCTAATAAAGCCTTCCTCGAACATCCTCATGTGCTCAGGATCGATGTCAGAATCGGATTCATAATCCTCCACCACTACGCCCTTCAACCTCTCATTAGCTGAAGATGGGTACGGGCCGGCCGAGACGTCAATGGCCGCTCGGAACAGTCGTGGCAGCCTTGGAACTCTGTCCCTCTGCCGCAACAACCTCTTCCACGCCCGCAACGGGCATCGCCACCACACCCAGGCTGGCATCACCGCCGGTTTCAGGCACCGCCAAAACGAGGTCGCCCCTCGAGGGCGTTTCAGCCGAAGACGCCCCCTCCAACACTATCCTCTGCCTCTTTGATGGGGCCTGTTCGCCGCTTCCACGAGAAATTTCGCCCGTTGAACGAACTGGAGTCTCCGACCGAGGAGCAACCTCCGAACGAACAGGTTCGATGGCGGACGCGGTTCGCCGAGCAACCAAACTTTGGCCGCCCTCGTCCACAGATCGCCTTACCCTTCTCGCTCCTCTCCGACCTGCCAATGAGAAATTCGACCAAAAAAGATATAAGATAAAGAAAAAAAGACAGAGCAAAGAACGAAACAACTAAGGCCGAAATGAGCAGACCTACCAGTGGAAGGTTTGCGCCCAAACCGCTCATAAAAGGCGCCCATTTGCGGATCCCCATCGTATGGGGCAAAATTGCACTCTTTCCTTCGCGAATATTGGCAAGTTGTGCAGGAGGTACTCTCTCGTCTGCAAAGACAAAAAAAACAAACACTCGACGGGGTCACGAAAAGAAAGACGACCAACGGCCATTATAAAAAAAATGATAAAAAAAGTGATAGTAAAAAGAAAGGAAGACCTACGGGAAAAATTCCACGCCTCAGGAAACCCCGCAGGGTTCGATACCACGTGCTCTGTTCGGACGTATAAGAAGTTCTCCCAAAAATGGCGATTGGCTTTGTCATCCATCCCCACCACCCAACCCTTGGTTCCTCGGTGACGAAGGTGAATCATTGTGCCCCTAAGAAAATAGGGGCGAAGAGGTGAAGCATGTGTTGTAGAGAAATTCCCCGATTGGCCAGCTCCGCGTACTTGATAAGCATAAGGAAGAGCTTGTACACGTACGGAGAGAGTTGATCCGGACACACTTCATCGAAGCGTCAGAAGTCCACCGCCAAGGAGGGAAGGGGAAGCTTGTATCCAATGACAAATGGATATGCGTAAAATGCGCAGTAGCCCGGGCGGTGTATATGAACTATGTCACGACCCGCCGGAACTAGCTCAATATGATGAGGGATTCCCCATTTGGCTTTGAACGCCGTGAGCGCCGCAGCATCCATCGTAGAAAGAAAGGGCTCCGGCTCATCCCCAGCAGGGCTATTGAAATCAGTCCTTGTCTTCCCTGGGCGGGGAATCACCTCATCTACAGTCGAAAAACTCTCGTCCTCCGCTAGAACCACTCCCTCTTCGAGTAGGGGTACATCGTTTTCCGGCACCGGGGTACCAACGTCTCTATCAGGGTTAGGGGATGCACTAGCCATCTCCTCTTTGATTATGAAAACCAGGAATGATAAGGGAAAAAAGGTAGCGGCCTCAGGAATTCTTGACAGAAAAGGAAAGGTGAGAAACTGAAGGAGAAGAAAAAGAGCTGCAAAAGTTTCTCTAGAGCAATTGGGAAGCACAACATTCAAATCTTAGGTTTTCCCTATTTATATGGGTATAGATACCCTGAGCGGGAAAACCAAACGCCGTAAGGGCACGGGAAACGACGCAATGCATAGATAACGTACGCCATAATGACGCACGATGGGTTTTAGTGACATTCTGAACTGACGTGACGGTCTGATATAGCTCTCGAAACATCACGTCGCTACCTCGCCACGAGGTACTCGCCCCTCGCATAAGGTGCTCAGATTTCTCACAACTTTCAAATCGACAGAGTTCGCCCATCGAGGTCGCCAAAAGACGACCCCAATAGGCGGAGGGACTAACTGTATGGGTTGAAATATGACCAGATAAGAATCCGCTTAGAGAGGAACGGCAAGAAGTCACTTGGGCCGAAGTCGTATCCATATAATGCTATAATGACACGCACCTCGGCCGTGGCCGAGGTCGTGTATTCGGAATGCTTGTACGGCGAATTGGATGTTACGGCATTTCGGTGGGTCAACCGGTAATACAGTCAAATGACTTAGGTACTATGGTTAATGACCGTTGGGTAAAGGAGGATACCTAGTATATAAATTAAGTGAGAAGAAGAAGAGAGGGGGCTGAAACGAATTCACACACAGAGATATTTTCAAGGAAGAAGAAGGATCATCATCCCTTCCTCTCCGCTAGGGAGAAAGAAGCAAGGAAGCCTAGATCCTCAATACACATCGTTAGTCTCATCATATCAAATGTATGGGGGTCAACCTTGTTAAAAATTGGTGACCCTTTTCATCTATGTATTGTTCACTATTATTGAATATTATGAAGATCACCATTCATTTTCTTACATAATTTGATTCAATCATTGCTATAGTTAAACTTTATGATCAGTTATGTTTGCTCATTCTTATCTTCTATCTTAGATCTAGGGTAAATTATCTTTGGATAGGATTTACCTAAATCTTTTTATTTAATTAGTTCGATAAAAAGTCTAAATCTTTTTGGTCGAACAATCACGAAGGTCATCATCCGCCAACAAAGATTATGATAGAGAGATAAGTATTTCTGTATTATTAACCAAACGTATTATGTTGGAGCCTTAGATATGAAATAACCCGCCGAACCGAATCATTAACACCCCCTAAGAGTGTCTAAAATTCTGAACAATAAAGAGAAGGAAAACCCCCACAAATTTTGGGCATCAAACCCTGTGCCAAGACTTTAGTTTTACAAGCACCAGAATTTGTAAATTTTTTTAATAGTAATAGTACTGGTTGAAAAAAAAAATATAGTACTGGTTACACAAATTGACAAACAGAACGAAAGAATTCAGCGAAACTCAGAACAGAAATTGATAAACAGAAACAAAAGATTCAGCAAAAACTCAGAAAAAGGAAGAGTGAGTGGCAGTGCACTCAGAATTGGGCTAAATTTTCTAAGGAAAATCTAATCCATCTTTCAGAAGATCTTTGCCAGTCTTTTCCTGGTAATTAGTATAGTATCTTTCTTGTCTGCGTCATATTTCACTATCACCTATCTTTCTATCTTTCCACTTTTTCCCAACAGACAACGCTCTATATTTTAATTTACATGTCACTTCTTTTGTTTTTTTTCATTTCGATGAGTTTCAAAATATCATTTCAATCTTTAATATATGTACAATATATTCTATTTAACTTCTAAAAGTTGTTTAATTGCTTAAGTCTTTTTATTTAGTAGCTTCTAAGGTTTTGATCAACACGATATCATTTAAAACATTAACCCTGCCAAAACTAAACTATTTCTATCTATTGTTAAATAATAAGTTAAGTAATAATGATATGCTTTCTTGAAATAGTAAGGGTGAAATTGAGGGGAAAAATTTCTTTCTAAATTTTTTAAAGTGACTTGTACCAAATTGTTTAGATAAAGGAACATATAAAAAGGGTTGGAATGGATAACTTTTTAAAATTTGCAGCTGCGTAAAACATAGAGAAGTACTTCTCTATCAAAAACCGATCTCTCCGGTCCTCTTCAGTTCGTTTTAATGTAGTCAATCATATTAACTAACAGAAATTCTTAGAAAATATAATATTGTCTGAGATTAACTTTTTGTTAGGTTGACAAGAATTAGGTGGTAGCAAGAACATCATTATGAATTGAGAGCAATATTTCCAGGGAGAGATGTGTTAATAAATTGATATCATGATCCAAGTCCATGACACGTATTGTTCGCTTTAGGATTAGGCTTTTCATACGAATTAATATTCTTTTTAGAAGATTGCTAGCCTAAAAGCCTGTCTAAACCTGCTTGACTTGCCCTCATCGGCCCGTCCTCCGTCATGAGCGTCATATTCACCCCTCTTTTAATTTGGGATTCAGCGTCCAAGTTGAGTTTGCCCGCTATCGTACTGATGGAGAGCCAGGCTAGCTCTAATATCATGTTATCCAAGCATATGACACGTATTATTCTCTTTGACTCAACAGATCTCACGAATTTATCCCTTGGGCCACGTCATCCTCGAGCCCAAAAGTGCGCATACTTTGTGAATTTGTATTGTGCGTTATAAAGTTCTTTATTTTCGTGTCCTATTTTTGATTGATAAGAATTCGTCTAAGGTGACCGAACACCCTCTTTCAGAAGCTTACCAACCTAGAAATCTGTCAGTCGGGTCTGATCCACCCTCATCGGCTCGCCCTCCATCATGAACGTCACAATTGATTATCCCATTGAAAGTCTTGCACCCTTTCTTTGCATAGCATAATCAATGGGTCATCTTACTTTTTCTTTCTTTCCTTGGGTTGACCAAGGATATTAAGAAAAATTCATTTTCGTACCCTTTTAATGCCTAATATGAAGAAGAAAGAACATACTTACTTTTTATCCCCTTTTTAATACCAAAAATGATGTTAAATAACTTACCACGGCATACTGAAATTAATACTAATATGAGGAAAAATGATTATATATCAGTTTTGTTGATTGATTAATCCAGTTATTATTTAATTAGAACTCAAAATTTGTTGTAACTATATGAGTGTCCACTTTATTTCTTTAAGAAAGTTTAATCCGTAGAAAATTTCAAAGTCACCAGTCCTTTTCATCCTCCCAAGTAAGTGCTCCAATTAATGGGGGTCCTAATGACTTAATGCAAATTTGTCGTCTTGCAGAATTAATTTAATTAAACAACTATTGTGAATAAATTAATCAAACAACTTTTCTTGGTTATCTCACCAACCAATCAGACTCCGTCTACGGACGCAAAAAAAGCTACTTTAATCTTCCCTAATCTTTACTTAAATCCGAGGTCCCCACCATGTTTTGTACCTAAACATTATTTTAAATCTATAAAGAACTGTCTAATACAAATTGGTTCCACCAAATTTCTTTATGCTGATTTCAAGCAAGTCCAAGGTTTTCTTTTCTTTTTACAATATGATGACAATTCATGAACCAGCTGGCAGTGGACCTTGAATTTATCATTATAAAACAATTGCAAATTATTAAAGTTTACTAATAAGGATTAGACTTCCAAAGTAATACGTACCAATTGTTTAAGTATAGAAATATACGGATTAGACTTCCACTTATTATCTTGTCCATCCAATAAATTTAATCACATATATAAAAAAGTAATGTAAGTCTGGTACGTACAGCCCAATTTCAAAAGTAATCGAAATTTAGCCACTTTTTATGTAAAGATAAATCTGAGCGAAAACACTGTTCAAAACCCGAAAAAGACTCCAGTATATTATGTTGGAGTTCCAGCATAAGTATACTTGAACTCCAGCATATTATACTGGAGTTCCAGGATAGTATGCTGGAACTCCAACATAATATGATGGAGTTCCAGCATAAATACACTAGAACTCCAGTATAATATACTGGAGTTCCAGCAAGTATAATGGTCCAGTATAATATATTGGAGTTTGGAGCACCAGTGCTCCAGTCTTCAGTATATTATACTGGAGCCAGCAAAGTATACCGGTCCAGCATAATATGCTGGAGTTCATACACAAGTGCACCGAACTCCAGTATATTATGCTGGACCGGTCTCTATTGCAGCAAAACGGTGGCTATTTTTCATTGACTTGGTAAACGCTGGCTATTTCTGATTGACCAGTCCGAAAACTGGCTATACCGTGAAATTTTGGCAACAAAGTCACATCAATAGATAAATAATTCCCGTTTCAATTGGTTTTAAAAAAAATTTATACTCCCTCTGTTCATTTTTAGTTATCCATTTTTGGCTTTGCACTCCCTTTATAAATGAAGTATATATTGTACGAATTTATCCATAATAATAATAGCATTTTTAAAAGTCTTGGGAAATGATTTGGAGAATGAGTAGTTAATGATAAGGGTAAAACATGAAAAAGAAAAGATTGTCTTTCTCTTGATTTAGTATAATGGACAAGTAGAAGTGAAAATATATTTCTAGCATAATGGACAAGAAAAAGTGAATGGAGGGAAAAAATATTCAAGCTACAAAAGATATTAATATTGCAACTTTAGAATTTTAAATTATTTATAATTATTTAACCATTAAAATTTTGGATTTTAATGCGATACTTTAGAAAAATATTTTTAAATATTAAAAGCTTAGCTAGTATTTATATAATACCAAATAGAAAATAGTCTATCACATCGCATGAAAAAAATTAAGCAGAACAAAGGAAGTGGCTTCTTTACTTATTAAGGAAACAAACACACACCTAAAAGAATTATGTACATTAAGTTTAAATATTGCAACTAATATTGATGTTTATTAATATTGTCTTGATGGAGAAGAATTGATATGATTGAACTGCCTAGGTCTTGGCATGATTGTTCCAGCAATCATTTGTTGATGAGCTATTATTAAACCTTTGATTAACTAGAATAGTAGTATGTTGTTAAGATCATTTTAAATTGTTAACTCTACGACAAAAGTGCATTTATGTATTTATTTATTTATTTAGATATCTTAGTTGCTATTGGTAAAAGAGCTATTTACATATAGTATGCCGCACCCAAAGCTATGACTAAAATATGATGCCCCTCTGTGAAGGGAAAAAAAGGATCTTTTTTTTGTTTGAATAATCGATAAATCTTCTCTCTCTGCCTCTAAAATATTACTGTTTACCATATAAATATATTTTCCAAGTAGAATAAGACTGAGAGATATGTGTTTCTTAATGTACGTTACTGAGAAAAAATACTAGTTCGAAGCTAAAGATATGAGACTATCAAATATTATTTCTCGTATCAAGCACGAGGATTACTGTTTCTAGTCCTTTTATTTTATTTAAGTGAAAAACATAAGCCATTATATAGCCCGTCATCATTAAATTTTACTGCTTCACAGAAAGTTGAAAGTACTAGGTCATTGTCTCGATTATTTATATTAAAGTAAAACAAATTTTACAAGTTAATATTAAGCTGCATAGTTAAAGAAATAATTATTTAATACTCCTAATTAATATAGCTTTGTTTAAAATTGTGGAGAGGGTAATTTAATTGGACGTATGAAGATGACCTGTTACTTTAGGCGTCCCAACCTTTCTTCTTGGGCTGAGGTTTGGGCTTTCCTTATTTTGTGTAACAGTGTGTTCCAGCCCAATTATTATAGTGGTCTTTTTCAACAGTAATAACCACATGTTTCAGTGGATACAAACATTCAAAAATAATTTAAACAAAGAAACCTAAAACTGATAAAAGTTAATGAGGGGATTAAGTCGTCGACAGAAAAAATCATGGGATTAAGAAGAGAAACTCTAGGGATTAAGACATTAAGTTCTCAGACCTCTATGCTTAATCCGAGGTCCCTACATTGTTTTCACCATAAGAATAAGCTAATACATATTGGCTCCAACAAACATTTTTATGCTAATTGAAGAAAGTCCCATGTTTTTCTCCCTTTCTATATGATGGCAGTTGATCGAGTCCGAGGAGAAAGGGTTTGGGCGGGAGGATAAAAAGCCCAATCAAATTGGCTAAACTCACTTATAGGTTTGACTATGGCCTAGATACTGAAATGGGCTAAAACTAATAAATATGTTGGTATGCTTTATGTTGATAATAGGATTTTTTTTGGAAATTTTACCTCCTATAGCAAAGCTTTACACCTTATTTATTATAAATAATTTTTTTTTAATATATTATCTTCTGTAGCTACCTTTTAATTTTTATAGCAGAATATGTATTTATGGTTACTTCCTACCATTAAGCCATTAAACACTCTCTCTAATATTATTCTCTCTCATTCTTTATATAAAACTACATCCTTATTAAACCTTAGCGTATGTTCTCATTTTCCTTTTTTGCAGGAGATGTTGTGGCCACGTCCTATCATTATTCCTTAGCAATTAGGCACAAGGATGGAATCAATTTATCAAGGGGAGAAGCTACAAATTCGCAGTATGTATAGGATGCTGCCTAGACATTTCGACAAAAAGGCTTCTGGATACAAGGTCTTGGAAAAGAGCAAAAGGGATCTAAGGAAGCATACAAAATTGTCTGATAATGTTCTTGACGAGGAGAATTTGGCTGCTGAACAGGAAGTTGTTGGAGACTTGGCAGACACGCTAGATAATGTTTCCAAGCTGCAAAAATCACGTCACTACATTGAACAACGATTCTCCTTTATCACGAACTCTGCAACTCCGGTGACCGGTTGACAATTCAAACGGAAGAGTTGATTACTTGTATTCAGATGTATTTATATGTATTCGATAAGGCATACACTGAGTTTTATTTTGCACAGTGATTTTTGACCGTTGTATTTGGATGTATTTATATGTATTTGAGTTCATACAACAACATTTTTACATACATTGTTAGTTCTTACTGTATTTATCTGTATTTTCAATCTAACTGTATCCATCTGTATTTAAAATAACAATACAATGAAATACAGTAAAATACTCTCAATACAAATAGAAAATCAATGAATACAACCAATGAAATATATTTAGATTGTAGACATTGACTTTTAGATGTATTTAGATGTATTTGTTAAAATTCTACCATGAATACATTATACAACTAGCCAGAATGCATATCCATACAGTTGGATGCAACAAATTGGTGAAGATGTTGTAAGTATATACCACGAAAAAAAAAGGATGAACTAAATCTCTGAATATTGCTCTATTTTTTGGATATTTTTTGGATATTTTTCGTCTAAGAAATCTTTTTCTTAAATGGATTAATAATTTTGCGTGTTATAATTGAGTTTGTTGAGTTATATTAGGAGTCTATCACGTTAATTGATTTACTTTCCGTTTTTAAACAGTTGGAGAGGCCTATTTTTACGCTGTATTCATGAATACATCTCACGAATACATATGAATACATCGAATGATAGCTGGCATGCCCTGTTTTTCACCAAGTTTTGCTACTGTATTCGTGAATACAGTAGCTTGAATACATCGAATACATTCCATAACAACTGAAAAGATAGCTATAGAAAGTAATTAAGTAAATGATAGCTATAACAAGTTAATAACCACTAAACAATAGTGGTTTCTGAAAATTTCTCTATTTTTTTCCTTCCTATACAATATTTGAAACTTATTTATAAAAATTGTCCTAATTTTGTTACCTGTCCTAAACAAGAATTACTTATAAATTATATACAATCCATTATTATTGCAATAAATTAGAGGATTTAGTTACATCATTTTCCTACTTTCTATCCACTCATCTTTCAATAATACTCCTTCCAGTTGTGTATTACCTATTTTAAATCATAATTAGCCCAACTCTTCTCTTTCTTTGCCGCCTCCCTCCTAAATAGAAACCAATATCAGTTCTTCATTTTCAAGTTATGCCAACGGCAGGTTGGCACTTCCATCGTTTCCAAATCTAGGGCCATCATCAAGAATCGGAATAGCAAGTTCGAAGCAGCATATTGTAGTGCAACTCCAAAAGTTTAAAAAAAAAACTGTATGCTAATAGTTAATTTAGCATGTGCAATCAAATCAGTTGCTTATGGATTGCCATTATCAGTCACTATTGCTGCTACTATATTCAAGTTTTTCAGTTTAAACAAATATGAATCAGCGCACATGAGTCAATTTGGAATTCATTCTCTACTTTTCTTTCTTTAACAAATCGAGTAAGAAAATAATAATGAATGGTACCTCAACATACAAATTAAAAATAAATTTCGTACAAATGTAATACAAATTTGATATATCTACGACAACATACAAACTAAAAAAATTTTTATACAACTAATTATACAGAATACAACTAATGTATAACTTATCCACAACTTTCATACATTATTCTTACCTAGCTAAATACAACTACAACATCATACAACTTGAATACAATTTTCATACAAATTTTAAACAATATGTCTTTTGTATGTATTTTGTATATGATTGTATATATTTTGTATGTGGTGTGTTCTTCTGCTTCTCTGAAATTCCAATCAAAACTTCCTCTCTTAATACAATTTTTGATATATATCAACAAATTTATGTAAAAATATAGTATTTATAACTTAAATACAAATGTCATACAATGATCCATACAGTATACAACTAATTTTCAACTTTCATACATGATTAAAAAAAACTACAAATAAAATACAATCAAATATAGTTTTCATACAAATTTTATTCAATTATTATATATATATATATATATATATATATATATATATATATATATATATATATATATTGTATGTCATGTGTTCTTCTTCTTAGAATTTCAATCTGAAAATCCAGCAAAAATCAAATTTAATCTTCACCAAATCCCTACAAAATTGAGATATAAACTCCATATAGTATTCCTAATTATTTGCAATAACACCCAGTCAATACAAAAATGTATTTTAAAAATTCGAATTCGAATTCAAAGCTTCAAAACTTTTTAATAATTGTCAATGGTAGAGAGTTAAACACCTTCAAAATTATTGATTGACAATTTTAATTCAAATAGTCGAGCCAAATAATTAATATCCTTCTACTGCTAGCCCGCCATCGGAACACCAACAAAAAAAGGGGATGCCCAGAAAAGCTCCAAACTCCAGCCATGGCAATATTAATCTCTTTGTTCATCATTGTTAGAGAAAATTATAAGCTTTAGAAGAAAAAACCTCGTATAATCGGTGTAGAAAGAGGGTTGATTTCAAAGAGAAAAGGAAAAAAATCCTTTAAAAAGAACTGTGATTGGGGTTTGTCCGGATAAAAAAGGTTAGAGATGGCAACAGGGCGGTACGGGGCGGTTGCGGTGCGGGTTCAATCTCAACCTGCATATTTTTAACCCGCCCCGCCCCGCCCCACACCGCATAACATAACTTTCTATTTTCAACTTGCCCCGCACCGCCCTGCCTAAACCTGCACCGCACCGCACCGCACCCCTTAGCTATCTTTTTTAAAAGTTATTTTCTTTTTTGAATATATAATATTAAATTGTGAAATTTATAAATAAAAAATTGGGTTGAGGTTTATTTTTCTTAAACCCAAAATCTGTTGATCCGTATAATATTTGTTTTGTATACAATTGTGTATCCTCTTTGTAAAAATTTGATCATGTGAAGAGATAATTAAAATTGTTTATACCGTCTAGCTTGTGACATGTCCTAAAGATCACCTTTAGTATTTCCAACCAATTCTCTGTTCAATATTATGACCTACAGTTAGATTCAACAAATCAGGATTTGAAAATGTGAAATACAAATGGGAGACAGATTTTGTTTTCAAAGCAGTGTAAGTTGTATCCTTCAGGACAACCCCCATAGACCCGCAACCCGCAACCCGCCCCGCCCCGCATCAAATTTTTTTAAAAATTTTCAACCCGCCCTACCCTGTTTGCCATCCCTAAAAAGGTATTGGTGGGGGGGGGGGGGGGGGGAGGGAGTTTAAAGGGATTTACTAAATTAAAAGGCTACGATCAAGGAATACTCATTTGTATATAATTGGTAAATTGTATATGACCATGTACTTAAGTTAAAACTTGATTAGAGAGGATAAATAAGTTTCATATGTAATATAGATAGATAAAAATCTCTTGATAATAAACCAAAACCAAGCTACAACAAATTAAGTTCATGTTTCCATTACCAGGGAAAAATACTAAAGGCAAAACCTATTTTAGAAGATGCCATCAAGAAGATGTTCAATATGACACATGCTTCTAACATTTATTGGAAGGAGCATTTCTTAAAGTGAAATGACACCACGTAGCCTTTTTTTAAGCATATTGTTTAAATTATATATGTAGTTTTTAATGTATTAAAGATTAATCAATTCGCTCAAACTTCAGGATACGACGTTCTGAAGTTTAAACCGCAAAGTTCAAACTTTAGGACATTGTATCCTAGAGTTCGAAAATTGTGTCAATAAATTTGAATCTCATATCCTAAATTTTAAAATTAGCAGCTCAAAAATTTAGGACACTAAGTCCTGAATTATAAATTAGCAGCTCAGAAATTCAGGATACTCAGTCCTGAAGTTTGGATAAATTATTAATCTTTAAATACATTATAAATTATGAATATATTTTAAATAACAGGCTTAAAAGTGGCTATCGGTGCATTTCGCCCTTCCTTACCCCTGCGGAATTGATTGTGTTAATCTGGATCTGGTCCACTACTTTATTTCAGCTAATAGCCTTTTATTTTTCATCCAATAATTAATTTGCTACATCTAGATTGAAATTTTCTTGACACGAGCTGCATGGGACTTTTTAAACAGGCAGAACTAGACTCTTCTAATTATCCTTTTTATGCACCATACAAGGATGAAGTGAAAAATATAGTTTAAATAGAAGGTTCATTTGATCTTGATGTCCTGAATTATTTCCATGTGAACTGGGACGAGAGGGATGACGACGACGACATTTATGTTTGTTATAGCAATACTGGTAAACATGTAACAAAAACTATGGGAGCTGTTGTAGGACAAATGCTTGTTAGCCATTTCCAATTTGGAGACTCCAGTGTTGACTATTCAGTCTATTTGTTTGAGAGAGATGCCTACCATTTGGCTTGTTATTTGTTGTTTGACAAAGCTAAATTCTTCAACATTGTCATATCTTGAGAAAGAAAATGAAAAGGATACAGCATGCTGCAGCAAATATAGTTAATATAATAAGAAAATACATAAGTTACCCATTAAACTTATCCGGAAAAATCATTTACACACCTTAACTTTACGGGCGACCTATGTCCCCCTTATTTTTGTTTGAGGTGAATTTAATACCACCCCGCTCTCCCATGTTAGATAGAGTTTTAATGATGAAAATAATATACATATGCAGGAAATCAATTACAAGGAGTCAAGAGGATACTACAAGACTGCTGGAGTAAGTCCTGACATATAAGGGAAGAAATAAATCAAGGCTCAACAACAAGATCAGCAAATCTGGCTTACTAAGGAAAGGATTCGCGAATCTGGGAAGAATCCTATCAAGCCAATCAATCAGCATAAAATATCAATCAGCTGCGATAGAGAGAACCAAGCTCGCGACTAACTTTGGAGAGTCGAAGATCCTCCTAAAGTTAAGGCACGAATCAAGGGCAGCATTCTGGAAAGTCGAATATCCTGAAGAGATTGGTTCGCGACTAAATTTGGAAAGAACCAACATTCAAGGAACAGGTCTTTACTACATACATTTGCCGAAGAAAGGAAATCAAGGAGAAGCAACGAGTAGCTACCTTATTCTTGGAAAGAATCAATTTCCTTCCAAGGATCAAATCTCTCGGGTTGTCAAGCATCGATCCACATCAAAGTATTTATACCCAGTCTGACACCCTAGTCACACATACTTTGATCACACCAAAAACCCTCTCTTTAATTCTGCTGCAAACAAACATTGTAGTTCTCTTAGATCTGCTGTGTAACAAGCTAGAGAAAGAAAGGAGAGTGTAACACTGGTGAAGCTTTGTATCTAAAAGAAAAACGAGTGTTAGAGGATCTGTAATATCAAGTCATATCCACTGTACTCGAAGAAACATTTACTGAAGAGAACTCCCTTGCAACCCAAGGGGACTGGATTAGGATTCACATTGAATCCGAACCAGTATAAAATTCTGGTATCTTTAATTCCTGCATTTATTTATCTGCAATTTCATTCTGTTATTATATCTGCTAAATTACCAGATCTAGTCGACTAATTACTTAACTAGTCAACTAATAAATTGATAAAGTTTAAAAATATACAATTCACCCCCCCTCTTGTACTTTCAATTGGTATCAGAGCAAGGCTCACATCTTTCTTTTGCCTAACAGCTTGTGAGAAAAGATCATGGCAAATCAAGTTATTATAGGAGCTCTCTTCCAGGAAGGTACTTCGCAAGTTAGACCACCATACTTCAACGGACAACATTTCTCCCATTGAAAAGTGAGAATGGAGATCTTTACCAAGGCTTATGATGTCAAAGTTTGGAGAGTTATCAAAAAGGGAAATTATCCCTTCCTGATGCCACTCCACCACTCGTTAACCTTGAAGATATTGATTCATACACAAAAGAGCAACTGGAAGTGGTACAACTCAACAACAAAGCAAGAAATTTGCTTCATAATGCCATAAGCGGTGAAGAGTATGAAAAAATCTCAAGCTGTGACACAGCCAAAGAAATGTGGGACAAGCTTGAGGTTACATATGAGGGAACTAGCAAGGTCAAGGAAACACATATCAACATGCTAGTTCGCGACTACGAACTCTTCTCAATGAAAGAAGGAGAATCTATTGAAGAAATGTTTGCCAGATTCAGCAAAATAATTAGCGACCTAAAGGCATTTGGCAAGCCCTATACCAGCGGTGATCAAGTGAAAAAAATTCTAAGAAATTTTCCAACTACCTGGCAGACCAAAGTAGTCACACTGGAATCTCAAGATCTGAACAAACTATCCTATGATGAACTAAGAGGAGAACTCATAGCTTTTGAAAGGACGCATCTGAAGAAGACCAATCAAGAAGAGAAAAAGAAAATAGTCGCATTTAAGGCCTCAGCTGAAACAGCTGAAAACGAAATTGACGATGATCCTGAAGCTTTACCAGAAGAAATCGCTATGATGTCAAGAAACATGGATGGACTAATGAGAAGATTCCGGAACACAAAGAAAGGAAGAGTTCCACCAAGACGATCCAGGCAATACAATGAATAGGAGAAGAACGATGGAAAATGCTACGAATGTGGTAGATTTGGGCACATTCAAGCAGAGTGCCCAGAACTAAAGAGAAAGATCTCCAGAGGTTTTAACAAGAACAAATCCTTCGGAAGCTGGGGTGATAAAGACACCTCAGATCATGAAGAAATAGCAAATCTCTGATTCATGTCAATTCTGGAAAATGAAATGAACAAATTCTCAGGATGCTGGACAGATGAGGACAATCCAGACGAAGAAAACGAAAACTGTTTTATGGCACGGGGTGAAACCAGTGAGGTGAGATCTTATAACTGTGGAAGGTGCAATGAATTGCAGGATATTCTTGATTTAACTTTAAAAGAGTCTCAAAAAATGATAAATGAACTTAAAAGACTTACTAAAGAAGTCAAAGACTGGAAACTCAATCATGAAGTATGCGAAATTGAAAAGGAAGTACTTCAAGAAGAGTTTGAGGAATTGCAAATGCAACTCAATGGCATGCGCAAGTCCACCAGTCACAATTCCGTCAGGTCAAACCAGACGACTTACAAGTCAACTGGAAAAGGACCAGCCAGAACCAAGTCGACCAGTAATACCACTAATGAAGGACCTAAAGGTAGGTCAGAAGTTACGTGTCATTACTGTAATAAGAGTGGTCATAAGTATTCCTTTTGTCGCTTTCGTAAAGAAAACATGTCAGGATGGGTTTGGAAACCAAAAACCTGATCTGAATCTAGCAATACTAACCCTCGAGGACCCAGGCAAGCTTGGGTACCTAATAGAAAGTAACCACCTTATTTTGCAGGAACACCACAGAATAAGCCGCAAAGGAAAATGGTATCTAGACAGTGCGTGTTCCAGTCACATGACAGGTGACAAAAACCTATTCAAAGAAGTCACACAAATTGATGGAGGAAGTGTTAAATTCGGGGATGACTCAAAAGGCAAAATAGTTGGCACTGGAACAATCCCTTTTAACAACAACTGTGACATCACTGAAGTTTATCTGGTTGATAGCCTCAACTATAATCTCTTGAGCATAAGTCAACTTTGCGACTCAGGATATGAGGTAAATTTTAAGAAAACAGGATGCGGTATTGAAGACGAATCAGGTAAAATAGTTCTTCCCGGAAAAAGGTATGGAAACGTTTATATTCTTGATAGTTTTGAAAAATTAAGTGGTCACATCTGCTTATCCTCTATGTCTGATGATCCATGGTTGTGGCATGGGAAACTAGGACATGCCAGCATGCATTTGATAGAAAAATTGTCTAAATATGAGTTAGTCATTGGTCTTCCTAAACTGAACTTCTCTAGAACTCATATCTGTGATGCATGTCAAATGGGTAAGCAAACCAGAAACTCCTTCAAAAACAAAGATAATGTATCCACCTCAAAACCTTTGCAACTACTTCACATGGATTTATTTGGACCTACTCGAACTGCTAGTATAGGAGGAAAAAGATATGCTTTTGTTATTATAGATGATTATTCACGCTTCACTTGGGTAATTTTCTTATCTCATAAGGATGAAGCATTGAGAAATTTTGAAGTTTTCTGTAAGAAGGTTGAAAGAGAGAAAGGATATCTTATTTCAATAATTCAGAGCGATCATGGTGGAGAATTTGAAAGCAGAGCATTTGAAGAATTCTGCAATGATCAAGGATAAACACATAATTTCTCTGCACCACGATCACCACAACAAAATGGAGTTGTGGAACGAAAAAACAGAACCCTCCAAGATATGGCAAGAACCATGTTGCAAGAACACTCTCTTCCAAATCAATTCTGGACAGAAGGCGTAAGGACAGCATGTCACATCCTAAATCGATGCCTCATAAGGCCCAGTCTGAAGAAGACTCCTTATGAACTGTGGAAAGGTAAACGTCCCAATATCAGCTACTTTCATCCTTTCGGAAGCAAATATTTTGTTCACAATAACGGTAAAGATAATCTTGGAAAATTCGATCCAAGAAGTGACGAAGGTATTTTCTTAGGCTACTCTTTAAATAATAGATCTTTTAGAGTATATAATAAACGCACGCTATGTGTAGAAGAATCAGTACATGTTATATTCGATGAAGCTAATCCCTTGGTCGAGAAAGGAGTTACTGCAGGTAATAAAGATCAAACTCAAGAACTTCAGGAGATAAGCAATCCTCAAGAGTCGACCGACTTATCTGCTGCAACAGAGTCAACTGGTGAAGACAACAGTAATATACAAGAACAACCAATCAATCAACTACTAATGTAGTCCGTCCAAACGAATGGAGAAGCGAGCCTAAATATCCTCAAAAGTTCATTATTAGGGATCCACATGAAGGGATGAAAACAAGGGGAGCTCTAAAAAAGAAAGCAAATATCGCATTGATCTCTCAGATTGAGCCAAAGAAGATAGAGGAAGCACCAAAAGATTCAAGCTGGGTTCAAGCGATGCAAGAAGAATTAGATCAATTTCGGAAGAATCAAGTGTGGAGTCTGATACCTAAACCTGAAAATGTCTCCGTAATCGGAACAAAGTGGGTCTTCAGAAATAAATTGAAAGAGGATGGAAAAGTCATAAGAAATAAAGCTAGACTGGTTGCTCAGGGATACTCACAACAGGAAGGAGTCGACTATGATGAAACCTTTGTCCCAGTAGCTCATTTGGAATCCATAAGAATCCTTCTGGCCTATGCATAATTCAAAGGATTTAGACTATTCCAAATGGATGTTAAAAGTTCCTTCTTGAATGGATTCATTGAGGAAGAAGTTTATGTAAAAGAACCTCTGGGTTTATAGATTCAGAATTTCCATATCATGTATACAAACTCACTAAGGCGTTGTATGGACTAAAGCAAGCCCCACGTGCTTGGTATGACAGACTGAGTTCCTTTCTTGTTGATCATGGCTTCACAAGAGGTAAAATTGACACTACCCTGTTTATTAAAAGATCGTCAGAAGGTAATCTCTTCATTCAAATCTATGTTGATGATATTATATTCGGTAGTGCTAACCCTCTTATGTGCAAGGAATTTTCAAATCTCATGCAAAGCGAATTCGAAATGAGTATGATGGGTGAGCTAACGTTCTTTCTTGGACTACAAATTCAACAAACTGAATGAGAAACTTTTATATGTCAGACCAAATACACAAAGAAACTGATTCAAAAATTTGGGATGAGCAATGCAAAATCAATTGGCACACCAATGAGTCCCTCCACAAACCTAGATAAGGATGAGCAGGGAATTCCTGTTGATGAAACTAAATATCATGGAATGATTGGATCATTACTATATCTGACAGCAAGTCAACCGGATATTATGTTTAGCATATGTAAATGTGCCAGGTTTCAGTCAGCTCCAAAGGAATCACACCTGACCACAGTAAAAAGAATTATTCATTACCTTATTGGGACGGTGTCCCATGGTCTATGGTATCCTCGCTCTAACTCTTTTAAATTAGAAGGTTTTTCAGATGCTGACCTTGCAGGTGAAGGACGACCGGAAAAGCACAAGTGGTACATGTCAATTACTGGAAAAGGCACTAATATCTTGGAACAGTAAAAAACAAGCTTCAGTTGCACTATCCACTACTGAAGCTGAATACATTGCTATAGGACAATGTTGCGCACAACTTTTATGGATGTCTCATCAATTGAGTGATTATGAACTTTTCTTTAAGCCAATACAAATTTTCTGTGATAATTCAAGTGCTATTTGTCTTTCAAAAAATCCTGTGCATCACTCGAGAGCAAAGCATATAGATATCAAGCATCACTTCATTAGAGATCATGTTCTTAAGGGTGATATAGAGATATCTTTTGTTGGAACCACTGATCAGCTAGCTGACATTTTTACTAAACCTCTATTACAGGAGAGATTTTGTGAATTACGAGATTTACTTGGCATTACTTGTTTTCCTAATAAGTTCTAGGACTTATGTGTACTTTTATAATTTTATAGGGTAATGATTGTCCTTCACTCACGCATTAATTACCCTCCGTCTCTTTTCCCTCTCTTTTCTTTTCTTTCACATCAGTTCGTCATTCAAAGATGGAAAGCCAATCATCACGTCCCTTCAACTGACAACTTTTCCTTTTCTGTACTCAACCGCCAAATATCCCTTCTTAAAGTAGAAAACCCTTTTCAATCACATTCATCTTCATCTTCTCTCCAAAAACTCCGTTCAAGCTTTTCTCTTCCAATGGCTAAGCACCCCAGAAATCCATCTGCCTCCACCAGAAAAAGCACCCGTTCCAAAGCAAAACCCCCATCTATGCCTCCTGAACAGGTAGACCTAGGGTCAGATCGCTCTGAGGGTTTCGCCTCTTCTCAGGGTGACTTCTCTGAACATTCTCAACTCCTTGGAGAAAAAGCGTTAGGTAAGCGACCCATGGAAGACCCCCTATCTCGTCCACCCCAAAGAAATCAAAGGTTGATTTCTCTGCTTCTCTTGAATCTGACCTCAATTTCTGGGATTCCCAAAATAAAGATCTCTTTCTTATCTTGAAAGAAAAACCCATTGCCCATGGAAGGATTGTTGATCTTGACGACATGGAAGCCCTCAATTGCAAAATCAAAGACCTTTTCGTTTATCAAGGTTGGGATAAGTTCCTCTCTATTCCTCCGCCTAAGGTATATGAACCCCTGGTTAGAATGTTTTATGCAAATCTTCGTTCTAGCAAACCAAATAGGTCAGAGTCCTTAGTGTTAGGAAAGCGCATTGTTCTTGACTGTGCTCCGTTTGACTCACTTTTTCAGTGTCATTGTTCTGGTTTTCCTACCCTGTTTAAAAATACTTGGCCTGATAACTTTGAAATTTCCTTTGACCAAGCCAAGCAATGTATCGTTGAGAGTCCCTCGGATCCCCTTCCAAACCAGTTAGGTCCAAGTGATGTTAGCTTCGAAACCAGGGTTCTGGCCCACATAGTGGCAACTACTTTGCTTCCCCGCACTGGTTCCTTTTCAACCTTCTCCCAGAGAGACACATTCTTCGTCTATTGCCTTGTCACCAAACTCAAAATCAAGCTTTCCTCGTGGGTCATAAATTTCATGATCGAAAGTGCTGAAGATCCCACCAGTCTTCCCAATGGCATGGCAATCTCTCACATTCTGGAAGCTTACCAAATTTCCTTGTCCAGCTATCCCTTCATCATTGTCTCCAAGTCCTACAACTCTAGAGCCTTTGCTAGTATGGGATATGTGAGTGTCGAAGGCACCTGGGTTAAGAAGCATGATAGTGAAGCTAAGCATACCCCTGTAGAGCCCAAACCTTCACCCTCTGTTCCTCCTCCTAGTCTTGACAACACTGATCTTGGTGAAAAGCTTCGTGCTATCAACTCCCAACTCTCTGAACTCAAAGATCTTCTCACAACCACTCAGTCTACTGTTGGCGATATCCATGCTTTCTCCATGGAAACAGGGTCTGATATGTCCAAAATTAGAGTTGTTGTCTCAAGGTTAGGGAGAAATGCTGTCAAGGCCTTCAAGGAGATTCATGACCGATTGGATGGAGTAAGCATATCAGCCACTGCAAGCTTTGAACATTTGAAGAAAGCTATCTGCAACACTCACATACTTTCTGAGCCGTTGATTTGAATGTTTTAAGACAAGTTCTTTTGCTCTGCTGACTTTGGGCTGTGTTTTCAGCCTTTGGATAATTTTTTTTGTTTGCTGTTTTGTGGGCTGTTTTTCAGCCGTTGGATGATTTCTAACCTTATCTGCTACCATGCTATCTATTATTCTGCTTATCGTTTTTCCTGTTCCCTCTTTGCTGATGCCAAAAAGGGGGAGAAAGGGGTATAAAATTCGACTGGGATGGACCAGTTGATATGTTTGTGTGTAAGTTTATCTATACATGTACAGAAGTCGACTGGGATGGACATGTTTGTGTGTCAGTTTGACTATACAGGTACAGAAGTCGACTCTGGCGTCAACCAGTCAACTGCATATATTAAGGGGGAGCATCGCGGACCAGTCAGCTGCTGCATACATTGAGGGGGAGTAACTTACAGGGAAGTCGACTGGTGTTTATTATTGTATATTATTTTGTCAACATAAAAAAAGGGAGATTGTTAGATATAGTTTTAATGATGAAAATAATATACATATGCAGGAAATCAATTACAAGGAGTCAAGAGGATACTACAAGACTGCTGGAGTAAATCCTGACCTATAAGGGAAGAAATAAATCAAGGCTCAACAACAAGATCAGCAAATCTAGCTTACTAAGGAAAGGATTCACGAATCTGGGAAGAATCCTGTCAATCCAATTAATCAGCATAAAATATCAATCAACTATGATAGAGAGAATCAAGCTCGCGACTATCTTTGGAGAGTCGAAGATCCTCCTAAATTTAAGGCACGAATCAAGGGCAGCATTCTGGAAAGTTGAAGAGATTGGTATGCGTCAAATTTTGGAAAGAGCCAACATTCAAGGAGAAAGTCTTTACTACATACACTCACTGAAGAAAGGAACTCAAGGAGAAGCAACGGGTAGCTACCTTATTCTTGGAAAGAATCAATTTCCTTCCAAGGATCAAATCTCTTGGGTTGTCAAGCATCGATCAACATCAAAGTATTTATACCTAGCCTTACACCCTAGTCAGATATACTTTGATCACACCAAAAACCCTCTCTTTATTCTACTGCAAACAAACATTGTAGTTCTCTAAGATCTGCTGTGTAACAAGCTAGAGAAAGAAAAGAGAGTGTAACACTGGTGAGGCTTTGTATCTAAAAGAAAAACGAGTGTTAGAGGATTTGTAATATCAAGTCATATCCACTGTACTCGAAGAAACATTTACTGAAGAGAACTCCCTTGCAACCCAAGGGGACTGGATTAGGATTCACATTGAATCTGAACCAGTATAAAATTTCGCTGTCTTTAATTCCTGCATTTATTTATCTGTAATTTCATTCTGTTATTATATCTGCTGAATTACCAGATCTAGTCAACTAATTACTTAACTAGTCAACTAATAAATTGATAAAGTTTAAAAATATACAATTCACCTCCCCTCTTGTACTTTCATCCCAAACTCGCGTGTAAGAGGGAAAGGATTAAAAATAGACATATATTTTTACTGTCAGCGTCCCCTTTTCTTTTACGTCTTCTTTTCTTATTTTTTTCTCTTTTTGTTTTCTCTCTCTACCTTTTCTTCTTCCTAAAGATACTACTATATCTCCATTTTCCGCCATTGTATCTGCTTTTTTCTATTTTTCTTCTTTTCTCTTCTACTTTTTCTTAACCCGAGTAAAAATCTTGTGTTTCTAATTTATTTCTTGTAATATTCCGTTGAAAAAATTGAATAAATAGTGTAATCTCGCCTCTTTAAAATATTGTTGTGGTTTTTTTTTCTTAAAGGAGTAATAGTGCAGATGTTGAAATCATTAGCTAACTTTTAAATGCACCATGATTCTTGTATTTCACTTTATTTGAGTTGAGTTCCAGATGACACAAATTAGTTTACTTAGCATCAAATTAAGAGCTTGAGATTTTTGTAAAATATTTTCCAGCAAAGGGTCTTTTGAAAGAGGGAAGAGCACAGAATGGCCCAAGTATCAATAGCTCGCTTTGAAGCCATCGATGAGTTACAGTTTATTGAAATTTGAAAGTGCTTTTCTGTTTGGACATAAATTTTGCCGAAGCTTGAGGGATTTTAACTGGATGAAAAGTTTGGGATTTGCTGGCTTCAGTTTTTCGACAAGGAATTTTCCCCTACTTTTTAAAGTAAAAAGTGTTGGATTTTCCATGGTGGTGTAGGTGGTGATGAAGATGACACAGAAAAAAAAAGAGTTCAAAAAAAAGTAACGAAATAAGTGGGGAAAAAAATAAAGCAGCTTTTGACACGTGGTGCTGTCACACCTCCTTTTTTACTACACCCCCAGAAGAGGGTATAATAAGGGAGTTTTTCCAATTAAAGGGCAATCGAAACGGGATTTATTTATTTGAAAAATTCAGACTCGCCACTTGGAATAATTTATGGTGTCCCAAGTCACCGGTTCAAATCCCGAATCGACGAAAAGATTGACTCTGTATTACAGTCCGCGAACCAGAAATTCGGGTAAGGAATTCTGTTAACCCGGGAGAAGGTTTTAGGCATTCCCGAGTTCCGTAGTTCTAACACAGTCGCTCAACTGTTATAACTAGCATAATTATCAGATTTTAAAACATTTTGAACCTTTGTGCAATTTTAACTTTTTAACCGCTTTTATTTAATTAACTAAAGGAAGATTGCAACGTCATTTAAAATATATTTTGAACCACGTCACATAAATGCACCCGCAGTCCGTAACACATTTTATCTAACGTTGAGATTTGGATTTGGGTCACATAAATGTGCACCCGAATTTAGGAAGATAAATTATTAAAATAATGCGCCTAAAGCAACTACGCGTTTTCGACTTTGCGAGGGCCATGGAAATTTGTTAAATGGCACACCTCGAATTCTAAGTATTAATAAAAGATTAATTAAGTGAAGGCCATGCAATTATCATTTTCGTTTTGCATGGAGCACCCCAACTTTATTATTTTAAAGGCACTAAATTCCACGGGCCATGGCTATTCGTATTATCTAATGTGTCACACATTCCCTATGTGAAAGATGATCCGTTAACCAAGAAATGCAGAATTCTTGGTTATTCAATTACAACTGGTGAATTAACGCCCATGATTATACACTTAAGAGGAACATTAGGCATTTGAGCAAACGGGGAGAAATCTGTTCATGGCCCAATCCAACTAAAGGTGATTTCTAAGGAAAACAATTTAATTAAAGCAATTTTCGGGCCTGGCTTGAGGCCCAACAGCCTGACATGGGTGCTTGGCTGGAAATTCTTAAAGCCAATCGTGTTGGCCCAAATGAGAGGCCTGCAGATATCGTTTCAAATGGACTCATGGTCCAAGGCCCGTAGAATAGCCCAAGTCACAAGCTCAGGCGTCTATACACCCACAAAGAGAAAAATGGGCTTGCCTGCAGCCCAGTAGAGCAAATGCATCAACGCAGAGCTACACCCTTAGAGTATTTGGGCCACACGCCACAGCCCAATTTTGTGATCCAACACACACAAACAATTACAACCACAATGCTTTAAAATATTCCAGAAAAAAATTAAAACTACAATTAATTATCCCTAAGCATGATCAAAGTATGTTCTAATGTCAAACCATGTTTATAGTGGAGACATAATCCTATTCATTCACTATCACCTTGTTACTCAAAATTCAACATTATTCCCAACTTTTAAACAAAATAGCATTGCACGATTCCAGTTGAAAGTTTAACACTCTGACCTATACTTATTATTTCAGTAGCATCAGTAATGAATACCAAAGCACATGCTAACTTCAAATTTGGCTGAAATAGATACAAGCATGCATGAATTAATTGAACCCTCTAACACCACGGTTTCAAAAAAAATCCCTACTCAAAAACATGTTATACTAGATATCAGTACCCTTCAGTCATTAATACACTCCCAAAGCTTTTAACACCATATAACATCCCATGTCCAGAATTACTTCCTAAAGAAAAGGAAAACTAAATAAACAAAATGTTTCAGTAAATTCCTTTGTTACTTAAGCTATACAATGAGAAGTGAGATCTAAGTAATGACATACTTTAACACATAATTCAGCAAGTTGAAGATCATTTTAACTCGATATAGTCAATCCAAATCTCAACTAGGCACATGTCATTTAGAAGAGCAAAATACAGGAAAAGTAAAAGTGAAATTAACTATAAATTAATGGTCCAACATCCAAACATTTAGAACTCCAGCTTTCACTTCTCAATCTCCATTCAAATATCACATTGTGTGAGTTTCAGTAATGTGTACCTGGATAAGCCAAAATAATTACAGAAACTCAGCAAATGAAGGGTAGGTTCAGCAGTAATTAGCCAGCAAAATAACCAGTAAGATCAGCTTCAAACAAGCAAAGATGTGCAGCAATCAAGTTCAATTAGCCCAGCAGACTTTAAGATGATTTTGCAAACCAATCTTCAAACCATTTTTATGCTCAGATGTGACAAAGTTATTTCAGGAATTTGAAAAGAATTCAGAATCAGTGAGGATCTAATGAAACAGTAAAAATCTATATTTCTGTATTTCAATTAGAGTGTTCCCGCCCCCTAAAATGAAAGGTAAAGGGTCTTTATATAGGCATGCCTAATGCAGCCTTGGCCTGATTAACCAATTCCCTTTTTACCCCTTTTCGATTGGTTTACCCTTTTTACCCCTCTAAAATATCTGAAAACCCCTGCTCCCTAACAAACTAGTGCTCATCTTATCCTCTAGAGGCTTCCCCCTAACAGAAATGATTCCTTCACAACCTGAAATCCCTAAATTAACCTTTGCCCAACCAGTTATTACGACCCCTGCCCCTTCCTTTGAGACCACTTTAAGTTTCTAAACTTACAATTGACCCCTCTATAGATTTATGAAGTGGACAAACAGGACTACTCAAATGCGAAAGCTTCAATCAGATCAAAAGGTGAAATTCTTAAAAGTAATTCAGAACATTTGACAATTGAAAACAAACTGAGCATGAATCAAACACAACAAGCCTTAACAGGATTACTAAGCCAATATTTAAACAGAAACACAATCCACAAAACTTAATGCAATTAAACCAAACAAACTTAAACAAATATAGACCAACAATTTAATCAAGAACTTAACCAAGAAGAAAAGGGACAAAGCACAAACGTACCTGAGAACAGAATCCAGGATGAACCTCAACGGATAGAGACCAAATGCTAAAAGCATCGCGAGATAAACGGAACTTGAGGATAACCACTTGTTCCTTGATAAGAACAACCAATTAGCCTCTAATTCCGGTTAAATCGGAGTTTGGTCATGAAATTGACATGAGCAAAGGCTATAGATACAGGGATTTGGGTTCTAAATGGTTTGGGGAAGGTCAGGTTTAGGTCTGATTTTTGATTCAAAATTCGAGTCGACCTAGGGGGATTTGAAGGGCATGGGTTAGGAATTTGGGAAGAGGGAGTAATAAGGGTTCCAGGGTGTATTTTTTGGGGAGTTTGGTGGTGGCGCCGCCACCGGAGAATCTGTGGCAGCGCTAGGGTTCATGACTTCGAACAAAAATTCGAGGAGTTTGGGTGAGTTTTGAGGGAAACGGGGTGAAGATCTGAGATGAGGAGGCGGAGGAGGAGTGGTGGTGTTATTTTCACGGCGATTGAACGCTGGCCGCCGCCGTAGGCGATTTCCGGCGGGCGGCATGCGGTGGCTCAGGGCGGAGTTATGAGAGACGGTCATGGGGGGGTCTGAGAGAGGGGGGTAGGGGCGTTAGGACAGTTTTATATCAAGTGACCCCTAGTTTAGAGCAGTTGGATCATCTAACCTAGACGGCTAGGATTAACCTCACATGAAACGGGGTCGTTTGATCTCGAAGGGAGATGGGTCGGGGAAATTGGGCTGGGTATAGAATGGGGTTTGGGCTGGAATTGGGGCGGGTTTGGCCAGCTCTTGGGGAAAAGAACATTGGGCCTGGGTGAATTGAGGATGAATTGGCCCAAAACTAAGATCTCTTTTTTTTTCTTTGTCTTTTTCTTTCATTTTTCTTTCTTTTTTTTTTATTTTTCTGATTTCTTTTAAATTCTTTTTAAATTGAAATAAAATAAAAACAAACCTAAATTAATCTCTAATCAAATTATCACATCAAGTTAAATTAATTACTACGTCTATCACTTAATTCACCTAATTAAAATCAAATTAAAAAGGAATACCAAAATTCCAAACTAAAAGTAAAGTGTGAAAATAAACTATTTTTATGTGATTTTCCTTTAGTAAAATAAATACTTACTAATTAATTCTTAAAAATGTAAAGTCAAACCCTAAATGCAAACGCAACATATTTTTTTGTATTTTTCACTAATTAAAATGCACAGACAAAAATGCCACGAAAATCCACAAAATTGCAAACACTGAAAGAAATTATTTTGTTTTGAATTTATGGGAGTAATTCATATAGGGCAAAAATCACGTGCTCACAGCTGCCCCTCTTTGCTCGGAAACACGAAGAGTTTTCGTGCAAAGATAAAGTGAGCGGATACGAGCGATTTTTGCCCGTTTGAATACTCCGTGGGAAGCATTTTTGAAAGATTTGACCGCACCCTACTTCTGAGGTTGCCTACATATCCTTGGCTATAAAGGAATCAGGTCAGTGTAGTTCGGGAAGGTCTAGTATCTAGGACTACCATGAAGCTGTGATTTCATTGTTGTTGCTGCTGCTGCTGCTGCTTACTGAACCCCTTATTAAACCATGTCAAAATAAGAAGCTAGACTAGACTATGATCTATGAATTACAAGAAATCTTATCTATATCTTCAAACTTGCTCTTGTGGCTCTTGTTGCCATGCTGACTTGTATTCTCCCGGTGAAATTCCTTTGTGGTCGACTTGAATTATAATCTGAGATGTTTTCCCTTTCTCCAAGGGGACGCTTGATTGCTGATCTTGAACTACATTCTAAGACGCTTTCCTTTTCTCCAGGTGGACGCCTGATTGCTGGACTTGAATTGTATTTTGAGATGCTTTTCATTTTCTTCAGGTGGACGCTTGATTGCTCAAATTGAACTGTATTTTGAGATGCTTTCCCTTTTTCCAGGTGGACGCCTGACTGCTGAATTTGAACTGTATTCCCGTGCTCTCCAGGTGGGCTCCTGACTGCTGAACTTGAATTGTATTCCCATGCTCTCCAGGTGGGCGCCTGACTGCTGAATTTGAATTGTATTCCCATTCTCTCCAGGTGGCTCCTGACTGCTGACTTGAATTGTATTCCCGTGCTCTCCAGGTGGGCGCCTGATTGCAACTTGAATGTATTCCCGTGCTCTCCAGGTGGGCGCCTGACCGCTGAACTTGAATATATTCCCGTGCTCTCCAGGTGGGCGCCTGACTGCTGAACTTGAATGTATTCCCGTGCTCTCCAGGTGGGCGCCTGATTGCTGAACTTGAAATGTATTCCCGTGCTCTCCAGGTGGGCGCCTGACTTCTGAACTTTAAATCGCTTCTCCCTGTTCTCCAAGTGGGTACCTGATTTCAACGAAAATAGACAAAACAAAAAAAAAATTCTGCCCCGGTTTGGTAGCTGGGCACATATGCGAGTGTTAGACTGAATAATGTTACCAAATATTCTAAGAATTTGAAAGCTAGATCTCATTATCCAGGAGGGTCCTGACAACTCCTAGTTAAACGACAGTTTTAATCTAAATTATATCTGTTAAAGGTATGACTTCCGCTAAATCTTGTTATCTAAGAAGGTCTTGAAACTACATCCCATTATCCAGGAGGGTCCTGAAACTCAAAAATCAAATCTTATCCTAAGTGTGACAATTTTACGGCTGAATTATACTACCATACAACAGAACTTATGCTACGTCTTGTTATCTAATGGAAATCTTAAAGCTAGGTCCCATTATCCAGGAGGGTCCTGAAAACTCCTAATTGAATCTTATCTTAAACATGCAAATTTGAAGCCAACTTATATTCCTTTATGCTAAACTATGCTGTTCATGATTGTTTTGAAATTTAACTAAGTCCCATTTTCCAGGAGGGTCCTGAAAATTTACGGTCATACCTGTCTGGTGCTTGCCTTTCCTTATGGTGGGTTTCTCCGAAACAAATGAGATTTTCTACCCCTGTTTCAAATCAAAGAAAAATCTTGTCAGTTTAAAACATGGTGGTTGGTTTGTGGCCTTGAACTTTGAGGGTGATTGCTCCTTCACTTCCCATGATAACTGATTTCCACTTGAAGACCTTGCCTGTTCATTGACTAACCACTTTCTCTGTCATCCGTATCATTGAGAATGCCTTTTCTCCGTTCAGACCCAATATCCTCTATTTGTTGCATTGCTCATGAACTGGCATCTAGCCAACCTTTGTGTCTTACATGAATCCCAAAGCACGTCCATTGCCCACACTCCGTGTGTATGTTGTTCTTTCTTGACTTGAACCACTGGGCTTGGCCTTGAGGTCTGTTGCTCCTCACTTTCCATGATAACTATTTTCCATTCGAAGACCTTGCTTGTTCCTTGACTAACCACTTCCTTTGTAAACCTTAACCCAGAAAATACCTCTTCTCTTTCGAACCCAATACCTTCTATTTGTTGCATTGCTCCTGAACCGACATCTACCAAACCTTTGTGTTTCACATGATCCCCAAAGCATATTAATTGTTACCAACTTCAGTGCGCATGTTGCTCTTTCCTGATTTAAACCACCGGCCTTGGCCTTGAGGTCTATTGCTCCATCGCTTGCCATGATAGCTTTTTATTTTTGCTTGGAGTATCTTGCTTGTCACTGGTCTACCACCCTTTTTGTTAATCTTATCATAGAAAATACCTTTGATCCGTTCACCCTAGCCCTCCTTCTGTTGCATTTTCCATGAATTGATATATACCAAGCCTTTTGTATTTCACACGAATCCTAAAGCATGTTGATTGTTACCAACTCAGTGTGCTTGCTGTTCTTTCCTGACTTATGATGTTTTGATGTGTTAACCAGATCCTGTTTTGTGCAATTGGAAAGCTGGTGGCAAATTTTGAAGTCATTTCTCACTTGTTCTGACCAAACAGACTTAGGAAGAGGAAGTAAACAAGACAAAAGGAACAGAGTAGAGGACAATGGAAAGAGATGATTCCTAACAAGAAAACTACAAAGTAGAAACCTATCGGATGTGGATACCAACTCTAATGACCATGACATGCACCTGCGGCCTATTCTGTTAAGCAAATCTGATGTTCAGCTCTTGTCGTACCTTTTGCCGTGAAACTGGGCTTCAATGCTCCGCTTATCCAATCTGATTCACAATCCTTATTCGACTTGTAGTGCCCGAAGGGTTTTCACCATCAAGCCTCTCTCATTTTGGTCTTTCTCTCAACTCACTGTCGCCTTATGGTGCCCGTGAAGGTTTTCACCAATAAGACTCTCTCATTTTTTATTTCTCTCACCTTTCATCGCCTTACGGTGCCCGTGAGGGTTTTCATCAATAAGACTCTCTCATTTTTCATTTTCCTTGTTTGGACCGGAGTGTTGCCCTTGATATGAATGACCTCTACCTGCTTGACCTGACATCTCTCGAAGACTGATCGAAAGGTCTATCTTTGGACCGTAATGTGGGCTTTTGGATTGGGTTAGAAAGAAAGGGTATCAAAGGCTCAAAACAATTCAAATGGGCTCAAAATTACAACTTCCGGAATCAGATTTCTTACAACAACCACAACTTCTGCCCTAGTTTCTTGCTTGGGGACTTTCGGATCTTTACTTTGATGGGACCGAACCGTGAGGTTGCCTATGTATCCTTAAAAGGAATCAGGTCGAACATAGTTCATGGCATAGAAATTACTTTGTTGCTGTGATTTTTCTTTTCTTTTTCTTTCTCTTCTTTTCTTCTTTTTGTTTTTCTTTTGTTGTTTTTCTTCTCTTTTTCTCTCTTTTTTTTCTTTCTCTTTTCATTCTTTTCTTTCTCTTTTCTCTTTTTCCTTTACTTATCTTTTGCGCTTGCGTTTCTGAACTTTGATACTGATTCCAAAAGAAGGGGTAGTGAAAGAAAATAAAATAAAGGCTCAAAGGGGTAAACGAAAGGAATA
>NC_031991.1:34820433-34831731 GCF_001879085.1 Nicotiana attenuata
AAAAATCCAGTAGAAATCCAAAGACACTGTTACGTCGCTTGGTTTGAAGATAGTTTTGAGTTCTAGTTCAATTTCGCATAAGTTTGAGATCAAACGAGTGTGTTCTGGTTTATTTCTATTTGCTGAAGTTCAGAAACCATCTCCTGAGCTAAATTTCAAGTCGCTTGTGGTTTTATTCTTCTGCCAATTCAATACTGGGCTATATGATGCTGTTTTTGAATCTGAAATCTGCTTTGAGTTACTGAATCCCACTGCTGATTGCTGTCTGATACTGTGTGACTTACTCCTTTTCCTCTGTTCATTCAAATTCAGGTACATGTCTCAAATCCCTCTTGATGTAGCCTTTGGAATGGAAGTGGAATAAAATAAAGCTTTGCCTCCTGATAAATTGTTCATTCGATTGTTGTATGTCTATAGCTGAATAGGTATTAGTGATATATGTTTCATCTAGTGTAGGTTAGGCTTGCTTTTGGACTTATATTCATATGAGCACTGTTGTGTATTAATCAGGACTGCTTATGATCTGTTTTGTAATTAAATTGGATAGACTAGGACTGCTTGTAGACTGTTAAGTTTTTTTTCATACGTTAATGCTCATGTATAGATTAGACTGTTGAAATTATGATCTGTTGTTAGCTTTGATAATTCTATGTGTAGTTAACCCTTAGGCATTTGAACTGAACTTGGTAATTCCATGTGTGATTTGAAGTTGAAGGTTTAAACTGCGCATCATTTAATTGATAATTAGATTGCAGGTGCTTTAATCCACTTTCAGCAGTTATATTGTAACTGTTAGGTTAATTAAAACCCAGGAAAATTTTAAAATGATATTAACTTTCCACATCTAGAAGGGTAGACATTAACAGGTGAACCCAATTCAGCAATTTGTTTGACACAATTGTGCACGTGTTAGCAGACTTTGGGCTCATTATAAGCCCATTCCTGTTGGCGTCCGTAACTGTGGCCAAATCATGGGCCAGTCTCTCAGAGGCCCAACGTGGGCAACGCATTTGCTTGAATTTCACAAGCTGATAGCTTACTAGCTTGGGCCAAAGTTTCAAGGCCCAAAAAATGCTGAGTCCTTTAAAACAAAAATCACATCAAGAATATGGGAATTGATCCGCAAATATGAATTTAGGCTTTCAAGTTAGGTAGCGTGTTCAAATTGAGAGGGTTCTCCCTTTTGTTTGAATTCGGACTTGAACTCGAGGCCCGAATTTATAAATGCAAATTAATTAGGCCCTTCTAGAGACAAAAAATAAATAGAAAATCGTAGTTGGCTTTAGGTCGGCCTTTAAATAAAAAATGAGACGAGCCTCGCCAAACAAAATGCAATAAATTGCGGGCCCCTCAGTAAATGCTTTATTAAAATATTTTAGAAATTCGGGACATGCCATTTAGCGAATTTTCATGGCTTCCCGCAAAGTTAATAAGACGCTAGCCACTTTAGGCGCGCTTTTAATAATTTTACCTTCCTAAACTCGGGTGTGCATTTCATGCAACCCAAATCCAAATCCTAAAACGTTGAATAAGAGGTGTTGAGGATCCGGGTGCATTTCATGTGACGTGATCCAAAAACACGCTCTTAAACGGCGTTCACTTTCGTAAAAATAACTAAAAGCGGTAAATAATTTTAAAAATTGCACTATAGGTTTGAACATGTATAAAATCAGATTTTTAGCCATTTATAATAATTTAAGCGACCGTGCTAGAACCACGGGATCCGGGGGTGCCTAACACCTTCCCTCGGGTCAACAGAATTCCTTATTCAGAATTTCTGGTTCGCAGACTCCAATTGGGAAGTCGAAATTTTCCTCGATTTGGGATTTAAATTAAATCGGTGACTTGGGACACCAAAAGCCAATCCTATCCCAAGTGGCGACTCTAAAAATAAATAAATAATCCCATTTCGAATAATGTCACTTTAAATGGAAAAACTCCCTTATACATTTATCCTTCGGGGTAGGTGTGTAAAAAAGGAGGTGTGACAGCTCTGGCGACTCTGCTGGGGACACGAACCCAGAATTTCGATTCAGGGTTCAAGAATTCGAGCTTAGTACAATTGTTATATTTGGCTTTATCTGATTTTTCTACATGTTCCATGCTATACGTGTTAAATGTTTTACCGCTTGATATTTGTTGAAATTGTATATATAAACTATCGCGAATCCCTTCCTCTTTCTGAGTCTTCTACATCATGGAGAAGGGTGCACTTCGTGTAGCTTCTCTTCTGTTTAGAGTCTTTTTCCATTTAAAACGAGGTTTGGATAAGTTGCAAAGCCGGCGGAGCTTCTATATCCCCGGTACGCTGCCTCCCCCTCGGCTCGAGTTGTCCGCTCGGGTAAGCCAGGTCTAGACCAATAAACCTAGGGTTAAATCTAGAAGAACAAAACCTCATGCCGGATCCCTAGTAGGACGCTTGTTTGCATCATGTGCATTTGACTTAGGGGACTCAACACAGGGGTTGGGTCCGTCTAGGACAGGTGACCTGAAATGAATTGACCATCCTGATGCATCCTACGTGCTACTTGCGCATTTATTTGCTCGAATTTGCATGTTGAGCGGCTCGCCTAAATGAGTGAAAATTGAGAAAATAAGCAGTGTTAGGACTAAGGGAGGGTAACCATTTGTTTTGAAAAAACCCAAATACCCAAATAGTACCGAAATGCTGCCGAATTTTTGAAAAATTATTTGGAAAAATAGAAAGAAATGGTTGTTTAAAATAGTTTTGATTTTGGCAAATCTGACCGAACTACGCGGGTCTGATTCTCACCGGATGTGAGATACGTAGGCAAACCTCATCGGTTCCGGCCCCACTTTTCAAAAAATCCAAAAAATATTTTCTTTTAGTTCCTTCATTAAAAATCTTTCTTTAGAAAATTCAAAAAACAAAAAAAAGAAGAGAAAATAGTTTTTAAACTCAAAAAATGATTTCCTTCTTTCTAATGTTTTCATGAAATAACAAGAAAAATCCATAAAAATCAAAATCCAAAAATACAGGTTTCCTTCATTTTGAAGTATTTTTCCAAAATCAAAAAACAATCAGAAACAAAAATCCAAAAAAATACTTTTTAGATGTCGTTCTTTTGTAAATGTCCATAAAAATTTTGGAAAAATTGAAGTCCGAAAAATATTTTGCTTTTCTTTCGAAGTACTTTTGTAAATAAATAAAAGCTCAGAAATTCAAAACATTTTTCTTAAAAAAAAACAAAAGGGCCCCTCTTTCGAAAATTAAGAGTTTAAATCCAAAATCTAAAACAATATTTTCTTTCTTCCTTAGAAAAAGAGAAAACAAATCAAAGTGAAATTTCAGAAGTTTTTCTTTCAAAAATAAAATCAAAATCAAAATACAAAAAATAGCCAACCACTCCCTTTTGCAAAAATAGCCAAAAATGTCAAAATTTTAATTTTTGTCAAAAATAAGACGGGTGATGCCATTCTTGTTTTAAAATAAGCCGAATGTCCCCAAAAGGACGCCAGAAGGCTGTTTTTGCAAGAACAGCCACCCTGAGTCATTTTAAATGATTTGCGGGCACAGCCTTAAAATCTTCCTCCCAGAAGTGCTGAAAGGCCATATCTGCAAAACCAAGTCCTTGTTTTTCTAGATAAAGAAAAGTTTGCAAAAATAGCCATTTTTTTCCTGTTAAGTCAAAATAAGTCATTAAAATACTCCTTAGATGTCTTTCTTTCATAAATAAAAAAATATAAAATAAAAAAATACAAATTTTGAAAATTGAGTCCGAAAATATTTTTGCTCAAAATCCAAAACATTTTCATAAAAGTCCCTCTTCCGAAAATTAAGAGGCAACTTTCAAAATCCAAAAAAAAAAAAAACAAAAAGAAATATTTTTTCTTTCGTGTTTAGTAAATAAATGAAAATTCAAACAAATATATTTCCTTTTACTTCTAAAATTCCCGAAGTTTCAATAAAACGAAAAGGTAGAAGTCTTTCTTTCAAAAATTAAAAAAAATCAAAATCAAAATATTTCCCTTTCCTTTCTAAAGCATTTCTTTCAAAATTCAAAAAAAAGAGAGTTAGTTTATTTACCTTATTTGCTAGAACTACGCTTGGTCTGATTCATGCGGGGTCATGATACGTAGGCAATCTCCATAGGATTCGACCGTAACCCTAAAAAAAAAAAAGAAAAAAAAAGAGAGAAAAAAGAGAAGGAAAACACGAGGGAAGGAAGTAAAAGAAAAACAAGAGAGAAAGAAATGCAAAAATCGAAAATAAGGAGTCGAGAGAAAAACCATGGCAAAGAAAGGAGAAAAGCAGGAAAAACAGAGGGGAAAAGAAAAATGAGAGAAAAACAAAAGAGAAAGGAAAGCAAGAAAAACAAAGAGCAGAAATCAAAAGAAGAGAAAAAAGAAAAGAAAAGCCGGGATGACGCATGCAACCAGTGCAAACATGTAGACATCCGTTTAACTGTATAGGTGCATCAACCCCAATGTGCGATTACCTATCTGTTACTTGTCTCAAACTAACCGTGTGTTGCTGTAAATTCCAGCCTAGCTTTTAGAAACGGTGGTTGGTTGTGGTAAGCTGGCATCGCATCAATACTTTACCAGATCGAAAGGAAGTGTGGAAATGTCTACAGAAATGACTTTGCCTGCAGTCCCCATCTCTGAAGACAGCCCCATCTCGGGGGTCCCGGCCTCTGAATCTTTTACAGCTGAAGAAAATCGGATCTTGCGTCTGCGACTGATGGAAATGTGGGATGCTTGGAACAATGGAAAGGAACCTCCAAGCAACATTCCCGGATTCCCAGAGTTATTCCCAAGAGCTGGAGGTGCTACTACTGTCCCTATCAGTCATCCTCATACCCCTTTTGGACAACCCACCATGACGGCTCATTTCGTCGGAACACCTTCTGAGGTCCGCCCCCAGGTGTTCCCAGCAGGAGCAGCTCCTAACATCTTCACTGCTCCACTATGCCTTGCTACAACACAACCTCCACTGCCAAGGCCTGCCTTTAATCCCTCAGCATTCACCTTCCAAAACCCTGTCTTTCCGGTGGATCCTCCTCAATATCCCACATATAATTACTCTCAGCCGCCACCATACGAGCTTACACCAGGGCAGGACAAAACCCCCAAAGACCCAGAGCAGGATGAGATGGCGAAATTAATGAGAAGCCTCGAGCAGAGCTTGAAAAACATGCAAGGATTGAGCGGGCAAAAGAGTGTTTCTTATACTGATTTGTGCATGTTCCCTCACGTGCACCTGCCCATGGGATTTAATACGCCAAAGTTCGAAAAGTATGACGGGCATGGCGATCCTATTGCCCACCTCAAAATATATTGCAACCAGCTGCGCGGGGCCGGCGGAAAAGAAGAGTTGTTGATGGCTTATTTCGGAGAAAGCTTAGTAGGCATTGCCTCAGAATGGTATATGGACCAGGATGTCTCACGATGGCACATTTGGGATGATCTAGCCAGAGACTTTGTAAGGCAATTTCAGTACAACATTGACATTGCACCAGACATGAACTCTTTGGCCAATTTAAAGAAGAAACCCTCGGAAAGTTTCAGAGAATATGCTATTAAGTGGCGCGAACAGGCATCGAGGGTTAAACCTCCCATGGATGAAGTAGAAATGGTCACCATCTTCCTTCAGGCCCAGGAAGCAGATTACTTTCAGAATATGATGTCAGCCATGGGCAAGCCTTTTGCAGAGGCAATTAAAATTGGCGAAATGGTAGAGAATGGTTTGAAAACGGGCAGGATTTTGAGTCAATCGGCCATAAGAGCAACCTCCCAAGCCATCCAAGGCGGGTCTGGAGGAATGGCCAAGGGAAAAATGAAAGAAGAAACAGTTATGGTAGCATCAGGGGGAATAAGATATCGGGCTCCGAGACCTGTGTTCTCTGAAAGAACCCCTCAATACTACTATCCTCATCCTGGCTTATGCTTCCCCACCTTATGCGGTCATGAATGCTCAACCTTTCGCCCGACCGCAGCCACAAGCCAACAGAAATCAACCTCCATTCCAAAGAAACCAACCTCCTCACCAAAACCACTATAATCCTCGGCCTCCACAAGATAACTTCCGACCTCGGGAACCACCTAGGAGACCAAACTTTACCCCAATTGGTGAATCTTACTCCAGTTTATTCCCGAAACTTGTCCAAATGGATCTACTGCAGCCAGTTCCTCAGAACAGACAAAACCCGGCATCGCCTGCCTACAGAGCTGGTGTTAGGTGTGCATACCATTCAGGGGAAGAGGGCCATCATACAAATGACTGTTGGACTCTGAAACAAGAGGTGGAGAACTTAATAGAGCAAGGAAAAATTGTGTTGAGGGATGAGGATGTCCCAAATGTGAATAATAATCCGCTGCCCGCTCCCAATAACGGGCCAGTAATCGGGATGATCTGTGAAGGCAAAGAATTTGACCCAGCATTAAAAGCTATAATTGCTATCGCTGATGTAGAAAGAAAGCCAAAGGTGGCCCCGAAGCAAGAGAAAGGGGAATAGAAGAGCAAAATCACCAAGACAGAACCAGAAAAGAAAGCTGATGTGGTGCGGGGGACAATCAAACTACCTCGGCTGAGTGAGCCAGTGGTTATTGGACGCGTACCACAGAAGCCGATGATCAACCCTGCTGCGGTACCATAGAATTATCAGCAGACGGGGGTCACATACAAGGGAAAAGGAATCTTGGGAGAGCTGCTAGAAAACCTCCCTATTGAGAAATATTCAAATGTAGAGGAGGGCACCCACATGGTTCAGCCGGGGGAAGGTACTAGCGCCGCTGAGGTGCTCTACATGGGACCAGATGCTAAACTCCAGAACTGGAAGGCTACGCCATTCCTGATCAGGCGGGATTCCCAGTAAACTTGACCTGCCACTTTTTCTGCATTCCGAGTTATTCCAGGGTGTAACTCGGATGTTTCCTGTAGTTTCTTGTCTTTAAATTCCTGAATGTGAACCCTGTTATCTTCAAAATTCCCAGAAATGAAATCAATATTTCATCGCTCATTTTTCTTTATTTTGCTATTTTTTCTCCTTCATTTCTTCTCTTTAGTTTTAATAATGCAGCTTTAAATAACATGACATGCTTGCGGACTTCATGCCTAGATCCCAAAACACTGTCAGATTTCGAAAGAACGAATCAAGAGTCGAAGTGCAAAGAAGGTAACCTTGAGGAAATAAAACAATAAATTGGAACAAATTAAGGAAAATTGGTTTGGAAAGGTCCGTACATGCATCAAAAGAGTGTGCTGTACTCAGGGCACATCCGGGCAGTTGTACCAACAAAGAATGGCCCGTGCTTACAACAAGAAGGTGCGTCCCAAGAATTTTGAAATGGGACAACTCGTGTTAAGACGCATCACCAGGAAGCAAAAGAAAAGTTTGCTCCTAATTGGAAAGGTCCATACGTAATCCGAAAGATACTGCCAAGAGGAGCATTGTATTTGGGAGACGTTGAAGGAAATGACCCTGAAACAGCAGTCAATGCAGACGCAGTCAAAAGGTACTATGTTTAGGCTCTCTGCGGTGTTGGTTTTTGTGCAATTGAGATGACGAAGGCTTTTTCTTCTCGCTACCCAAACACTATTAACCCTTCGTAAACCTATTTGAGCCGGTTTCCCTTCTTTGGCTACCCTCTTTGGTACCCGGAAGTACGAAGAAAAGAAAAAGAAAAAGAAAAAGAAAAAGAAAAAGAAAAAGAGCAAAAGAAAAGAAAACAAAAAGAAAACAAAAAACCAAAACAAAAGCAAAAACAAAAACAAAAATTATTTGCCTTAACTACGTTTGACTTAATCCCGAAAGGGTACGTAGGCAGCCTCTCTCTGGTGTTCGGTCACACCAAAACAAAAATCCTGATTTCCCCGAAAAATGAAACTGGGCAGATGATGTAATGGTTCGGCCATGAATCCGCCGAAATGGTTCCAAAGTTGTACCTCCGTCCAGAATTCTTTTTACCCAAAACCTTGTCCAAGTCCTTCTGATCAATTGGCAAAGGCGTGGGAATTGAAAAGCAATATTGTTGGAAGCTGGTATAGTCCAAATTGAGAGAAATAAAATGAGAGAGTCTTATCGGTGAAAACCTTCGGGCACCATAAGGCGATGGTGAGAAGAGAAATTAAAAATGAGAGAGTCCGTTGGGTGAAAACTCGTAAAGAGCACTATCGGGCGACGGTGAGAAGAGAAATGAGAGAGGTCGATTGGCGAAAACCCGCAAAGGGCGCTTTTAGCCGAAAGAAGACATCTCACCACTAAAAGAGTCCTGACAAGGTTCCCTGGTCTTGAAATGCGGATCAACGGGTTCACGAGAAGCTGGAAAGTTTGTATGGGTTGGGCGTCCAGTCCAAGAAGCATGTCATGTTCATTTGAAGCCAACATCCACCCCAGATAAGTCCTTCTTTTCCCCCGAAAGGGACGCTTCTCTTTAAACTCATATGTTTTTTCTTTGAATCCCTTTCGGTTTAACTCTGATTCCGTAACTAGTACAAAGAAAAGGTGGCAGGACCGGTTTCACAGGGCTCCGCCTGGTCAGAGTCGAAGAAATACCCAGCCTCAGCGAGTGCGTCAGGCCGATCTCGACTGGCCATAGTGGTTGATGCTTTCAAAGCAAAAACATTGGAAAAGAAAGGAAGTCAAAGGCAAAGGTCCCAAGGGCAGAATAAAGTGAAAAGGTCAGAGCCCACACGGGCAAGTCATAATGAAATCCTGAAGGCTGAGCCCGGTCGGTTTGAAAAAAGATTCACCCTCAAGGCAAACAAGCAGCAAAGTTCTCAACGGAAATGGGGCCGGGATCAAGCAATTGAGATGATCAAGGCCACAAAACCAACCACCGTTTCAAACTAACAAATTGTTCTTTGTTGAAAACAGGTTTAATTCAAAGCAACCGTGCAAGAAGCAGGTGCAGTCCAAAAGAAATGAAATGCACAAGCGCTGAAACAGCTTCGCAGCAGGAAAACGACCAAAAGGGAAGTTCTCCCCCCCCCCCCCCCAAAATTCTTTCATGTGTTTTTGCTAAATAAAAGAAAAACATAAAAAGAGGAAAACAGAAGAAGAAGAAAGAAGAAAAGAAATAAAAATGAAAATCCCAAAAGAAAAACAAATCATGGTAGCATAGGATCCCATTCCTTAGATGTCCCGGTCACAAAACCGAGGATCTCCCGGCCAAAAAAACGTGGAGCTTTTTCTTTTTCCAAATCCCGGCCAAAAAACCGAGGATCTCCCGGCCAAAAAACCGTGGAGCTTTTTCTTTCCAAATCCCGGCCAAAAAACCGAGGATCTCCCGGCCAAAAAACCGTGGAGCTTTTTCTTTCCAAATCCCGGCCAAAAAACCGAGGATCTCCCGGCCAAAAAACCGTGGAGCTTTTTCTTTTCAAATCCCGGCCAAAAAACCGTGGACCCTTTTCCTTTCCAAATCCCGGCCAAAAAACCGAGGATCTCCCGGCCAAAAAACCGTGGAGCTTTTTCTTTCCAAATCCCGGCCAAAAAATCGAGGATCTCCCGGCCAAAAAACTGTGGAGCTTTTTCTTTCCAAATCCCGGCCAAAAACCGAGGATCTCCCGGCCAAAAAAACGTGGAGCTTTTTCTTTCCAAAATCCCGGCCAAAACACCGAGGATCTCCTGGCCAAAAAACCGTGGAGCTTTTTCTTTCCAAATCCCGGCCAAAACACCGAGGATCTCCCGGCCAAAAAAAAAAACCGCGGAGCTTTTTTTTTTTCTTTCCAAATCCCGGCCAAAACCGAGGATCTCTCTACACATTCCTGATTTGATTGCTTAGATATGTGTCGCAACTAACTCACAAAATTTTCCTAGTGAAAACTGGGGCAGAAAATTTCGTTCGTTTGTTTGTTTTGGTATCTTAAGCAAGTCGACCTCAAGACACAAGGTGTGAGATGATCAATGGAATAAATCTCAATCTAGAATCAAGAAAAGAAGAAAAAGAAATGAACTCAAGTATGAAGCAAGCAGAGGCGTGGATGGCTCAATATCGGATTGAAGGCACAAGCTCCGCTGATCCTGTTTTGACCCAATGCTTCATGAAGAAGTAAACACCTACATCCTGAGCATCAAGATTCAGATAGAAGTCCACAGCAAAATCAGCTAAGACTCAAGATCAAGTTTCAAGAGAATTATAGATAGGAATCTTGTAACTCATTGTTGATAGACATAACTAGCTTAGCTTTGATTGACTTTTTGGTGTAATAAAGAGGTCAGCAAGCAGTAGCAGCAGCAACAGCAGTGAAATCACAGCTCCTGGTAGTCCTAGCTACCAAACCTTCCAGAACTACACTGTCCCGATTCCTTTATAGCCAAGGATATGTAGGCAACCTTTGAAGCAGGGTTCAGTCAGACGGTTTTTTAAAATACTTCTCATGGAGTGCCGAGCGGGCAAAAATCCTTCATAGTGCTCATTTATCTTTGCCCGAAAACCCTTCGTGTCTTCGAGCAAAGAGGGGCAGCTGTGAGCACGTGATTTTTGCCACGCTTAATTTACTCCTATAAATTCATTAGAATTAGATTTTTTTCTTTTATTATTTTGAATTTTTTAGGAATTAATTTGCTATAATTTTTGTGTTCTCGTTTTGCATTTTTTGTGTGCATTTTTAGTTGCTATAATTCATAAAAATGTACAAAAATAGTACGTTTGCATTTAGAATTCGATTTTATATTTTTTGTCAATTAATATTACTAAAACAAGAGAAAAATAACAAAAATAGTCTTTTCACAATTTTACACTTTACATTTTTTGATTTAATTTCCTCTTAAATTAGGAATTAGTTAACTAGTACTATCTTAGATTTAATTTGGGACTTTTATTTTACATAGTAAAATCATAAAATACAAAAAATGAAAATAAATAAAAGAATTAAAAAGGAGAAAAACAAAGAAAACAAAATTAAGAGAAGGTGGTGTCAATAAAATGCCCAAATTGGGCTAAAAATGGTTTAGCCGACCCCCAAAACCCCTCTGATCCGGCCAATTCGGCCCAATCCATCTCTCCACCCGGTCAAGTCCCCAGGTTATCAATACGACGCCGTTTTGGCGTCGAGTAATCTCAACCGTCCATCACCCGCATCCAACGGCTCACGTTGATGCCAATGTTTTAATAAAAGTGTCCTAAAAACCCCATTAACCCTAGATATTCTTTACCATCCTCGTACCCCTGCCCCATCTCCAACCGCCGGTGTGACACCACCGTTACCCTGCCGTGTCTCCGCCTTCCTCCGCCGCCGGCTAAAAATCGCCTCCGCCGGCGGCGACGCTCCAATAACCCCAAATTAGACCCCTTACTCCTCTTTCTCCTCTTTCCAACCCTCAATCCATTTCC
>NC_031991.1:34831831-34879107 GCF_001879085.1 Nicotiana attenuata
AGAGAGGATCTTAGAGAAAAATTTGAATAAGAGATTGATTGTATAAAGTATAGGCTCGGTGCAGCTAAATATATATATATATATATAGTATATATAAATATATATATATTACTTGCTATAAATAAGAAAACAAAATAATGTGTTTAGGGGCATTAAATTTATTAAGATCCCATAAATGTGTGAATCACCCCATAAAAATATACTAATTTAAGGGGCGTTAACTGAGTGAAAATATATTTCTGTAAAAAGAGCCGAAAATGTGTGATCCAGCACTAAAATTGGGCAATACAGAAATTTGAAATTTCAAAGCAACTAATTTAAGGGTTTATATCTAACAATTAAGGCGGAAAGTCATCTCCTCAAAACATACCTCGAATTTGGATTTTAGTTGGAGATGAATAAAATGTAATAGTTGCTGGAAAAAATTGTGATCTTTTCCAAAAAAAAATCTCAATTTTAGATAATAAACATTCCGATCTAAGGAGGTGTTAAGCCGTTTCTTTGAATCTGAGGACAAAAATCCCTCGAACTTTTTCTTGTTGCTGAGTTTCTGCTCATCTTCTTTATAATGAAGTGATGATAACACGGTAGGAATTAGGAGAATTGGGAAGTTTTTAGAAAAAAGAATGGAGATAAAAGCTTGCTTAACAACCAAAAGACGGTAACTTTATTGAAAATGTGGCAAGTTTGTAACTTTAGTATTTTATAATTTATTTAGTTGAAAAATATTAAGTAATGAATTTTCCTACTTAAAAAGAGGCGATAAAATTGGGTTGAATTAACTTTGCAACAATTGTATTCTTAATAGGTTTGTTCACTTGGCTTATTAATACTTGCCACTTTGGCTCACACACACGAATGCACTTCTGTTTAATATATATAAGAGTATTATGAACAATCAATTAATTATTGCCTAATATTTAGATTTTTTGATATGGAAATCATATAATTATCTTTTTTTGTATGATTTTGTTTAGAGTCCTTTGACGAGCTCTTTTTCTTTTGTTAAAGTTTTTAGTTTAGGTAGTGTTTTTTTTCTTTTTCTTTTGCAAACTCATTTTTCTTAGTATAATCATGTAATTGAATTATACAAATGACTACAGTAATTTTATTCTTTTTCTAATCTAGTGAAAAATAATCATATGAGTATTTGTGTATTAAATTCAAAAATAGAATATTTGCGTGTGTTACTCTGATAAAATAAGTTGATGTATATATTAGGTGGTTTCGACTTGTTATTATCTATTTATTTTATATTTTCTTATTAATATTTTGATTATAATTCTGTTTATTATTATTTGTGATAAAATTTGTCTATTATCTTATATATTAATATATTTTTGAAATGATCCTATATTAATGTAATTATAAGATTATTATATGTAATTGTATTAATAAGAACCTTACAAGTAGGATATATCTCTTCTCTCTATTATATTATTCTTCTCTATATTATCATGATTGTATATATTATTTTGTGTCATTTGATATGCTTTTGCATTGGTATAAATTGCTAGATATTGTCCGAAGTGTAAATTAAGGCTAAATATATGATATATATTTGACATATAACTACGTAATAGCTTCAAAATTCGTAGTTATGAAGAATAAAAGATGTCTATATGTACATCTTATATGATTAAATCTCTATATTATATATTTGTTTCTCTCTCCTCCCTTTATTTATATATAGTCCACATATATATTTGTAAGTTTGTTAGATAGGATAAAATGAATTGTTGAAATAAAAGGAAAATATATGAATAGATTAATAAAGAGTGTATTTGTATATACAAATCTTAGTTATAATGTGATGTTCTTCATTATTCCCTACTTTATCTTGTTTTCTACCTCATGATAATATAACCGCCATCTACTTCATCATCCTTTATGTATTTGTATTCTTCTTACTACTCTCGCATTTATATTCTCCTTGTTTTCATATCTCTCTGCATCTCCTCTATATTGTAATCTTCCCTCATTGATCTCATTTGTTTAATGTTGTAGTATTCATATATATATGGTCGATGATAATTTATTATATAATTATCAATTGTATTTCCTGTATATATATTATATTGGTCAAACTTAATCGTTTAATGTATTTTATTTTGAATATTTTGAGTGTTTATAATATTACAATTCTCTATGAATATTCATCTGATTTCTTCTTCCAATAGTAAAAATATCAACTGTGCCTTTGAGCTTGATCTTTGAATTTGATTTTGATTTATTTCTCGTCGCGAACACTTTGATTGTTGACTATCGAATTGTATCACGACAGTACCTTGAATTTCTTGATTTGATTTTTCGTTCTTGAATCTTGAATACTTGAATTGTTCTTCGTTCTTGAGCTGAACTTGATTTCTTGAAACTTTGAACTTAACTGAACTTGAAAGCTTGAAAACTTGTGGAGGAATTTGCAGCGTTTGATCCACGAGCTCTCTCTTGCTTCTTGGTTATAACTTCTGGTGTCTTTTCTGGGTTATGAAGACCCCTATTTATAGTTGTGGAAGGGAGTGAGTTGTGATAGAACAACTCTTTTCGACCATATCTATATATATATATATTTATATTTAATGGCCAAACATGTCACTTGCTCACGTGGCAACGATTTCATTGGCCTTTTAAAGTGTAAGCTTGGCATGCCTTGTCATTTTGAACACGTGCTGATCCTATTGGCGTCTTCCGTTTGACTTGGCGGCGCCACGTCATTCTGACACGTTGCAAACCAAAACGGGCCTCTAAAAGATGAAATATTGGGCCTAATGAAGTGGGCTCATCACTTTAGCCCCATTAAGTGTGGCTGCCAGGGGATTAAGACTTATTTATTTTAATCCATATATGGGACTTATATTAATTAATTCAATTTATATTAGCCCAATATAATTATTATTGAACTAATATACCTTGAATCTATAAATTATAGTCCAAATTATCTGTATGGGATTTGAAATTCCAATAAATTTATTATGCCTACAAATGCCTCCTAACTCAAGACTTGTCGGGTCATATTATTTGTCGAAATTAAGACGAGATCTTGTAATTTATTTGTCTATATTATCTTTTCATATTTATTATTTTGACTTCTTACTTCAATTGCTTTTTTCTATTTTGATCTCTCGCATGCACTCGTTTCTTTAATGTAATTGAGAAAGAAATGAAATTTAAAAGATGTGAACCCTGTGCCATAAAATTTCACGTGATTCAACTTTACTCATTGAATCTTGGCAATTATCTTTCGTTGATCAATTTCTTAATCATTGATCTGTTAGGTGAATGAAAACGCTAAACACATAAGCTCCATCCACGTAACTTCCTTTGTCTTATCTACTTGACTCTTAAACAAAATTCCCTACAAACTCAACAATTGCTTTGTGGATTGAGCTTACGTAGCATTTGGTCTTCAAGTTAAACAATTCTAGTTGTATATAAGAGATATACAAACTCCTGAATGTGCCACATAGTATTCTTTTTGATATTGTAACTTGCAATTTTCCTTACTAAAAAAATTGCTTTCACCTGTAATGAATTACAAAGAGTTAATCTTACTGCCTCCACGTGACCCTGTTTATATAGAACTTCGTTGTAATTAACATATTCTCTCTACTTTGTCTTTCATTATAATGTGATTTCCATGGATTTTGTCGGTTGATTTCAAAGACTTGTGTCACCAGGGCCAACTACTTAAGTACTGCCAATTATCCTAAGCAGTGAGACATATTAATGGTAATTATCCCACATCGAAATTTCGCCCTTTAAACAGCCATTGAAAGAATCTATATAAACTCCATATTCTCATTATCAGAGTATCAATCAGCAAGCTTTAGCATATCTCTTAGAGTTTTGTCAACAAAACAATTAGGAAGCACGGTGAAGGTAATTCTTTTCTTGTGCTTCTTCTTTTTGTCTTTTTTCTTTTTTTTAGTTCAAGCGGAAGAATTTCCACGCATGAAGGAGGCGCTCTTAGGGTTGAGGGGACGGGTGACTCATCCCTGCCCAACTATCGGAGATATTACTCTCAATGTGCTCGACTATCGGTGAGGCCAACTTTAAGGTGCAAAGGGACTCATATGCCGCCGCACTACAGATTGAAGACTTATATGTCCAAGAATGTGGATTGACTGTGGAGAGTTATTCCTCAAACGGCCACAGAATGTGGCTTGACTATCCGAAGAGATTACTCTCAAAACGGCCACAGAATGTGGCTTGACTAAATCGGAGAGATTACTCTCAAAAACGGCCCCAGAATTGTGGCTTGGACTATCGGAGAGATTAATCTCAAAAACGGCCCCAGAATGGGCTTGACTAATCGGAGAGATTACTCTCAAAAACGGCCCCAAATGTGGCTTGACTATCGGAAGAGAATTACTCTCAAACGCCCGACTATTATCGGAGAGGCCAACTTAAGGTGCAAAGGGACTCATATGTCCACCTTAATATTGGAAAGTTAAGTTCATTAAGGACAAACCCACGAAGAGGCCAACTTAAGGTGCAAAGGGACTATATGTTCCACCTTAACATTTGGAAAAGTTATAAAGCTTCAACTCGAAGATGACATCAACTGACACTTGGGGAAACATTTGAAATTTGGCGGACATTTGCCAGACTTCACTCGAAGATTCCGGAGGGCTTAACAATCACTTTAAGATCGGCAAATTTGAGACTGAAACTTTTGACAAGATCCGACGAACTTGAAAGACTTCAACTAGGGGGATTAAATAATTTCAACTTTAAGAACCCGGGCGAATTTGAAAGACTTCAACTTGAAGACCGATGACTTGAAGACTTCAACTTGGGGCTAAACCATTTCAACTTTAAGACCTGCGAATTGAAGAGTTCAACTTGATAGACCCGACGAGTTGAAAGATTTCAACTTGGGGACTTTAACTTGATAACCGACGGACCTTGAGATATCAAGTTTACCATGGAGGGGTTGCCCCCTTTTAAATCAAGTGAGATATCAAAGTTCACAAGAGGATGGCATGTTCAGCTTGATTTTAACATTCCTCCAGTACTCACGTCGGACAACAATTGGGGCAACTCATTATCCTTTTGAAACTTATGCGACTGGAACTTAGAATGAAACTCTAAGCCTGCCTACGTAACCTCGGTGAAGAGGATCAAGTCATACCGTAGTTCAGACAGGGTAGATTTTTTTTTTACGTCCTAACTTTTGCCTTTAACGGCCGCCTCTTTCGAAAGTTTTCAAAACCTATGCGGACTCTTTTTTTACGTCCTAACTTTTGCCTAAGGCTGCCATCTTTCCGAGATTTACCTAGCGGACTTTTTTTATTTTATTTTTAAAGAGTTTTTTTTGAGCGTACACAGTTTAATACTCTTGCGGGCCAGGAGTGTAGCAGCATGCAGTTTAGGCCTCGTGCGTCAAGGAGTGTGGCCACTTCAAGGATAATACTTCTTTCAAAAAAAACTTGCCATTGATAGAGCCGATCCTCATACCATCTGCATCAACCAAGCTTGTAAGCCCCCTTGCAGTAGCTTCTTGTACGAACATATGTCCATGGCCCATTTTGAAGTGAACTTCCTATAGGTTTATGGGAAGTAATTAGGGTCTTCGTAACAGCAAGGACTTTGATCTCCTGACTGAAAGGATTCTCGGCAAACTCTTTCTATTGAAGGCGCGAGATAATCTAGCTTGATAACATTCAAGACTCGTGTTGAGGCTTTCCAATCTCTTTCATCCAAGAGATTCCAACTTCTGCTAAAAACGAAGTCAAGCAGTTTTCTTCATCAGTGATCCCTTCTTGAATAGCCAGTCGTAACGAAGGTTATTTGACGCTCAAGTGGCAAGACGGCTTCGACTCCATAAACGAGTGAATAATGAGTTCGCCTGTGTTGCATGCGGTGAGTCGTCCTACTATGCCCATCAGAGCTTCTTCCAATACGGTCATGTCAATGCTCGTTTGGATTTGAGACGACTTTCGTTTAACAAGTTGGCGAATAGAGTCTTGTTGGAATGACTCTCAGCACTGATCCGATATTGGCGCATTGTTACATCGAAGAGTACGTTGCTTGAAGCCAAGAGATCAAACAAATCTTGTTCATCAACCTTTATCGAATGGATTTCCATATCCGTTATTATGTAACGAGGAATGCCAAATGCGATAAATAATGTTTTACTCGATGAACTGCAAACATTTTCCTTCTTTACTTCCTTAAAGAGCAACAGCTTCAGCCATTTTGAGAAGTAGTCAGTTGCAGCCAAGATGTATAAGGTGCCCACGCAGAGGACTTGGCAAGTGGTCCACAACATCCATCCCCAAGCGTCAAATTGGCCAACGATGCAACAGTTCGGTGCAAACTTCAGGGAGGTATGAATAAATTCGCATGGAATTGACAAGCCTTGCATTTCGAGCGTCAGTCCAAAAGCAATCTTTTAACCATCGTAGGCCAATAATATCCCATCCTTTTTATATGGAAATGGAGCTTTGGTCCGGACTGGTGTGCCCATACCCATGCGCCCTTGCAAAGAGGTCTGGAGAGCTTCTTCTTCTCCTAGGCATCGCAAGAGTACTCCCCTCTAAAGACCTTCTGTATAGAGTAATCTGTGTAAAGTAAAAGGAAGCGAGGTGCACGACGACGGAGTTTTTCAGTTCTTCCTCCCGGAATTTCCTGGAAGTATCCCATAAAGCTAAGTAGTCGATAATGGGTTGTTCGCCATTCTTCTTCTCAAAACTCAGAAACAGCACAGTGCTTGAGTTTTGTTTTCTTCACCTTCAGTCTCATTTGGGGGCGGACTACCCATTTGGCACACTGGTAACTTGCGCCTTGGTCAGGCAGGGCTAATGATTGAAGCTAGAGCAGCTAAAGATTCAGCCTTCTTATTATTCTTTCCTTGGCAACATGCTGAATAAGTCCATCACCGGAGCCACCCCATCAACTTTTAGCGTAATCATGATAAATGGGCGTAGTTCAGGCTTCTTAACCTCGTAACTACCCAAAAGCTGATTGACCACTAACTGGGAGTCACCAAAGACTTGCAATTGCAATTGCTTCATATCATACGGCCATTTCCAAGCCCAAGTATTAATGCTGATATTCAGCAACATTGTTTGGTAACATGAGTTGTGTCAAGGTGAGGAGTAGGGCAAGACTTCACCTTGGGGATGACAAATCATACGCCAGCCCCGGTCTCCCCCGATGCCGCAAGCACCATCAAGCACTTCCATGGAAGGGTGAACTTCAACAACCATTGCGTCCTCATCAGGTAGTTCATCAGTTAGCTCCCATCATCAGGTATCGGATGATCTACCAGAGGTTCTGCCAATGCTTGTCTTTACAGCCTTTTGAGGGAATATACAAAAATCTCTGAACTGTTGAAATTGGAGTACCATCTTCGCTGTGCTTATCAATAGATCACTAAGAACTACGGTTTTGTTTAAACATCACTGGAATCTGAATTCTTAAGGGATGATCTCGCTTTAGAAAACCAAGACGGACAAGCAAATGCAAGCTTGAAAGTAGTTGCTTTCACTTTTGAACTTTGAGAAGACAGTCAGCCAAACAACAACTATTTCAATTTGGCAATGAGTTTAACGTCGTAGGTGTAACCTCAGATCTCTGCTCATATGTAAGTAAAGAAGTCTTCTCTTCCCTCTCACGTTTTTCTTGGGCCAACAGTGCTCCAACAGACATTTCCCTGCGCCGCGATGATACTAGTATCAATGCGCCCTTCCTACGGTATTAATGGAAGTTCTGCCTAAGACCAAGGATGGCTATCTCACAAGTAGGTTTTGAATACACTTTCGAAAGACGCATTCGTCTAAGCGTTTGATCTACTTGAAAGTGAACGCCTTTCTTCCATGAGGCGGACTAAAATGGTTGGCAACTCACACAGCTCAGGTTTGATATTGAATCTTCTAAGGTATGCTAGCTTTTCCTTGTGCGAGACTTTTCAAATTCATGGATATTCAGAGGCTCAGGCATTTTTAAAATGACATCCACTTTGGCTTGATCAATTTCGAATCCTCGATTTCGGACAATGAACAAGGAACTTTCCAGAAGTAACTCCCAAAGGCACAGTTTCAATGGATTCATCTAAAGTTGGTACCTCCGGAGCAATTCAAATACCATCCCTTAAAGTCCTTCAAGTGGTCGCCCTTTCTCTTGAATTTTACCAACCAAGTCAATCAAACATAAACAATTCGACATTCTTGTGGGAGAAGATTGTTGAAAATATTCCTGCATAGCCCTTGGTTAAGTAGCACCAACCGTTTCTTCAAGCCAAAAGGCATTACCTTGTAGCAATAAATACCCTTTGGGGTACGGAATGCAGTAAGGTCTTCATCTTTTTGGTGCCGCAGGCGTATTTGGCGTTATAGCCCGTGAACCATCCATAAATGACATTGCTCGTACCCAATAGTAGCATCGATCATCAATTTCTGGAATGGGAAGCGCGAACTCATTCTTTCGGACACGCATTGTTAAGTTATCCCTAAAGTAACGCCACACTGAGAATCATACTGGCCATTTTTAATTCCTTACAGGGACAATACTTTGAAACCCATGTTTTGGGAATACTATTGTAACTATACACGGATAATTAGCCAGCCTTCGTATGAGCTTTGTTAACTTCTGTTTCAACCAAAGGAAACCAAGTTCCGCGCCTAAAACGCCTTTGAGCTTTTTAACAGAAGAACGAGGCACCTAATCTTTTTGCCCTGCGGAGGTGAATTGGAGCTCTGCTTAACATTTCGGTGTCCAAGCTAGGCATCTCTCTGCTAACTCCAAATTGAATGACACCCTGAACTCATTTGTAGTAAGAATCAATATTCACTGATCTCTTCATCAGCTTCAAGTAAAGCAACTTAGGTAGGTGGGTTCAATTGGTTCTTTATTGGTGCCAAGGTTACTTCTTTTAAGGCTACAAACTGTCGTCATTCCTCCTTCTTCAGTTCAGTTTGATGGCAGCAAATACTTTCGCCTCTTCATCTTCTTGAAGGGTCGCCCATCATTGAAGGATATGTGATAACACGAACGAAAATCTCCATTCCCAGCATTATCTTCCATCGAAAGATGGAATGCCATGCTTCGCTTGCATAAGTACTATGAATACGAAGAACCCACGCTTTCTTTCAATCTTATCCACGTTTCTTAGTATGAACCACAATATAATGCTTCAACCTTCAGTATTCTTTACATGAAACCACAAGTTTTGTTTGTCGCCTCATTCTAGAAGGAAATCAAACTTTGGAAATTCTTAGAGATCTCATGGATTTTTGGGCGAAAGCGGTGCCTTATGCTTTGAAAAATTTCTCTCGGAACTTGTTTCCCCTTCCTTTAGTGGACCATCTTTCAAACACGGAGGTCCTCATAGGTGATTTTCCCAAGTCGATCAAGACGGAAGGCTTGTTAGAAGCGGCTGATTCATCTTCTAAAGTGATATAATTGCTGCTCGCCTTCTTATTGAGATGCGCACTGGTGACGGTTGTTTGTATCCAAACCTTCACGTGGTTGCCCTCGTTGCAGCTTCTGATAGGAGCTTCCTAACTTTTGACGGCTCATTGGGATTGTATCCAGCTTTTTGCAAATAGCTTGTAAGCGTTAGGATCAAAACCTTCATACCTGTTCGCTTTGTTAAGGAGTGCCAATTCTGCAAACGATTTTGGGCTACAAACCCTGCAAGCGGCATTGAGGACGACTTTACTGCTCAATTCGTTTGACCGGAAGAGTTAACTCCTTTAGCATGTTAGCTTGGCGATTAAATGATTCACCTTCATCTTTCTTCCTTTTATGGATATATGGAGCGCCGGAAAATTACTTTCTTGCCATAAGACGTAATATTCCCTCTCATCGCGCATATAGCTAACCAGGTACAATGGGCGGTTATGACGAGCGTCACCTAGCAAAAGATCGTCATTTGTGAACGTGACCTTTTCCTCACAAGCATTAACTTCTTGAGGAGTGGACTCGATGGGCTTTTCCGAAGATGGAGCAAATGGTAGGTCATCACTCTTTTCTTCCCCTTTGTCAGCATGGCAACAAGAGGCATCAATGCCCTCATGGGAAATCTTCGTGCGGAACCAACTTGGTAAAAACTCCTCCAAGGTCACTGGATTTCGTGGCTTTTGAGGGTGGTGCATCTCCACTTTTGCTTTCTTCAAATGCCTAACTGGATTCCTTTTTATGGGTTTTTTTACCATCATCTTCCTTGTTGGTTGTTCCACTGATTCTTTTCGTGGGCTCCTTTTGTGGCGCCTACGACGAGTCACCAACGTCCAACCTTCATCATCATCAGGTTGATCGTCTTCGACTTTGTTGTTCTCCAGCAATTCTTCATTTTTGATTCCTTTTAAACTGCATAACTCATCTAGATTGAATGAGCCAAAGGTAATAGAGACTTGGTTCACGCTTGCTTTCTCATCTTCAAGCACGATCTTCTTTTCGCGAGCCAAGTCCATGACTTTGTCCTTGAAGACAAAGCACTTCTCCAGAGGGTGGCTCACAAGTCGATGGTATTTGCAGTAATTTGGGTCATTTGTTTTCCCAGCTTTATTTGGTCGCTTCATCTCCGGAAGCTCGATGAGATTTAACTCGAGGAGTTCTTCGAAAATGGCTGGCACATCAGAATCTAGGAATGGGTACTCTTTCTCTTGCATTTCTTTTAGAGTCAACTTCCCACTTGGCTTATCTTGAAACGAAGTGGATTTCATACTCTGCTTCTTGCTCTCCTTCGTCGTGAACTTCACAAGTGACGTATTGACATTCATAGCCTCTTTGCTTTCAGACTTGGGTACGAACTTGCCCCACTTCCTGACTTCTTGCTTGTCATTCGCTTTGCGAGGTTCATAGATGGGCAGCCTTTCATTTCCAGCGGAGGCCATGCTCAATTCCCTGTCATGGGCACGAGTTGCAAGTTCTTCAAATGTGCCAGGCTTGATACCTTGCAAGATGTAGCGCAATCCCCCAATGCATGCCTTGGATGCACATCTCTATTCCTGAAGCTTCACTAAGCCTGTCTTTGCAGTTGAGGCTTGCATTCCTCCAACCATTGATAAAGTCGATAACTGGTTCCCCCTTTCGTTGACGAGTATTTGTAAGTTCTATCATACTTACAGTACATCTCGTACTATAAAAGCGATTGAGGAATTCTTGCTCTAGCTGATCCCAACTATCGATAGATCCAGCCTCGAGGTTTGTGTACCAGTCAAAAGCATTTCCTTTTAGCAAGCGGACAAACTGCTTGATGAGGTAATCTCCATAAGTCCCAGCATTGTTGCATATCTCCACGAAGTGCGCAACATGCTGCTTCGGGTTACCTTTACCATCAAACTGTCTAAACTTCGGAGGTTGATAGCCAGCAGGCATCTTCAACATATCGACCCTTGCAGTGTACGGCTTTGCATATGTAAGGAAGGATTTGGCAGCAACTTCATATTTGTTCTTAATGGTCCCTTCGATGAACTCCTTCAGTTGATCGATTGGAATCATCCCTTTGGATGAGACAGGGATAGCCTTAGTGGATGCTGCTTGTCTTGGGGGAGAGTCACTCTCTAGAACTTCTGGGAGCTTGCCGGTTGCATGGGTAGATTCTTCTTCCATCAAGATTCCCACCCTATTTGTTAGCTTGTCAATTCTAGCCTCTTGATTTTGCATGCATTTGGTCAAGCCAGCGATTGCTTCCGTCAAGTTTGCCAACTTCTCCTCCATGGATGAAGTGTTTGTCACCATGGCTTGCATGATTGTCGTGGATGACGGAGAGTAGCATGGATTTTCACACAGATTGATCCTTGATTGGCTCACGCTATGTGGTGTAAGTGTGGAGGATCCATCACTTGAAGCATCATCATCTTCCTTCACAGCAGAGTGCTTGGAGCCGGAGAGGTCAAGCAGAGCAAGAGTTTTCTTGATCTTTTCAGCAACATCGCTTCCTCCTTCAGATGCGTTTGTGGCAGATCTTGCTCCTTTTGAGGATGAAGATCCGAAAACAAGGGTTGATGCGAACGGCACTTGGGGTGCTTGTTGTCCTAAAAAGCTTGCCTTGCTCCTCGTAACTGGTCCGAAGCTTCCAAAGGTGACATCGAGGATGCTTTCCACATCAGCATAGAACCTGGAGTTAGCAGCCTTGGTGGAAGTTGAAACGGAGTTGATTTTCTTCGAAGCCATTTCAATGTTCTTGAACTTTGGTGATTGAAAAGTTGAGATGAGAGGTAGAGATTGTCCAAATTATCTTATGGATTTAATTCCAATAAAATTTATATACCTTGCAATTTATTTTTGAATCACGAAAATTTGTTGCAAACAAATTGGCACGCCCAGTGGGACCAGTTCTGCCCTTCATCTCTTCCTCCTGCAAATCGAAACTACAAGCTTCAAAATTTTCTATTGTGATGACCGGGTACTTCAAGTCTCGTCTTCAAGTTTCGCCAAGGCTACACCCCGACAAACCTTGAAGGAGAGCAAGAAGCAGAGTATGAAATCTACTTCGTTTCAAGATAAGCCAAGTGGGAAGTTGACTCTAAAAGAAATGCAAGAGAAAGAGTACCCATTCCTAGATTCTGATGTGCCAGCCATTTTCGAAGAACTCCTCGAGTTAAATCTCATCGAGCTTCCGGAGATGAAGCGACCAAATGAAGCTGGGAAAACAAATGACCCAAATTACTGCAAATACCATCGACTTGTGAGCCACCCTCTGGAGAAGTGCTTTGTCTTCAAGGACAAAGTCATGGACTTGGCTCGCGAAAAGAAGATCGTGCTTGAAGATGAGAAAGCAAGCGTGAACCAAGTCTCTATCACCTTTGGCTCATTCAATCTAGATGAGTTATGCAGTTTAAAAGGAATCAAAAATGAAGAATTGCTGGAGAACAACAAAGTCGAAGACGATCAACCTGATGATGATGAAGGTTGGACGTTGGTGACTCGTCGTAAGCGCCACAAAAGGAGCCCACGAAAAGAATCAGTGGAACAACCAACAAGGAAGATGATGGTAAAAAGACCCATAAAAAGGAATCCAGTTAGGCATTTGAAGAAAGCAAAAGTGGAGATGCACCACCCTCAAAAGCCACGAAATCCAGTGACCTTGGAGGAGTTTTTACCAAGTTGGTTCCGCACGAAGATTTCCCATGAGGGCATTGATGCCTCTTGTTGCCATGCTGACAAAGGGGAAGAAAAGAGTGATGACCTACCGTTTGCTCCATCTTCGGAAAAGCCCATCGAGTCCACTCCTCAAGAAGTTAATGCTTCTGAGGAAAAAGTCACGTTCACAAATGACGATCTTTTTCTAGGTGACGCTCGTCATAACCGCCCATTGTACCTGGTTGGCTATATGCGCGATGAAAGGGTGAATCGAATTTTGGTTGATGGAGGATCCTCAGTGAATATTTTGCCAATCCACACTGTGAAAGAACTTGGTATTCCTATGAACGAACTCTCAGAAAGTCGTGTCATGATCCAAGGATTCAACCAAGGGGGGGGGGGGAAACCATAGGCGCGATCAGGCTGGGAATCACTATTGAAGATATGCAATCAAGCGCATGGCTGCATGTGATCGACGCGAAGACTTCATACAATGTTTTGCTTGGGAGGCCTTGGATACATGAGAATAAAGCAGTTCCATCTACCTACCATCAATGTTTAAAATACTACGAGGGTGGAGTCGAGAAGACGGTAGTTGCTGATGATGAGCCATTCACCGAGGCTGAGTCACCCTTCGCCGATGCAAAGTTCTACTTGAAGAACCGCATTGTGAAAGACCTGAAAGCTGATGATGGCATGAAAAGCAAGAATAAAGAGCCCTCAACTAAAAGAGAAGAGGTGACTACTGGTGAAGCAAAAGCTGTTAGTAAGGAGGTACAACCCAACGCGAATAAATCTTACAGAGGGAATATTACGTCTTATGGCAAGAAAGTAATTTCGGCGCTCTATGTCCCTAAAAGGAAGAAAGATGAAGGTGAATCATTTAATCGCCAAGCTAACATGTTAATGGAGTTAACTCTTCCGGTCAAACGAATTGAGGCAGTAAAGTCGTCCTCAATGCCGCTTGCAGGGTTTGTAGCCCAAAAATAAATTTGCAACAAATTTTTGTGATTCAAAAATAAATTGCAACCACAATATAAATATGAACGTAATTTTATTGATAAAATAATGCGGGTACAATTCTGTTTGTTCCCTTGATTCTTTCTCCGAATTGTTATCCGTAATTCGAGAGCTGGAGCAGCGTGTTTCTCGAACGTAGGATGATGAAGACTTCCTTGGATTTATTTGATATCCATGAAGTATGTTGTGGATCTTCTTGAAGTATTTGATTATCAAGAATTATCCGGCCACCTCTTGATCTCTTTGTGAATATCCCGTGAGTTTATGGGATTTCTTAGATGATCTCCATTTTGAGATATTTTTTAAGGATTATGTAACCCTTTTTATAAGAGTGACCTAGGGTTTTGGTAGAGTAGCCTCTAAGCAACACTGACAGACTCCTAGAATTTCAAGAGGTCTTGTAGTATCTTGAATTTAGGATTTAACTCGATCCATTAAGATTTCGATGTCTACAGTCATGTTTAAGACAATCGTTTTGTAACCTTCATATGTAATAGTATAAATAGAGGCATGAAATGTGAGATGGAATACACTTAAACACTTGATGAAATAAGAAAGTTATCTCTTCTTCTCTTATTCTACATATTTTCTTGTTTTATATTGTTACTTTGAGCTACATTTCTTACCACGTTATTAGCACGAAGTCTCTAACCTCAAGATTGAATTCCACTTGCAAAGAAATTAAAATTCCCCAGTCTTCAATTAGATCCAATATGAGTAATGAAGATTTATGTCTTTTGGATAGTGCTACAACTCACACAATATTAAGAGAAACGAAATTTTTCTCTTATTTGGTTATGAAAAAGGCCTATGTTAATACAATATACGGTGGTACAAAGTTGATTGAGGGCTCTGGAAGAGCGACCTTATTATTACTCGGAGGAACGATATTAGCTATTGATAATGCATTGTATTATAGTAAGTCTCAAAGAAACTTGTTGAGTTTCAAAGCTATTCGCCAAAATGGCTACCATGTTGAGACATCAAACGAAGGAAAGGTTGAATACCTTTATATTACTACAATAAAAGCGGGTAAAAGATATGTGCACGAAAAATTATCCGCATTTTCTTTTGGGTTGTACCACACAAACATTGGTCTGGTTGAATCACATGCCATAGCAAACAAAAGGTTTACTACTTCTAATGATTTTATCATTTGGCATGACCTGTTGGGCCATCCCGGTTCTAACATGATGTGAAGAATAATAGAGAATTCAAATGGGCACACATTAAAGAACAAGAAGATTCTTCAATTTAAGGAATTCTCATGTGCTGCTTGTTCTCAAGGAAAATTGGTTATTAAACCATCAGCAGCTAAAGTTGGGATTGAATCCCCAGCATTTCTGGAACGTATACAGGGTAATATATGTGGGCCTATACACCCTCCATGTGGACCATTCAAGTATTTTATGGTCTTGATAGACGCATCTACAAGATGGTCACATGTGTGCTTATTGTCAACTCGTAATATGGCATTTGCAAGATTGTTGGCCCAAATAATAAGGTTAAGAGCACAATTTCCAGATTATGCAATTAAGACAATTCGTCTTGATAATGCTGGTGAATTTACATCTCAGGCCTTTACAGATTATTGTATGGCCACTGGAATAAAAGTTGAGCATCCGGTTGCTCATGTTCATACTCAAAATGGTCTAGCAGAATCATTGATTAAACGACTTCAACTAATAGCTAGACCATTGCTAAAAAGGACAAAACTTCCCCCTTTAGTGTGGGGACATGCTATTTTGCATGGAGCAGGACTTGTGAGCATAAGGCCAACCATTTATCATAAAGTCTCCCCATTACAGTTGGCTTTTGGTCAGGAGCCAAATATTTCCCATCTAAGAATTTTTGGATGTGCGGTATATGTTCCAATTGCTCCACCAAAACGCACAAAGATGGGTCCCCAAAGAAGGTTGGGAGTATATGTTGGTTATGAATCTCCTTCTATTATTAAATATTTGGAGCCTATGACAGGAGATTTATTTACAGCCAGATTTGCTGATTGTCATTTTGATGAATCAGTTTTTCCAATATTAGGGGGAGAAAATAAACAGCTAGAAAAAGAGATAGATTGGAACGTATTATCTCTATCTCATTTGGATCCTCGTACAAATCAATATGAACAAGAAGTTCAAAAGATCATTTATATGCAAAATGTTGCAAATCAATTGCCAGATGCATTTACTAACCTTCCACGGGTTACTAAATCGCATATTCCAGCTGTAAATGCTCCAATTCGAGTTGATGTCCCAGCTGGACAGTATGATGATGCAAATGAGTCTAGGCCACGCCTTAAACGTGGTAGACCAATTGGTTCCAAGGATAAGAATCCCCGAAAAAGGAAAGGCGCAAATGATCAAGTTGATCATAACATGGAGGCAATTGCTCAAGAGGAGCATAAAGACATAGCAATTGATAAGACCTCACAGGAGGTTCTAGTACCTGGAAATGATGAAAATGAAGATATCTCAATAAGTTATGTCTCTACGGGAAAAAGGTGAAATCGAAATAACGTTGTTGTTAACAACAATTTTGCATATAATGTTGCAGTTGAAATAATGCAACAAGATGAGGATCTTGAGCTAAAATCTGTCGATGAATGTAGATAGAGAAATGATTGGACAAAATGAAAAAACGCAATTCAAGCAGAATTGGCTTCACTCGAAAAACGTGAAGTTTTCAGACCAATAGTCCGAACGCCTGAAGGTGTCAAGCCAGTGGGGTACAAATGGGTTTTTGTGCGAAAACGAAATGAGAAAGGTGAAGTCGTAAGATATAAAGCACGACTTGTGGCACAAGAATTTTTGCAAAGGCCTGGCATTGATTATATGGAGACATATTCTCCTGTGGTAGATGCAATTACCTTCAGGTATCTAATAAATCTGGCAGTCCATGAAAAGCTTGATATGCGGTTGATGGATGTTGTCACAGCCTACTTATATGGCTCACTGGACAATGAAATTTTTATGAAAATCCCTGAAGGATTTAAAGTTCCTGAAGCACATAAAAGTTCAAGAGAAACTTGTTCAATAAAGCTTCAGAAATCCTTATACGGATTGAAGCAATCAGGGAGGATGTGGTACAATCGCCTTAGCGAGTATTTGCTAAAAGAAGGGTACAAAAATGACCCTATTTGCCCTTGTGTCTTTATTAAGAGGTCTGGATTTGAATTTGTCATCATAGTTGTGTATGTTGATGACTTGAATATCATTGGCACTTCTAAAGAGCCTCCAAAGGCTGTAGAGTGTTTGAAGAAAGAATTTGAAATGAAAGATCTTGGTAAGACAAAATTTTGTCTTGGCCTCCAAATTGAGCATGTACCAAATGGAATTTTTGTCCATCAATCAACATACACTGAAAAGGTTTTAAAGCGATTTTACATGGATAATGCACATCCATTGAGTACCCCAATGGTTGTGAGATCGCTTGACATAAATAAAGATCCATTTCGGCCTCGAGAAAATGATGAAGAGCTCGCTGGTGATGAAACTCCATATCTTAGTGCAATTGGGGCACTGATGTATCTTGCCAACAATACTCGGCCAGATATTACTTTTGTAGTGAGCTTATTAGCAAGATTCAGCTCCTCCCCAACAAGAAGACATTGGAATGGTGTTAAGCATATATTTAGATATCTTCGGGGAACCATAGATATGGGATTGTTTTATTCTAATGAATTCAAGTCAGAAATGATTGGCTATGCCGATGCAGGTTATTTGTCTGATCCACATAAAGCCCGACCTCAAATAGGCTATTTGTTTACATATGGAGGTACTGCTATATCATGGCGTTCAATGAAACAAACAATAGCTGCCACATCTTCAAATCATGCTGAGATAATAGCCATTCATGAAGCTAGTCAGGAATGTGTTTGGTTGAGATCAATGACTCAGCATATTCAGGAAATGTTTGCTTATGAAAAAGGATAATCCAACAACACTATATGAAGACAATGCTGCTTGTATTGCTCAACTGAAAGGAGGATACATCAAAGGAGACAGAACAAAGCATATTTCACCAAAGTTCTTTTTCACGCATGATCTTCAACAAAATGGTGAAATTAATGTTCAACAGATTCGTTCATGTGAAAATTTGGCTGATCTGTTCACTAAGGCTTTACCAACCTCAACATTTGAGAAGTTGAGACAGAAGATTGGAATGCGACGTCTTCGAGAAATAAAGTGATATTTTCATGAAGGGGAGTAAGATACGCGCTGTACTCTTTTTCCCTTAGCCTAGGTTTTGTCCCACTGGATTTTACTGGTAAGGTTTTTAACGAGGCAGCAAATAAAGCGTATTACAGATATGTGTACTCTTTTTCCTTCACTAAGATTTTTTCCCACAGGGTTTTTTCTTAGTAAGGTTTTAACGAGGCATATTATCTATTTTTTGGACATCCAAGGGGGAGTGTTATAAAATCTTTAGTAAATGTGGATGTCCACTACTCCCACTACTTTTACCCATGAAGTAAATAACCTCCCACTACACATCACTATTATGATTGTAACTCTCACACCTCCATAACCCCTCCCCATGATCTTTCCCCATGATCTCAATTGTTAATGTCATGTTTAAGACAATCATTTTGTAACCTTCATATGTAATAGTATAAATAGAGGCATGAAATGTGAGAAGGAATACACTTGAACACTTGATGAAATAAGAAAGTTATCTCTTCTTCTCTTATTCTACTTATCTTCTTGTTTTATATTGTTACTTTGAGCTACATTTTTTAACATAGGAAACTTATTCTTTAATATCAAAATTAAGGAGTGTAAAAAAAGGTGGTTAATATCCCAATTTTTATTTTCCATGAACACTTTATTTTAGTTTTTTTGGGTGGTCACTGATTTCATCTACCGATTTTGTTTGTAGGTCAACTTGTTTAATTAGAATTTTGAAACTAAATTTTTATAGAAAAAGGAGTTAAAACTTCTATAAAAGAAGCTAATATTTTATATTTATTATCATAAATTCTTGATAGCCTTGAGGTCAGAGTAAGTAATTTTGTTTGTGCTTTGAGGTAAATTTTCTAACGTTTAAATTATTTCTTGAAGTTTTGTAATAATAGACGTTCTTCAAGTTTTGTTGTAACAAAAGTTCTTGCAGTTTCTACATAGCTATCAATTCAAGTTTGTAATTTAAATTTTAAATAGATGTTCAAGCTTATATAACTGGAATAGATATTCTTGTAATTTTTTAATAAGTAATTTATTTGTATTTTAAACATATATATGTGTTTAACAAATTTATTTTTCGTGAGCATGTAATTGTTGTTTATGAAAAAATTATGTGAAAAAAGCATTTACATGAAATTAGAAACAATGAACTTGAAATATTAAAAATAGAGCAATCAAACTTTATAGAGAAAGATTTAACAAAGTAGTACAATTGATAGTGTGTATGGCTGACATAAGAAAAAAAATTGACATCATTATTGGAGATGCTAGGAATATGAATGCTAACAAAAGATTACAATCTTAAAATATAAAATCATTAATAATTAATATCGGATCTAAAATATGTTTGCACTTTAATACTTGGATCTCATTGACAAGGAGGGGTGGCTCTTTTATTTATTTTTCTATTTGAAGTCTATTGTTTAGCTTTATCATATGCAAATCTAAGCTTTTTCGATATCGAAGGCCTTTTTTGTTGTTGTTATTCCTCTATTTTTTTTGCTTTCCTAATACCAAACAAAAAGAAGTTTGCTCTAGAGAAAAAAAAAATTGTTAATTAGTTGACATTGTTTGTGTCTTATAGAATGAACTTAAGAATATATATCATTCAAAAAATATTGGAAAAAAAACTCTTAAATCTTCAAGAGTTTATTGTTCTTTCTTTACAAAAAAAAAATATGAAAACTTGTAAAATAGTAATGAAATATAAAAATAAAACAAATTTTTAGTTGAAGATATAGACCAAGATAATTGAGGACTTTTTAGTATCATCATTTTTCTTTATTGAGTTAGCTAAATATGATCAAGAAGAACTTACTTTTTTTTATGTAATTATTTTGTAGTTCAAAGACTATTCGTTAATGTAATATTAACGTAATTTTTAAAATAGTGTACTTATTAAGACGAGATACACGCGCAATGCGCGTACTCTAAGACTAGTACATGTATAAACATAGAGAATATATTCCATTCGACAGCTTACTGCATGGAGCAACAAGTGTCAAATATGAACGAGATCAAGTGTCAAATATGATTTACCTAGATGTCCATATTTCAACCGCGGTAGAATTAAATTTATCATTTATAAGCTGCTCGTTGAGTTCAAGGTGGTACAGAAGAATCTAATCTATTTTCAATTACTATAAAAATCTCCTCTTATGCACATATTGGTTGCTAGGTTGACTTACAGCAATTATGATCGTCTAACACTGTGAACTATTTTGATTTGACTCAATGTCGTAAGGCAAGCCAAATTCCTGCACTCCAACTCCAAAGTCACTCGATTTTCACTTCACTCATCCAGGACATATTCAAGCATCAAAAAGATAAAAAGATGAACTCCCATGGTGTATTTTTACCGGTGCAACAGAAACTCATCCAGAGTTACACGGGAATACTTTAATTTCAGGATTGCTGGGTTTGACTTGGTTTCGAACTGAAAATAACTTTTGACATAAACTCACTACATAAAAGCACACGCTCGTGCATATATATCTTAGCATGAACACTGCACGCATATATTGTAAGAGCTTTTTGTTTCCTTCACAACTACACTCTACGATAGTAAACAATGCTGCATACTCCACACGCTACACTTCCGGCACCTCCCTTCCTCTGGCAGGACAGTATGTCACCCACCTGAAGGCGGTCATTTACCAACTTGGTTTAAAACTGAGGTTATCGATACACATCCAATCACTTCGAAACACTAGTAAGTAGTCATTCATCAAATCATCTTTCTGTGAAAGGAAACATGGCAAATCATAAGGGATGCATGGAAATCCTTCAATGGCTCCATGCAGCCAGGTAGTACTTAAAGTAGAACTACCAAGTTTTTTTTTCTTTTACTTTTAACTACGTTTCACAGTAAAGTTTATCCAGACAATACCTCTACAGAAAAGGAGAAAGCAGTCGCACAAACGCAGACACCTTAAATACAACAGTTAAACAGGATGACGGGGAAAAACAACGCAAAGAAATGAATGAAAAAATGACAGCCCCTGTTGATGCTATCGTCAGCAACTTGCACTGGCATCGTCGCATTGAAGCAGCCTTCCACCAGGAAAAGGCAGATGCAGCATCAACAAATTCTTCAACCTTGCTGGCTCCCCTCTGGTTCAACCTTCTTGTGGTGAAACTTCACCACTATGCAGGTAATATTGTCAGCACTACCCCGAGTAAATGCAGTTTCTGTTAGCTTCCTAGCAGCTGCTTCTGGTTCTTCTTCTGCTTGTGCAAGTGAAATAGCATCCTAAAGGAAGACAAAAATCAGCACCTAAATGAGAAAACACTGATATCTAAAGAGATCACCCACAAAAGAGAAGCCAGTCTAGAAGTTCAGGCTTTGAGTTCTCACAACAATTAAAGTAATCTGTCAGAATGCTGTGATATAGCCAAAAAATCTTCAAGTTACCACCGAAAGGAGGCCAGGAAGACTGGAAACAGCGCGATTCCGAGGGGAAAAAAGATATGGAAGGAAGAAAAGAGCAAGCAAGCGTGCCGACACGCACAGGATTTACCTCATTTGGTACAACATCCCAGAGCCCATCGCTGGCAAGCACGAGTAGTTCTATTTCCTCATCAATCTCTTGATCCTGAAACATATAGAGAGATGATAAATGACCATGATAAATATCAAATGCCTTCAAGGCTCCAACTCTTTAGTTTCATAAGTAAATCCGTCCAACATAGCATCCCTTTCCAACTCTATAGTTTCATAAGTAAATCCGTCCAACTTAGCAGCCCTTCTCCCCTCTATCCTCCCATAACCCAATTGGTCTAATTGTTTTATTCCTTAAAAGTACATCGTTCTTGGTACTAATTCTTTACAGGCCAACTTCACTAAGACTAGACTGTTAAAAAGGGCGTGTGTCGGATACTAGCCCTGGCAACTGAAAAAAGATACCGAAGATGTGGAAATGACAATTTGTATTAACTGTTCATTAGGAAGCTGCTGCTTCTGTAGCCCCCCAAAAAAAAGGAAAATGAAGATTTTCTGACAATTTCTATTAACTGTTCATTAGGAAGCTGCTGCTTCTGTAGCCCCAAAAAAAAAGGAAATTGAAGATTTTCCGCACAAGCAAAGTAGTCAAGTCCTCTTTGAATAGAAATATAATAAAATTAAAACATCTATCTATTATAGCCAAATAAGACAAGAAATTATCATGCATAACTCATACACACAGGGCTTTAGCGAAGACGACGGCGCTAGATTAATTGTTCATGAAGTGCAAGTGTTGGGCATAAGTCACATACATCCCAGTTATCTAAACTCTTAACAATCCCTTAGAGCACATGCACTGACCTGCACCTCATATAGGCTACAATCCATGCCAGTGCATGAAACCTAAAAATATTGCAGTACAGAAACTGCTTGCAGGTAGGCTGCAGGTCTTGCCAGATGGGACAGGGCATCCTACTAATCCAATTGCCCAGCAAGTATATTCTTTTTTGGTTGGGTGGGGGAGCAAAGTATCGCAAGTCCTCCAGCCACTATGACTTTCATTTTTACACATCTAAAGTAGCAAAAAAAATAGATAATAGATAAATCTACCTGAATCTCAGGTTCAGCCACAACAAATTGCTTCAACATACGGTTGCCAAATGCACGTGACATTGCTAATACACCACCAACTCTCCAGGTACCTGATAATACAGAAACAGAAAGCATAAATGGTGTTTTAACGCAGAGATTATACAAAAGCTCATGCAACAAATATGACAACAGCAAGGGTCCACTCACCAAATAAGACGTTCATTAAATGTGAGAACATTAGGTTAATCCAGCAGTAAATACGGTTTTCCAAGAAAACAAATAGTTCGTTAGATGGATGCAAGTGGACATTACCACACATGCAAAACATCAATTTCAAGATGGAAGTGTAGCATGTACACGTGCAACCATATTTTAATACAAGTATAAGCGTAACTTGATTCCCACATGACCTATACCACTCTGCCCAATCTACCACTAACAGAAATGTAAGAATAAACTGGAGGATTACCGAAAAATTCAAGTCAAACTTTATGACAACAATGAAGTCTCCTTCCGCTAGCTTCTTTATTCCAATAAAACAAATAGTTAGTTAGATGCATGCAAGTGGACATCCACATAGGCAAGGCATCTATTTCCAGATGGACACCTGCTCCACTCCCACGCGCTAAACATCTCATAGTTGTAGCATGCACACATGCATCAACATTTTAACAATATTATAAGAGTAACTTGATTCCATGACGACCTATAACACTCTACCCAATTTACCACCTAAAGAATCGTACGACAAAACTGGAGAACTACCGAAAAACTCAAGCCAAACTTTATGACAACAGTGAAGTCTCCTTCCTTTAGCTTCTTTCTTCCATTCTCCACGGTTTGCAGACATTTTAAACCTCTACAATTACATCCATGTAGCCTAAAAATCTTCCCTTTCACAACTGTCTGCACCACAATGAATTACATCAATGCAAAACAAATGGAGGACATGCAAGTTGAGTCTTTGTATCAGATGACTAATTGATGACAAAACACATTCTCTTAAAGCATCAGAAAATTCACTACGATGGCCCATTTCTGACAGGACAACCCACAAGTTGGAACTATTAATTACCAGGCAAGCAACCCAAATTTGAGCAATGCCTTATAGGCAGAGAAAATTGCTTACCAGCCCACATCACAACACCTCCGGCACTTTCAATTCTCTTCCTCTCATCAGTTCGATTGGGCTTATGATCCTCAGAAAGAGCAATTGCTGTCAAGCATGAAACTGAATTAATTAAGTGTCTAGCCAAGATGCTAGTTGTCTCAAGATTTTAGGCTACAAAATGACAAGAGAGTGACGATAAGCTATTAATTATAACATATGAGAGAAATATTACCATATAATATAGAGCATAAGGCATAAGAAAATAACAGAACTTCAGGACCATGGAGGATACCAAGTATTTATTGCTTCAATTTCCAGCTATACTATCACTTCCACTTTTGTATATCACAAAACGGGAAAAACCTACGTAACTGTACTAACTTGCTTAGTTGTTATCTGGTTTTACATGGTAATGCCTGCTTTAAAAGAAATGAAATTTCGCATTTATAGAAATCACATGATCTAGCGAGCCCTCCGGTATCACATTTTTACATGAAGTAGAGATACCTATACAATAAAAAAAGGATCATTCCTCAGTCCTCACCCCTGGTGGCTGCTGAAACTATCTGCTACTATTTCTATTATCAAATTCCAGAACTTTTTAAGCTGTTAGCAATCTGATGTTACCTTTTCCGCCCTTCGATATTATAGTCCGTGAATCTCCAACATTGGCAACATAGAGATGGTTACCAACTAGAACTGCTGTTGAAGCAGTGGAACCATCATCTCGGAAGGTATCTTTTTCAGAATCTAAGAAGTCCATGTCTGTTTGTTGATATGTTTCACCTGCAATATGATGAAAGTAGTCCACAAACTTAATGTCATGAGCAAAATAGAGTCGCACGCCCCTTTGTCCCAGTGAAGATAATCATGAATTGGACACACAGCTACAACTTCAGAAGTAATAGAATTCAAAGAGAGACAGACAGAAGACACACGCGCGCGCGCACACACAAACACACACGCACACACACACACACAGAGAGAGAGAGAGAGAGAGAGGAGAGAGGAGAGAGGAGAGAGAGAGAAAAGTTTCTAAGTTTCAGAATGCTTGAACTGATGTGTTGCTCAAGTACTTTGCCCTTGTCATTGTCATGTGCGACACATTTTAGATGTTATGACAGCATAAATATGTCAAACTTAGATATGTCAGCTTCAATGGACAGATAGCACATTTCGAGCCCACTGAGAAAGTACAAAAGTGGAGATTCATATTCTGCATCCATAGGACAACAGATATGAACTCAATATGTCAGCTTCAATGGACGGATCGCACATTTCGAGCCTACTGAGAAAGTACAAAAGTGGAGATCCATATAATGCATCCATAGGACAACAGATATGAACTCACTTATGGCCAACTTGGCGTTCGTTGGGAACTCTGGATGTTTCATTAGATTCTCAAAGAGATGTTTCTTCAGAAACTCAGCTGCTCGGGAACCACCATGGCCTGCAGTAACATGACATAATGATTAAAAAAGAGCAATGCTTATTCTACCTAGTCTGCAGAAATGTAAGAAAATAAAAGTCAACCTCAGAAAAGACCAAAGTTGTCACACGCTCATAAAATATTTGAGACTAATATAGAAACAGTTTCTAGATTAGAGAACTGTTCAGCTAGCTGCCAAGTAAGAGAAATCAAATAGCTGAAACTAAATGGAAAATAAATTTCAGAAACCCCACTTGGAGGCCATTATTAGTCTTTCGCTGAGGACCGCCTCTCTCTAAAGCCCCCACTGGAAAAAAAATTATAGCAGTTAGATCGATGGATATGTGATTTTAGAAAGGAGTACAAAACTCTCCCTAGTCTGAGGTTCTACCAATTCCATTCTAGTAGAGCATCCCTCTATTTTGAACTGTAGGTAGCCTTTGCATTTCAACCGGAGTCAGATGTTGGTTTAGTATTTGTATGGTTTTATTTTGGAAGACAATAAGATCTTACATATGGATTTTCATTTGTTATGGAAGAATAAGTTCTGTGTTAAAATAAGTTTCTTTGGGAAAAAAAACTTCTGGCTAGTTTTTTGTTTTTTGGAAAACAAAACAGCTCTGTCCCGCACAATAAAATCAATAGCTTTTGGTTTTCAAAAATAGAACTGCTTTCAGGAAAATAACTATTTGTTCCGTAAAACAACAGACCCTTAGATTCACCAGTTCATGCAAACAATAGCTCACCAACCCGTATTCACGCAAAACACTAAGCTACTAATATAAAGACTAGGCATGGCAAATACAAGCTTCAAGCCAGAAGATTCGCAATGATTGACTTATTAGTCATTATGTAAATCCTAAATCATGTTCCAAGCTGAAGGATGATCGGCAAGTTCTAACCATCAAATATCCCAAATAAGCAAACTGTTTGTCCATCAACTTTGGAAGTTTTAATGTCATAAAAATCCTCCATGGTGGCTCTTTTCCCTCTAAAGCTTGAATAACCACAACTCAGTCTTCCATCTTCACTGCCAAGTAGGAATGGACAAAAATAAGTATGAGCAATTTTTACAAACGAATTTTGACAACAAGTATGAGTTACTCATAGCAAAATACAAATGAACATCTATTATACATGTAGAGTAAACATGGTGACAAAAATGAAACATGTATCTTGTCAACTCACAACGAACAACATATATAATTTCATCATAGCATATAACACTTACCTACTCAATCTCAAAACCTTTATCAACATCATCCCTTTGTATGGCAAGGGTAAAGAAGCAAATACATGAGAAAAAGTTCACTCTCCGAAGAAAATATCACCAATACTACAAGCAGTTAAGACACTCTACTTTTCCACCAAATTAGGAGTTAAAATAGAACATACGAAAGCTTGCCATTTTTAGAAGTGAAGGTCACAAATTCTCTATCACCAAGGAAATCTTATAGGAGTAATAGTTTTGAACGGTTTTCTGCATATGATATCCCTAAGCTCTTCTCGTTGATTTTGTCACAATATTCTGCTAGAAGTTAAAAAATTTTGTACATCTCAAAAGACATAGCCCATAGGGCTGAAAAATTAACATGTAAACCATCTGTTCTTCCATCAATAAGTAGAATATTGATGTTGCAAGCCTGTTAAACATTAGTATCATGCATCTGTACTCAGGAGGAGTAAAAGTTGTGAGACAAAGCTGTCGACTACGACAAAGACAAGGCAAACAAGGGAGCAGCTTTTTTGAATGATCTAGTCGAGGAAACTCTTGAAAGTAAGAGTAATATTAAACTTCAGAATATCAACTCTCCACACTCACCCATACCCTGTGCTAACTTCTTTTTTTTTTTTTGGCATCAAGTGCAGGCTAATATCTAAGTCGGAAAACATGAGTTATGTTAAGGGACACTAATTTTCGACAAGGGCTGCACATTCATCGCCTTAGACATCTGGATGGTCAAGTCAAACATTGTCAGGATATGTCACAGTCACAAAGCTTCATGGAGCTTATCAGCACCGTGCAGTGCAAAGTATGCGCCTTACTACCTCAATAAGCCAGAAGAACGCTAAATGGAATCTACGAAGAATGCTATGTGTTTTGCATGACAAAGTCTATGATCCACGAATGCTCCATCAGGTAAAACTATTATTGGTTATCTTGCAACAATACATATCTCGAGGATATAATATTACAATATTACATCTGCTAAAATGAATCACCTCTTCCATCCTCCGCTAGCGAAACCACCATTATTATCATCCTTCTCCGGTGAAACATCAACGACAGGTCCTCCTTTAGCAGTTGCACCAGTATCCACCATCATCGTTCTCCTTGCTGTATATACACTATTCCAAGAATAACTTATGCTACGAGTTGCATTCAAACTTTTAATGAGTTTGATAAATTGCCTTTGCACAATGTGTCTATCAATATGTGCTGCTTGAAAAACCACAAACCTTACGCAGCTATTGCATAACATCTAAATTTGAATTTGCCGCATTAACTGCCGGAACTTGAACCTGAGAAAAAAAAAAACACCAGCACCTACGATCATCAGATAATCCATTAAACAAATTTAATAGCAAAAAAAACTAACAATTGCTCAAAGGCTATTAATTACCGTTTCTATCACTTTAACTGCTAAACATTGTTTAAGCATTTAATGAAATTACAAGTAGAGAGAGAATTAAACAATTTCCCCACATTCTCGGTGAATTAAATACAGTTTTAAAAAAATATACCGTCTCTACTTCAATTAATTCCTTCGTAAGAAGATCAGAAAGAGAGAATAAAATAAAAAAGTCATGATGGATCTGATCTTACAATCAAAAGAGTAGATTCCGTGAATCTCGAATACATAACTCGAACAGTAGATCCTATAAATCAGCCTTTATTCCACGATAAGGTAAAAAAAAAATTGAATATTAACAGATCGATCTGTGTAAAACATGCAGGTTCAGGTCTACAGAAATCGGAATCGAATGATGAAAAAAAGCAAGCACAGAAGATCGTAGAATATCCGGAATCAGATTCACCGAATCAGCTCCAACTTTTTTCACGATCCACAAATTAAATATATAAAAAATAATGAAAAATTAATCCGGAGATAAATTAAAGAGAGAGGGAGAGACAGAGAAGAATCGAAGCCTTTTTTAAGCTTTCTCAATCCAGAAAGCTGAAAAGGAAGAATCAGGAAACCCTAAAAATCTAGAGAAAAAGTAATATGATGATAATAATATGGAGAGAGGAGAGTAGTGTGTGTGTATGTGAAAATGAGTGAATGTGTTTGTTGTGAAGTGGCGGAGGAGAGAGAGAGAAACTCACTCAGATACGAGAGAGACGCCTGGCGTTTGAAGCTTGTCACCGAAGAGAGAATGGCAACGTGGCGTTCCACATGCATCCACTTTACATGCTTATAATCCTCTGTGCTTTGGACCCACCATTTATTGAAATGCCAGATCCAATAGATTTATTACTCTTTCTTAGTACTAAAATAATTTTACATTTACGAGCTTACGTGGAGAGGGCGATTGGGATATGTATTTCCATGCCTCTTTGTGTATACTGAAAATGGATCTGTTTGGCCAAACTTTTACTATATATTGTTTGATAAATATAATATTTGATAAATATTATTGTTTGTCATTATTTTATGATGTAATACATTAATAATATAAAAAATAAAATTATAATATTATTAAAAAAATATGGGATAAAATTATTATACAAAATAGCTACATAAATGATAAAATATAATTATTTAATAATAAAGAAGGGCAAGATGAGAGGAAAAAACAAGATAATAACACCACCACATTAAATTTGTCGTTCCATAAAGTAACATTTTTCGTCGTCACGTAACGACCGATTTAACGATACAATGCAATAAGATTTAAGTAACAATCAAACCAAACATTATATTTAAAGTAACAATACAATACAATCAGGGGCAGAGCCACCTTATCGAAAGGGGTGTCATCGGAAAGATTTATTAAATTGACATATATAAACATAGGCAAAATCAGATTATTTGTATAATCAGAAAGAGGTGACACCACCTAGACAAGGAAGGCTCGCTGGTTTTGGTGGTCAATTGCTTCAAATTTTTTGTTTGAGGTCAAGAGTTTTGTTTACCTTGAGAATGGTAATAGCAATTAGATTTGATTTTGTGGTTCTAAAAATACATGATCTGTTTTTATGCTAGTTGTTTGGCAATAGATGCTAAGTGTGAGACTAGAAAATAAGATAAGAACTCAAGAACTGTATGTTTAAGCAAACCGAGTGGCTGAGAATCGGGGCCTCGAGCCTGGTTATACGAGGCCTCGAGGTCGAGCTCAATACTAAATTAGGGACGGCCGGTAAAGGACTAACAGTTTTGAGAGCTTTGATGAAGGCTCTTTATGATCAATAATGAGCAATAAATGAAAAATAATTAATAGAACACAACAAATGTAAGCAATAAATGTAAATAATAGAATCAAGGGAGAATGTGTTTAAGTTAGAGAGCAGAGAATGTTCTTGTATTCACTATTGTGTGTTGTATCTTGTCCTTACAAAATGACAAGGATCCCCTTTATATATGAGGGGAAATCTCAACATGGTGCAAATGCATTTATTACAAAGAAATATAGCTAGTACAACTATTTGCTAGTTTGATGCAGACTAGGGCTTCTCTTGCAGGTTTTGTCAGCTTTGGTCATATGCCTTGGGAACTTCCCGCTTTTTCATGATAATCATCGATTTGCACTGTCTTGAGGTCGAATGTTAGGAACCCTCGGGGTCGAACCCCGAGCCGAACTTCGAGCCTTCTGGGGGCGGTCTTTACGAGGTGCCTTAATGATCACAAAATCGGACCCTCTGATTTTTACCGTATACAGATAGTCCCCGCGTTTCTTAGATTAAAATGCTAAAAAACGATTTCGACAATGATCTCCTCGAGCCTCTTGTGATGATGTCATGCTTATGACGTAAGCTATTGTGATAATTGAGACGTCCCATCGGTACATCTTTTCTAGAAGCATTCAATGTAGCGCCGGTTTATTTTCTCAAAGCGATAATATCGCCGTCGATCCGTCTCCCAAAAAGCATTGACTGCGCCTATTGATACGTTTTCCAAAGACATTGATTGCGCCGTCGGTTATGCTGCCACCTTTCTATAAATGGAAGCTTTCTTATACCAAAACTTCATTCAATCATTCTTCAACAGCCTTTAACTCATTTCTTTTCTTCGTCTTTCTTCAACTCTATTTCCCATGTTAAAGCCCGTGACCGTAAGGTCACACGGCAGTGTCCTCGCCGGTTATGTTATGGCTCTTTCTCAGAGCTTTCCTCTACTGAGTGGGATTGCACTGGCTTGTTGTTGTTGTTGTTGTTGTCCCGAAATAATGAGAGAGGAATCTCATGTTATCTTCGTATTAAAGGACATGCGGACCATGAACTTCTGCTCATCTCTCTTAACTTTCACCTGGTGTGGCACTTTACTCATTTCGCTTTCCATGGAGTGAGGTGGTGCCATCTACTAACTGTTGCATCCCACACCGGTGCAACGTCTCAAGAAGTGGCTTCACAATAGTAGTGCTGGAGAGACCCATAGTCGCCAAATTTTCACCCAGCCACTTCTTCATCGTTTTCTTCTTCTTCATCTTTTTCTGCTTCTTCATCTTTTTCTGCTTCTTCATCTTTTTACGCTTTGGAGGAGGTTCTTGAAGACATCGTTTAGAAGGTCGAGATGGGGTCTCCGAGGGAATGGTTCTCACAGAAATTGCTCCCGAAGACGTACCACCGAGAGTAGATTAGACTTTATTTTTTGCCTTTCTGTTTCTGTGTAAGGACCCTTCGTGGGCTTTTTTAATCAAGTTTAAGGACCCTTCGGGGGCTTTTGTAATCATCGTTTATTAGTACAAAAATATTTCTTCAATTTGTCTCTGATTTGTGCTGGATTTCCCTTTATTTGCGTTTGTGAAGAATCTGAGCACGTGACTTTACCGATCGGTCCGAATACCGGACCTGGGCATGGGAATTTCCTCGGTTCTTGATTGGTTAACATGATTTTCTCTGAGACCCTTTGCCGTTCCTCGGACTAAGTCCGTGTTGACTTGATACAAAACTTAGGCCGGCGACTTCGAATTGAATGAGAATGTGGCCCGATTTTTAGAAAAAAACTTAGCCCTTTTAAACCTCGTTAATAGTCCTTGAGGGATAATTTGCTCGAGCATCTGAGAAAAAATAGCCCTTAGACTTTCACAGACAGTCCCCGAGTGACAATTTGCTCAAGCTCGGGTGGCCTAAAAACTTGATTTGAACTTAGAGTGAAGATAGCCTTAAGGCGTTATAGATAGACCCCGGATGAGGATACGCCTGGACCTGGATAGCCCTCGGACTAAAGTAACCGAGAGAGCGTTCAACTTGATTTGAAAGCGTAAATAGCCTTAAGGCTTAATCAGTAATTCTCGAGTGAAAACTGGCTCGGGCTCAGGTAGCCCGAGGGCTAAAGAACCGGGTAAATGACCCACATTTGCAGAATTCCTCGAGATAGGGTACCACCTCGAGGTTAGGTTTATATTAATAGCTCCTTAGAGCTTGTCTTTTGTTTTGACAGAGATCCTCAAGATCAGGCACCATCTCGAGGCTTAGGGCGATATTGATGGCCCCTTAGAGCCTATCTTCATTTTGACAGAGATCCTCGAGATTGGGCACCATCTCGAGGCTTATAGTGATATTGATGGCTCCTTAGAGCCAATAGCCATGGTAGCAGAAATCCTCAAGATCGGTATCATCTCGAGGCTAGGTTGGCGCGGGAGTCTTTGATCCTTCAAACGTCGTATGACAACGTCAATCGTATGACACGGTTGTGAAATGACCGAGGTGATACTGTCGGTACGCCTCCCTGGAAGTGGTAATGGCTTAGCCCGCATTTGATTGGCCTTTGAGGCAGGCGGACAGTCAGCGCTTGCTCTATATATAGGTTTGTCTCCCCCTTTTTTGAGGATTCCGCTATTTTGAGCAGCTATCCTTCTTCATAGAGTTCTTCTTCCTTGCGTTAGGTCTTTCACCATTTTTGATTTTGAAGCCTTCACTTAAGTTACCGCTCCCCCTCTCTTGTTTTAACATAGTTATGGCTGCTACGCTAAGATCCGTTTCAACAAGGAGAGGAAAGTTTCGCCTCCGGTTCTCGCCTGATCGGTGGTACACCGATGGTGTCTGGTGAGCCAACCTCGAGACATTTTGTCTCGAGGAAGGACCCTTCGTCAAAAAAACCTCCCAATGTTCAGGGACATTGGGAGTATGCTTCGAAGTTCATTTCTCTAATAGGATAGGGGCACCTCGAGTCAGTGAGGAAAGATTGCGGATGGGGGAAAAGGTAGCATTGCAAATACCTTCCCCGGAAGAGAGCATCATGGATCATGCAGAGGGGTTTTTGAACGTATACACATACCCCTTTACGTTGGGCCCCCTTGATACGGGTCGTGCTCGATTTCTGTCGGAAGTATCGGGCTACCCTGGCACAGGTTCACCCGTTGCTTTGGAGGATAGTATTGATTATGAGATTCTTTGCGGAGGAAGCATGGCTTGAGTTCACCCTTAGTCTTCTTATCAGGCTATACCGGCCCTTTCACCACTGAGGCATTCTAACCTTGCGGCGCCGATCTACCAGGCCTTTTATTGTCCACGATAAAGATGATGGGGACCGGGGATGGATGAGCCGATTCATCCGAGTACAGACTGTTGACATTATCCCTGTGGAGTTCATGCCATTTCCTGAGGAATGGAATTATACACGTAAGTGGTACACTTTTGTAATCATTATTTTGCTTATGGTGGAGGCAAGTCCTACAAATGCGCTATTCTTCCCTTTTTTGCAGCAATTTCGTGGATGTCGTACGAGATCCCCGACCTGACGGACTGGGCTTGAAAGCTGGCGACTCGCTCGACTAATAATGAGCGCAAGTGGCGAGACTTGTCCAGGGGTAGGTGGGAGGCAAAACACCACGGTATGTGCTATGTGATTTGCTTTCTTTTGAAAGGCACTTTCTTTTTATGCATACTGACTCTGTCATCGTAGGCATTGGGTAATTTTCGGAGATAAGATCGTGCCCTCTCGGAGAGGGAGAAGGGTCGTCAGCTTCGGGACCTAGGAATAATAACAAACGAAAAGAACCTTTGCAAGGCGAAAGTGCTCATAGCGGGACAAGTCTAGCCCGGAGGCTAAGAGAAGATGTATCAGTTGAGCCTGCAGCAACCGAGATTCCTGGCCTTAGAGAAAAGGTCCCTCCTTCGTCACCGTCTTCTTCTCCCGTCGAAGGTACTTCGAGGGATGTCCGAGGCCATGGGTCGCCTACATTGAGTGGGGTATCGAGCGACCGTGTTCCAATTGGGAGTGGTTCTACTGGGGCCGATGGGTCCAGGCCAGTAGATGTGCGTTCAACCTTTGATGAGGCTCAGCAGCTTTACTCGGTGGTGAGTTTTGGTCGACTGTATTGGTTTTTTTAGTTTTGTAATTTTACCTTCTCATTGATTTCCTTCTCCATAGGCTTTCGACAAGCTCAAGTCTGAGCTGCTCCAACGTGAGGCCAGGTCACAAAAAGCCGTGGATGGGGAGAAATCCCTTAGGCTTCTTTGCAATAACAGGGAAGATGAGTTGTTGTACTAGCGTAATGAGACGAGTCGAAGTCTGAACTACGAAAGCTATCTCGAGGAACATGTAATTTTTGTTCCGAGGGGGTGCATGTTTCTTCTTCTATCCTCCGAGATTAATGTTTTGATACTTCAGTTGCAGAAAAAGACGGAGGACCTGGAACGCCTTTGGGGCGAAGTTGGTCAAGCCAAGCGTGAGTGTGGTGAGCTAAAGGCTCGGGTGGATTCCCAGGTTGTGGCTAAGAAGGATGCTTTGGCCAAAGCTTCTGCCCTCGAGGTACAGCTCTGGAATGCTCGCGAGAACAGCTCAATTCGAACGGACATGATTGCAAGGCTCGAGTCTGAGCTTCTGAAGACGAAGGCCAAAGTTGTGGATGCCCGGGCTGAAGCCGAAGCGATCCGAACTAAGGCTGATAAGAAAATGGCCGCCTATTTGAAAGACGCTGCCGACGCTCGAGCTGAGCTGAGGGGGGATCTCGACCGGGAGTGTAGGAGCAAAGAGTATGCTCGGTGCAAAACTCGAAGGGAAACCCTCGAAGAGATTCATGCTAAGGGCTTCGATCTCTCGGAAGAGATTACGCAGGCCAAGGCGGATGAATACGATGTCAAGTTCCTTTTGTCCGATGTCGAAGATAATGAGGAAGAGGTCGATGGGGCCGCAGTCCCCGAGGGGAAAATAGACTAGGCTTTTTTCTTTTTGATTCTTTGTACAATGTTCTTAGAGAACTTTGTAAATGTAGCCTTGCATCATTTCATATATGCATATATGAAGAAACCTTTCGGTTTTCTCCTTTCATGAGTTTCTATTTGCTTATGCATGTCTTTCTCTGTTTTGGTGTGTACGTTCGTCGGTGATTGGCCAGACGATTTGGCTTTTGAGTAGAAACCCTTAGGTTTACAATTCGGCCCTGAGGCCTGTTAGGCTGGCCCGTAGGCTCTAACGCATGGGGTCGGTACGACCTTTAATTATAAGTTGGCGATAGTGGCTTTTACGCCTTTGCCCTCAAGCGTATTCAGTTAACTATTTCACGCTCAGTCTTCGAGTCGGAATTTGACTCGAGCATATTGACCCTTAAGTTTTTGAATTTTAAGCTGGCCCTTAGGCTCTTACACGTTGGGTCGGTACGACCTTTATTATGGGTTGGCGATTGTGGCTCTTATGCATCGGGTCGGTACGACCTCTTAGTGTAGGCTGGCGACAGTGGCTCTTACGCATTGGGTTGGTATGACCTCTTAGTGTAGGCTTTATTTTTCCCTCATTAAAGACTTTTAAAATTTTTATGTTCACTCGACTCTTCGACGGTTCGATAAGAACCTTGATTGTGAGCCGTTTATGCGGCGATAGATGAGCACCTTGGGAGGTTTCGCTCGATGGTTGAATGATTTCGACGCCTATAGTTTGGAGCTGATATGATCGAAGCTCTTTCGTTTAAGTCGAGGGTAGCCTGATTAACCGGTTCTTTTTGAAGTTTTTTCAAAGTAATTGAAGGCCTGTGATTTTATAGCGACGGTCGGGCATCCCCGAGTCGCGTTAGTTTGGCTGGTACAGCCTTGTGATCGTAGTCATTTGTATTTGGCCGTATCCTTTTAGTCCCCGAGTGAAGTAACTTCGGCGTCTATATCGAGGGTATGCCTTTTTAGGGGTCTTACAAGTTCGAATATATAGCCTTAGCTTTAAGACCGGGATTGTGCCTTTTTGTAAGGTCTTATAAATTCTTGCATGCCTTACTTGAGGTCTTACAGTTTTGGTTACTTGGTACAAGTGTAGTTCATGCCTTGCTTGAGGTCTTACAAATTTTGGTTTTGCTTTATAAAGGTCTTACGAGCTCGAGGTTGCCCGTATAGGGTCTTATAGCCTCGGGTTTTCGATAAGTCGATGGGGTGGCAGTCGGCGACAGTCCCCGAGATATTGAGAGTTTCTTGGCTCTGGAGCCGTTTTGTGTAAACTTGGAGTTGCCTCATTGAGGGCTTACTAGTTCGAAGTTTTTGGCCGAAGGTCATGTGACTTCGAGTTTTTGACGTCAGTCCCGGAGTGTTCGAGAATTTTCTGGCTCTGGAGCCGTTTCTTGAAAAATTAGCAGATTTCTTTGAAGCACAAAGCATTTTGATGGAACAAATATTTCTTGATTACTTGGCACAAGTATACATGCTTTTGTTGTCAAGGGCTCGGTTATTCTATACGGACACGATTCGTTCGGCCGTTTGGCCCGATATATCATTTTCCTATCGAAACCCTTTCTGGCACATCTTGACTTATTCGATGAGGTGACATCCCGGGGGGAATGCCCCTTACTATTCGAGGTTGATTGAAGAGAAGCCTTGAATACTTGTTTAGTCTTCCTCAGGTAGCACATAGGTGTTGCCTCGTTAAAAACCTTGCCGGTAAAACCCTTCTTGGGATAAAACCCGATCGAAGGAAAAGAGTGCAACGCATGCTTTGAAACCTAAGGTCTTCAAGCTGGAGATCGCTTCGACTGTTCCAATCGGATACCTGTGCACAAGTTAGTGTAAAATGTAAATGAAAAAGGGAAATGATTATACCTTAATGTTGATGGCGCTTCGAGCCTCGATATGCTCTACTCCGAGGATGCGGTACGGTCCTTTACTCATTTAGTCGGGTGTAGCTGAGAATATATCTCACTATTGCTTCTTTACTATTTGCTTATCTTTTGGCTCCTTCGATGCTGGAGGTGTTGATGCCGGTGCCATATCGTGCACCGCGAACATCTCTCTCGCTGCATGTTGTTCTCCGTAGACGGTTTTTATTCCGTCCTTTGTCGAAAATTTCATCATTTGATGGATGGTGGATGGTACTGCTCTCATGCTGTGTATCCGTGGCCTTCCGAGCAAGGCGTTGTACCTCATGTCTCCTTCTATGACATGGAACTTGACATTTTGGGTTGTGCCGGCCACGTTGACCGGGAGGGTGATTTCTCCTTTCGTGTCTCGCTCGCCATGTTAAATCCGATGAGGACTCGAGAGGCGGGCACGATCTGGTCGAGCAGTCCGAGCTGCTCCACCACCCTCGACATGATAATGTTGGCCGAGCTACCTGGATCCACAAGTACACGTTTAACTTGAAATATATTTACAAGAAAAGAGATTACCAGTGCGTCGTTATGAGGTTGAGACAGGGTCTCGATGTCCTCGTCGGGGAATGTGAAAGCGTCCTCGGGTATGTAACCCCGAGTTCGCTTTTCCCTGGTAATGGATATTTTTGTTCGTTTGACGATGGGTTCCTGTGGGATGTCGACTCCTCCAACAATTATGTGGATGACATGTTGTGGTTCTTCTATTTCATTCTTTCTGTTCGCCTCTCTTTCCCGAAATTGATTTTTGGCTCGTTTACTGAGGAACTCTCGGAGGTGCCCTTTGCTGAGTAGTCAGGCTACTTCCTTTCGGAGCTATCTGCGATCTTCGGTCCTATGATCGTGCGTGCCGTGAAACTCGCACACTAGGTTGGGCTTCCTTTGCGACGGATCTGATTGTACGGGTTTTGGCCACCTGGTTTCTCTGATTTTACCGATGGCAGAGACGATGTCTGAAACGTCAATGTTGAAGTTGTATTCGGACAATCGGGGTGCCTCCGTCGGTCCTGTGTGTCTGTCGAATCCGGCTCTGCTTATGAGTCCCCGAGGATTCTGACCTCGATCTATCCTTCGGTCATTTCGGGGTATGTTACGTCTTGGGGCGTTTCTTCTATCTTCAGTGTATGGCTGGTACTTTTCCTTATTTGGCTTTGGCTCCTTTGCTAGAAGCCTGCTAGGATATACTGAGCCTGAGGGGATCCCAGTTGGTCGTCCTCGACCCTGATCTTCGATTGGTATCGGTTGTGCACATTCGACCAAGTCACGGCGGGATATTCGACCAAGTTCTGCTTCAGCTGCTTCGAAGCTACCGAGCTTTGCTCATCCTTGAGTGAAGGCCTGTACGGCCCAGTCGTCGGAGACTGGTGGTAATTCCATTCGCTCCATTTGAAAGCGAGACACAAACTCCCGCAACATCTCGTTTTCTCTTTGTTTGATTTTAAAGACTTCGGATTTCCTTGTAGCCACCTTGATGGCACCGGAGGGGGTGCATGTTTCTTCTTCTATCCTCCGAGATTAGTGTTTTGATACTTCAGTTGCAGAAAAAGACGGAGGACCTGGAACGCCTTTGGGGCGAAGTTGGTCAAGCCAAGAGTGAGTGTGGTGAGCTAAAAGGCTCAGGTGGATGCCCAGGTTGCGGCTAAGAAGGATGTTTTGGCCAAAGCTTCTGCCCTCGAGGTACACCTCCGGAATGCTCGCGAGAACAGCTCGGTTTGAACGGACATGATTGCAAGACTCGAGTATGAGCTTCTGAAGATGAAGGCCGGAGTTGTAGACGCCCGGGCTAAAGCCGAAACGATCCGAACTAAGGCCGATAAAAAAGTGGCCGCTTATTTGAAAGACACTGCCGACGCTCGAGCTGAGCTGGGGGGGGGCTCTCGACCGGGAGAGTATGAGCAAAGAGTATGCTCGGTGCAAAACTTGAAGGGAAACCCTCAAAGAGATTCATGCTAGGGGCTTCGATCTCTTGGAAGAGATAGCACAGGCCAAGGCGGATGAATATGACGCCAAGTTCCTTTTGTCCGATGCCGAAGATGATGAGGAAGAGGCCGATGGGGCCGCAGTCGCCGAGGGGAAAATAGACTAGACTTTTTTCTTTTTGATTCTTTGTACAGTGTTCTTAGAGAACTTTGTAAATGTAGCCTTGCGTCGTTTCATATATGCATATATAAAGAAACCTTTAGGTTTTCTCCTTTCATGAGTTTCTATTTGCTTGTGCATATCTTTCTTCGTTTTTAGTCTATACGTTCGTCGGTGATTGGCCAGACGATTTGGCTTTTGAGTAGAAACCCTTACGTTCCTTGAGGCCTGTTGGGATGGCCCGTAGGCTCTTACGTGTGGGGTCAGTACGACCTTTAATTTTAAGCTGGCGACAGTGGCTCTTACGTCTTTGCCCTTAGGCGTATTCAGTTAACTATTTTGGGCTCAGTCTTCGAGTCGGATTTCGACTCGAGCTTATTGACCCTTAAGTTTTTGATTTTAAGCTGGCCCTTAGGCTCTTACGCGTTGGGTCGGTACGACCTTTATTATGGGCTTTATTTTTCCCTCGTTAAAGACTTTTGAAGTTTTTATGTTCTCGCGACTCTTCGACGGTTCGATAAGAACCTCGATTGTGAGTCGTTTATGCGGCGATAGATGAGCACCTCGGGAGGTTTCGCTCGATGGCTCAATGATTTCGAAGCCTGTAGTTTGGAGCTGATATGATCGAAGCTCTTTCGTTTAAGTCGAGGGTAGCCTGATTAACCGGTTCTTTTCGAAGTTTTTTCGAAGTAATTGAAGGCCTGTGATTTTATAGCGACGATCGGGCGTCCCCGAGTCGCGTTAGTTTGGCTGGTACAGCCTTGTGACCGTAGTCATTTGTATTTGGCCGTAGCCTTTTAGTCCCCGAGTGAAGTAACTTCGGCGTTTATATCGAGGGTATGCCTTTTTAGGGGTCTTACAAGTTCGAATATATAGCCTTAGCTTTAAGACCGGGATTATGCCTTTTTGTAAGGTCTTATAACTTTTTACATGCCTTACTTGAGGTCTTACAGTTTTGGTTACTTGGTACAAGTGTAGTTCATGCATTGCTTGAGGTCTTACAGATTTTGGTTTTGCCTTATAAAGGTCTTACGAGCTCGAGGTTGCCCACATGGGGTCTTATAGCCTTGGGTTTTCGAGCAGCATCTTTATGAAAGAATCTGCCAGCATGGCACATGAGTCTATTGAATTCGGGGCGAGGTTGTGGTACCACATCATGGCCCCTTTCAAAAGTGTTTCTCCGAACTTCTTTAGTAGGACGGACTCAATCTCGTCGTCCTTTAGGTCGTTGCCTTCACTGCACAAGTGTAAGCGGTGACGTGCTGTTGGGGTCTGAGGTTTCGTTATATTTCGGAAGGTCGGGCATTCTGAACTTCTTTGGGATGGGTTTTGGAGCAGCATCTTGAGGGAATGGCTTTTGTACGAACTTCTTCGAATCTACACCCTTCAGGATCGGGGGTGCCCCCGGGATTTGATCGACCCTAGAATTGTAGGTCTCTACCTTTTTGTCATTGGCTTCTATCTTCTTCTCGCCCGATTCAATCCTCTTCGTGAGGTCCTCGAGCATCTTTATGATAGCAGAATCGGCTGCTGACCCGTTGTTGCTTTATCTTTCTGGTATTTGTTCGGCTCGAGGAGACCCCTCTGGTGCTGCTGCGCTTGGAGTTTTTTGGTGGCTTGGTTGAGCAATCGCCAGCTGTTGTGCCTGCAACATCTCAAAAATGACGCGAAGGCTAAGCTCTCGCTCTTCCCGAGCCGAGGTTTTCTTAGCCTCTTGTTGGTTCTCTTGGCGTATACTCATGTTGGTATGGGGGCTTATGTTGACGTGTTGGGCATTGCGCGAGACCACGTCCACGGGAATTGGTTCTTGTGCAACCTCGGGGTTTTGCGGTGGTACACCAATACCTGGAACTGCTACACCATTCTCTCCATGGTCTTCAAGATCGTTGTTGTCATGCACGTTTATCGAGTAAGATATTTTGACCTGAAATCAAAGATTCTTGAACATGAAAAAGTGTGAAAGATAACTTGCGTTATGTAGTGAACTAGCAAGGAAACAATCACTATTATTTTTAGCCCCACGGTGGGCGCCAAACTGTTTACCTTGAAAATGGTAATAATAATTAGATTTGATTTTGTGGTTCTAAAAATACGTGATCTGTTTTTATGCTAGTTGTTAGGCAATAGATGCTAAGTGTGAGACTAGAAAATAAGATAAGAACTCAAGAATTGTATGTCTAAGCAAACCGAGTGGCTGAGAATCGGGGCCTCGATCCTGGTTATACGGGACCTCGAGGTCGAGCTCAATACTAAATTAGGGCCGGCCGGTAAAGGACTAACAGTTTTGAGAGCTTTGATGAAGGCTCTTTATGATCAATAATGAGCAATAAATGAAGAATAATTAATAGAACACAATAAATGTAAGCAATAAGTATAAATAATAGAATCAAGGAGAATGTGTTTAAGTTAGAGAGCAGAGAATGTTCTTGTATTCAATATTGTGTGTTGTATCTTGTCCTTACAAAATGACAAGGATCTCCTTTATATATGAGGGGAAATCTCAACATGGTGCAGATGCATTTATTACAAAGAAATATAGCTGGTACAACTATTTGCTAGTTTGGTACAGACTAGGGCTTCTCTTGCAGGTTTTGTCAGCTTTAGTCATATGCCTTGGGAACTTCCCGCTTTCTCATGATAATCATCGATTTGCACTGTCTCGAGGTCAAACGTTAGGAACCATCGGGGTCGAACCCCGAGCCGAACTTCGAGCCTTCTGGGGGCGGTCTTTACGAGGTGCCTTAATGAACACAAAATCGGACCTTCTGATTTTTACCGTATACAAGTTTGAACATGTTTATGCCATTCTTATGTTTTTATCATTTTCTAGATGTTACTTGTTAAAATATATTTTGTATTACTGAGACTTGAACAATTGACCTATAACAAAATTAAGGAGCAAAAAAAAAAAAAGACATATTTAGTACTATTTCATGAGAATATTATTGGTACGTCTCAAAAAAAGGAAAACTAGCCGTACAGAGTTATAGTAATATTTTCGGATTTTGTGCTTTTTTTAATATGATGTTACTATAGTAATTATTCATTTATTCACTTAATTCTTTGTTTACTTATAAAAAAAAATGACACCGCTTACGAAAAATCCTGCGTACGCCACTGAATACAATACAATATGTAACACCCATCCAAACAGCTTGTTAAAATCAGTTTTTTGTAAAGGATTTCAAAAAAAAATATTTTTAGTAAAAAATAATTTGTATTTGACTAATTAATTTTAAACAGCAATTAGTATTTAGCTTTTAAATGTATTTTTTTTCTCAAAAGTAGGAGAAGATACTTTTTTTTCGGAGTGAATTCCATTTTACCCCCTTAACCTTTTAGGGTAGGGAAATAATACCCCCTTCACCTATTGAATGGAAAAGAGAACCCCCTTTGATGACAAAGTTTACCAAGAAAAAATAAAAAATTTGAATTCCAACAACAATTGGGTTAATGCCGGTGCCTGTAATTGGGATGGTGGCCAAGTGAACCAAGAACACTGCAAATCCAATTGGGAGAGGTGCCAAAATCTGTAAAACGCAACCATGAGTTAGAATACACACACACACACACACACATTAAATAGCTCAACAGTAAAATCTAAAGTACAAATGAGAAGTCAAGTAAGTACTCACAGGGACATGGGTGTCTCTTGCATTTCTTTTGGCATCAGTAGCAGAGAAAACTGTATAGACAAGAACAAAAGTGCCAACAATCCCAGCACCAAGGCCATCTCCTTTGGTGTAACCATGATTTACAACATTGGCACCTCCACCCTTAACCTGATACAAAGATGGCTGGAACCCTTTGACAACACCAGCACCACAGATTGCACCAAGGCATTGCATCACAATGTAGAAAACTGCCCTGGTTAGAGACAATTTCCTTGCCAGAAAAATACCAAATGTCGCAGGGTTAATGTGTCCACCTGATCAAATCCAAGAGTATCTCAATGTCAGAGCACAAAGAACAAAATATAAAGAATTTAAGTTATATACTGTAAATATTTCTAACACAATAAGTGTAGTTTTTCATGGGAAAGCAGGTCAAATACCATTTTTACCATACAACAACAAACTCGGTGAAATCCTAGACTTGGGGTCGGGTAATGGTAATGTGTAGACAGACCTTACCCCGACCTTGTGAAGGAAGAGAGATGTTGTTTCCCCTAGACCCACAGCTCAAGAACAGTGAAAAGGACACAATAAGCAAACGATAACAATGGCAAGGAAATAAGATAACATAAACAAATAACACAGCATGTAGTCGCAAAGAATCTAGGAATACAAAGCTATAAGAGAAGTGCGAAAATTGTAGAGATTTACTACCTTATAAGTAACAAGATTTTGTAAATATTTTTACACATCATAGCACAGAAACACATTCTAAAAACAATTTCCGCTGAGGATCTGACATCTTTCAATAATATACTGCTAGAAGTTTAATCCAGTTCTAGCAGGAAATGCTATTAGTATAGCTAAGGAAATCCCATAACAACATGCAATATAAAAGATAACCACTAAAAAAGCTATTCTGCTCCAAATTGTCCAAAAGGAAACTGTTACAATTTTGATGTATTGTGGAAATTCAGAGAACTACTTCAAAATAAGAAGCTCAGTAACTGTCAAAGGGGGTTCTCTTTTCCATTCAAAAGGTGAAGGGGGTATTATTTCCCTACACTAAAAGGTTAAGGGGGTAAAATGGAATTCACTCTTTTTTTCGCTTTTCGAAAATTACTTTTAGTTCTGCTCAAAAGTACTTCTTTTCTTTCTAAAAACTTAACCAAACAACTTAAATTTGGAAAACGAAAACTAGCCAAAAAAACTTGGTCAAACAAGCTATAATTTGACTGAAATCGAAATTACCCACGCTTGTGGTTAAATTGATAGATTCCCTTCATATTTAGTAGGCGTTTGGACATAATAATTGTAAAATTCGAAAAAATTGTGAATTTTTTTTTAAGTGAAAATGGTATTTGAAATTTAGAGTTGTGTTTGGACATAAATTTCAGTTTGGGTTGTTTTTGAAGTTTTGTGAGTGATTTGAGTGAAAATTGCAGTTTTTCAAATTTTAGAAAATTTCCAAAAACAACTTTTTGCAGTTTTTCAAATTTTCGAAAATTTCCAAAATGTATCTTCAAGTAAAAATTAGAAATTTTATGAACAAACGCTGATTTCGAATAAAATTTAATTTTTTTTTGGAAAAATCTTCCACTAAATTTTATGTCCAAACGAACACTTAGTTGGATGCTTTGATTTCGAGCCTAAAACCCAGACATTTATCTTTTTAATGAGTCTAATCAATTCAAATTTGAATTAATTGAATTTCAACACAGATTACAGACATGGAACACCAATTGAGGAAACTACAGAATAATTGATTGAGAAACTAGGGGCCAAGGAGGAATTTTCGGGCAAGCAAGTGATGTGTAAAGTTGTTTTTGATCTTTTTTTTTTTATATTTACCAATTAGGTCCTAATCCTCTCTTCTAATAGTTTTTTATTCATTGAAAGAGATGGTCGGCGAAGGCAATAAATGTCAGTACAAGGGTTGGATGACTTGGATCTTCATCATCAATATTACGATAGAAAGGATTAGTCATTTAATCTCGTTCCAAATGATCTGACTTAAATTTAACAATAAGGGTGTATTTGGTATAAAGGAAAATGTTTTCAAGAAAATATTTTCTTGGAAAACAAGTAGTAATCTTATTCATTTTCTGGTGTTTGGTACGCAAATCAAGGAAAATATTTTTTCAAGAGTATTCATAAATAATTTTGATACAATAAACATGAAGTCATAAACTTTCGAACCAACAACCTTCCGGACCCACAAATTTCATAAACTTCTGAACCGCAAAACTTTCGAAATCGCGAAATTTCGAACCCGTAAACTTTATAATTTCTAAACCCGTAAACTTCGAAACACATAAACTTCCGAACTCATAACTTTGGAACTTGTAAAATTTTGAACTTGTAAACCGAAAGATGAAAAAAAGTAAAACTGAAAATATATAAAAAAATATATATAGTTTTTTTTACGGGGGGGGGGGGGGCGCAGAAAAAAACAAGAACTTAGAATTTTAGTCGGGTGGGGTGGGTGGTGGGTGGGTGGTGACGAAAAATTTTTTTTGAAAAGAGGGCATGGGGTGGGGTTAGGTGGGTGGGTGTGGGGTGGGGTGGGTTGTTAAGGGTAAAGAATAGGGTCGGGAAGCTTGAGAAGGAGTTTTGGAAAATGTTTTCTCTTCTCTTGATAGGGAAAATATTTTCCTCCAATTGGAGGAAAATGAGTTGATGAGGAAAATATTTTCCAAAACATTTAAGCCAACCAAACATGAGAAAATTGGAAACAAAAAATGTTTTCCTTCATACCAAACACACCCTAAATAACAAATTTAATGCTTCTTTTAATACATTTGAGATCCATATACTAGTAGTTAGTGTCTGAAATGGCTCTCCCAAAACGATTAGTTGTCTAACTTTTTGAGATTTTTACGCAAATAATTTCTTAGCTGATATACATAAATTATGATTTTAAATGTTAACATGTGATTGCTCCTCGACTATTCTGATTTTGGAAGGTGACTCTCCTTAGTGATTCTACACTATCATTCACCACTAACAATGCGCATTGGTGCTAGATGCCTTCTTGTTCAGGCAAATTGAAGTCTATTTCAACGTTCATGTCAGTATCATTCCAAGAAGATAGTAAAAGCAATAAGAAAGAATAAACATAACCCAGAAAACGTAAATGAATAAACTATTAACCAGAATCTGCCTACTGACCAGCCCAACAAAGGAAAGCAGCAGCAGGCCCATTAGTTGTATTACATAGATCCGGCCCAATTGTACATTTACTTGTATTTGCATTTTATACATTTCACTACTTGTAAATATAAAAGACAATTATGTAAAAGTGATAGTTTTTAGTTTTTGGTCAATGTAAAGACTGACCGACTCATTTGCTCTCGAACCTTCTGTTCTCTCTTCTTCTTCTTCTTAATGTTAGGGTTTCTCTTTTCGTTGTTTCCACCATATCTACTCTTGTGTCAAGTCAACATGGTATTAGAGCAGGAATTTAGATTCCTCTCGTCATGAGCTTTCTTCCGATTGTACCCTTGCCGGAAGTTTTTTCCCGTTTCATATCTTTGGTTAAAGTCAGAGGTGATTTCGAAGTAACGTTGTTGACTTTCGTCAGGAAAACTTGGAATTCTTCAACGTCATCCATTGATTGAGCTACATTTTCCCTAAAATTTGGTTTTCATGGAACTGTTTTCATGCCTAGGGTTTGAAGTTAGTCGAGACCTTACTTCTTCGGGTTTTCAGAAGAAGACTGGTACATTCTCACCTGTCTGGATCTGTTTTACTTTGGATTCTGTGTTGATTGCAAATCTGCTTTGCATCTGTTTGTTATCAATCGAATTTTCTCTGTTTTTAATACTGTGAATCTGGTACAATTGGATATAAAATGGGTAGTACATTGAATGAAAATGATATATCTCGGAATTCTGATGGTTTTATTCCTTTTTCACTGGATCCATCACATCCTCTCTACATTCACCCGTCTGATAATCCTGGTAGTCAATTGGTCTCTGTGCCATTCAATGGCTCTGGGTTTGTACTTTGGAGAAGTAGTATGGTGACTTCTCTTTCTGCAAAGAATAAACTAGGTTTAGTAGATGGTAGAGTCTCTCAGCCCACGTCAGATTCACCCTACTATGCGTATTGGGAAAGATGTAATGACATGGTCAAGGCTTGGATAACTAATTCAGTATCTAGAGAGATTGCTACTAGTGTGATGTGCTTTAGGACTGCTAAAGAAGTCTGGAAAGACATAAACGATGCAGTCAAATGGATCTAAGTATATTCAACTTCAAAAGGAAATTCATTCTACCACTCAGGGGTCTTCTGACATAGCATCTTATTTCACCAAAATGAGAAGCCTCTGGGATGAGCTACATTCCTCATATGTGGGACCTGTATGCTCTTGTGGTGCCCTGCCCAAATTTATAGAAGAACAACAACTTTTTCAATTCTTAAATGGTCTAAATGAATCCTATTCAAATCTCAAGAGTAGTATCATGATGATGAATCCTCTTCCTCCAATGAGCAAGGCTTATTCCCTTCTGCAACATGATGAGAGTCAAAGGGAAGCTCATTCTCATGTCCCAAATCTCTCTGGTGATTCATCCTCATTCCTAGTGTCTAACAGTCCAGCAAATGAGAACAGGGGTTTCAGTCAAAGGGTAAATTTTGAGTCCAGAAGGTCTAATTCAAATGTTTCTTGCAAATATTGTAAGAAACCTGGGCACACTGTGGATAAGTGCTACAAACTCCATGGATTTCCTCCAGATTTCAAGTTCACAAAGAATAAGAAGTCTGCTTCATGTGTTCAAAGTGAACATTCTTTCATTCACCCTACACCTTTAAATGCTGCTCCAACTCTACAATTTCCTGAGTCTTCAGCTCATGGTTTTACTAAAGAACAGTACCAACATCTTCTAGCTCTATTTCAGCAAGCTCAATTATCTTCTGGGGCTACTCCTGATGATTCTACTATGGACAACAATGCCTTTGCACATTTTGCAGGTTTGTTTAGTAGTTATGCAGTAAATTCTGTGGAATCTCATGCATGTGCTTCATCACAGTTAAAACGTAA